>NW_008343576.1:0-921 GCF_000622305.1 Nannospalax galili | reverse complement strand
ACCATTAAGAGAAGACTAAGGCATTTATACCATGGGGGTAGTGGTAAAAGCTTTGGCTGTTAGATACTTTGTGAGCCATTTTATTTACATATGGAAGTGGATTTCTGCCACACTGCTAGACTGTTGTCTGCCTGGAGAAATTATAGGAAGGCATGGTACCTTTCAGAGCCAAAGGCCATGTTTATGTTATGGCATTTGTGGCGGACACTTCAAAAGGAGAGACAGGAAAGATGCCAGGAAGACATCCTGCTATGAAAGGAGCCCTCAGCACATGATCCCGTGCTACATGAGCTGTCCGGTCATGAAGGGACTTCTACTTTGCATAACAGAGGTTTCCAACACCACCCTGGAGAGGCTGAGAATCCATAGTCACTCAGTACATGAGGCTGGATGTCTCAGCAGTCCCAACTTGGCACTGAAGGTCTGACAAATTCCAAAAGATCAGCTAGCCTTCAGTCTACAGCAGTAAGACAAATTCACCGGTGAGAGAGAAGGCAAGCAGCAAGAAGCCAGGTGTTCTCCTCTGCCTTGGTCTTTTATACTGGCTGCCATCAGAAGCTAATGCTCGCATTTAGGGTGTGTCTTCCAGCTTTAGATGAACCAATCAAGAAGATCTCTTTCATTTCGGTTAATCCCAGATCCAATCAAGTTGACACCCAGGATTAGCCATCACAAGGACCACTGCAGAAGAGGGAGCAGAGGGACTGTAAGAGCCAGAGAGGATGGCCAAGATCGTATGGAAGCAGGGTCCTAGGAACTCCTGTGAACCTGCCTATATGATTCTGTGGCAAAGATGTCAGCATACACAAGTCTGAGCATAGAACAAACAGTAACCCAGCGTAGAACTAGGAAAATAAACAACAGACTCCTAACTAAAGGACTGTTGGCAACTGACTGCTGCTAGATCAGCTGCTGGAGCTG
>NW_008343575.1:11597-15977 GCF_000622305.1 Nannospalax galili | reverse complement strand
CATTTGACTAAAGGATTTGCCACATTCTTCACATCTGAAGGGTTTCTCTCCTGTATGCATTTGCTGATATACTGTAAGATATGACACATGATGAAAGGACTTGCCATATTCTTCATATTTATGGAGTTTCTCTTCAGTATGACTTCCCTGCTGTAATTTGAAACTTGACATCGCAGTAAAGGACCTGTCACATTCTTCACATCTGTGGGATTTCTCTACATTGTGTACACTCTGATGTCTTCTAAGATTTGAGCTCTCCAGGCAAAGAAAAAATAAGACAACATTTCAATATGTAAAATACGGATGAGCCAATCACACACAGATACATAAGAAACATGTAATATGCATGAATACAATTTTCAGCATTGTGAAACATTCAAGGAAATAAAAATAAAAATCTATGGGGTAAAAGATGGAGATGAAATTAAAACTAAAGTGAGAAAATTTATTCAATAAAAATAAGTTAGAAAATATACCAAAAATATATGAATGTACAGTCACAAGAGAGTCATTTAGGAAGTTGAAATAAGTACAAACAGAACTCTATGTATATGCCAAAGGCACATGAAAAAAACACTAAGGAAAAAGAAGAAAAAAAAGAAATTCTGTAGTTAATTCTGTTAGGGAAAAATACAAACTAATTACAAAGGCAGGAAATCTGTCATAATATGTGATCTCTTCTCCAGAAAGACCAGAGGAAAAACAGCATGAAATAATGAAAAATAACTATATCATACTGAAAGAGCACATATTAAATAAAATTGACTTGCAAAAAAGGTGTCTCTTAACATTGTTGGAGGGAGAAGGTCATTTAAAAAAAATGTATTAATTCATGACAGCCAGCCATCACTTCAGAATTCATGGTTATATTTTAAAGAAATTGGAGAATATATTGAATCAGGAACTTTAGGCACTGAAGAGTGGCACAGGTATAAAATACAGTGAGTTTAAATATTTTAGTGTTAAACTTCAAAATTAAATCTGTAATAAGTCAGGTGTGGTGGTGTGTGCCTGCAATCCCAGCAGAGGCAGGCAGATCTCTGTGAGTACAAGGCCAGCTTAGTCTACATAGTGAGTTCCAGGCCTACTTGGGCTACAAAATGATGCCATTCAAAAACACAGAAAAAAAAAAAAAAACACAAAGCCCTGTAATCATCCTGAAATCCAGTGTGGAGTCAAGGACTTTCCCAATGTATGCTGATACACTGAAAACCGCGGCACAAGCAAAGTACTGAATAGGGGCATTCACAGCCCTTTGTGTTCCCAGTCTTTTTTTTTTTTTTTTTCTGTTTTTTTAAGACGGGGTTTCTCTTTAGCTCCAGCTGTCCTGGAAGTCGCTATGTAGACCAGGCAGGCTTCTACCTCACAAAGATCCACCTGCATCTGCCTCCAAAGTGGTGAGATTAAAGGCTTGTAACACCACAACTGGAAATTAAGGTAATCCCAATCTTTTTAGAATATTTCAAATTTGAAACTGAATTTTATCTATCTTCTCTTACATTACCAGAGAGTCCATTGTGGATCTTTTTCATCTGATCTACAACTGCGAAAAATTATTCAGGAAATAAAACATTAAACTTTGGCTCCATCTTCAGAGCTTTCAGTCCAGTATCCATGGGGCTCAGAGACTAACAGACAATGGCAAGACTGAGCCATGAGAGGGAAGGTCACGACATCAGAAATCTCATCTCATGGCTGACAAGAATTATAGAGAGAAGGAAGCTGCCTGAACAAGACACATCCTCCAAACCACAGCTCTGGGAACTGTATCCTGTCTGTGAAAAATTCAGAAGTCAGAAAGACTATGAATGAACAAGCATATGAGAAGCATGAGAAAGTATGCATTCCAAAGAAGCCAGGGTTGATGTGCACGCACACACAGGAGGATGTGCAAACTTCCAAAATCAAAGACCAAATGAAGAACTGCACTGGACAATATATTATGTCTTAAATATTATACCTGGTTAATGTTTCACAATCTCTTTTCTGACCAAACTGGAACATAGACATCAACGGTAGGTAGCAAACAGAAGAATCTCCAAATGAGATGTAGACAGTCCCAAATATTTAACACATTCTTATTTAAAATGGGAAGAGAATATAGACTTTCATGCTATGTAAATATACTATGTAATTCTCAGTGAAGTCATGCAATCATTTTGAGAAGAAATACATAAGCAAGTATAAAACAATGAAAAAACATGAAGAATCAGAATGGCACAAACATTTCCAAATGAGGAACAAAAGAAAAGACACAAAATTTACTAATTTCATGATATGCTAAAAACTTGAGTCGACAGAACTTAATATCTATCACAGAATGCGTGAGATCTGGACGGGGAGAATAGATCGAGTAGCAGGTATAAAGATGATTAAGGTTTTTGTTTTATTTTGTTTTTTTTTTATGAAATGTTCAATATAAAAATACACATTCAAAAAACTGTAGTACAGGAAGAACTCATAGGTAAATGAATCAGCTTCTAGTTTTCATTAGCAAGAAATGTGACATGAGATAAGGAAAAGTTAAATAAATGAAGTAATATTAGCATAATAGTAATTGCCACATAGTTCATGTGAAAAAAAGGAGTTATTTGTTATTTACCGCAGGACAAGTTTTGACAAAAGTATTATAAAATTAATGGGATCTCTAATGCAACAGACTATGGCAATACTACTATTAAATTATAAGGATCTCTAATGCAACAGACTATGGCAATACAATTTTCAGGTCTTAATCCCTCTTTCCTTAGGTCCTTGCACCTGGGCCCCTCCACTGAGTCCTACCTGGTTGGCTACAGTCTCCCTTCTAGTCACATTCCAGGGCTCCTTGTTTTCCTCCAGACAGGAGACCAGAACGGGCTTACACAGAGAAAGACCTGCATAGGGGAAAGAGGTGCATGCGCATGCTGGATTCTGTAGAAAGCACGGGATTTCTATCACAGCACTGTGCTCCACTGGAAATACAGAGAACAAGAGATGACTCTCTAAATGATTTCTCAGGTTCTATTTTAGGACAGACTCATTAGAATATAGAGGAATTCTTTCAGTTTTCATACACTGAGTTCTATTGACGATTCAAAATGCAGCTATGGAAATGGAACCTTAAAGATTCTGGCTGCAGTATCATGTCTTCATGGGAGGCTGAAATCAACTCCAAAAATAATGAACAATAATAATTGCTCTATAATCAAAAAATAATTCCTCCAACAAGTGGAAATGATGCACAGATATTCCCAATATTCTAATTTGTTAATTGAAGGAATCCAAGACCTACACAGCAAAAGTAACATTTGTACAAAGTAGACCACTGTCTATGAAAGGATGGAGAACAGTAAAAATACTGATAGAAAAATCTCCTCACCTACAGACACCAGATTGCTGTAGTTCTCCAACATCACCTCCCTGTACAAAGTCCTCTGAGCAGAGTCTAGGCATTCCCACTCCTCCTGGGAGAAGTCTATGGACAAGTCCTTGAACATCAGTGGATCCTAAAATGAAAAATGTCAATGAGACTATGTGCACAGGGCATTGGACCCAAGAAAGAAAGAGGTAATGAGTAAATGACTTCTGAATTACATGAGAAACCTAAATTATTGAAAAGGATATTTCTTACTCTAGTAATTATCTATAATCTACTTGCTAAATCTGTGTAAAAAAGAATAGCATCAGACCCCCAAACTTTTGTGAAGATTATGATGTTAAGGAGCACAGAACATAAATCAAGCCCATTTCCCTCCTTTATTTGTAGCACATAATATCAGTTCTATATTTATGTGCTGTAAAGTCACACTCATATATAATTCTCTTCATGAATTCAATGTGGTGTATGCTTATAACCATGCACTGTAGGCATACCTAAAACATAGAATTTATTACCTTAACATGACCTGTGGACCTGACATAATCCTTTCCGAACAATTTGCAGTGAGGCCCGTGACCCAGCTATAAAAGACAATTTCTCCAAAAGCACTAGTGGAATGTGGTGGAAGGTAAATAACAATGTGTGCTCTCCATCCACAGCAAGAAGACATGATCCTCATAAAGAAATTCCTATACCCTGCATGTACTGTAGGAAGTACAGAAACATCAGTGCATAATTATTCTAGCAATAGATCTATAGTAATTTCTTATTTTATCCTCACTTACCTACCAAAAATTTAGCTAGAAGGCTAACACTGACTGACTTATGCACACCACAATAGGAGAATCTGAGAACTGGCTCCTGACCAAAGAGTCACCAAAACATGAACACAAGATCCAACACTGACTGAACAATGTTGATGCTGGAAACACAAATGCTTCCAAAATCCAGCAACTGCACTTGTGCAACAATTAGTAAACACAACTCTCTCTGCAGGTTAAAGAACCAGTAGTGGAGGC
>NW_008343575.1:8011-11404 GCF_000622305.1 Nannospalax galili | reverse complement strand
GAACGAGGTTTCAGAATCTCCACCTGGAAAACTCAGTATGTAGCAAACAAATGAGAAAGGTTTCTTCCTCCAAAGAAAGGAAGGAAACTGCACTGATGAAAGGGGAGATTCTGCAGTAAATGTCATGATCCGTGTGCTTCACTCTGTAAACAAGCAGAAGAAAACTCATTCCTAATAAATTAAAAAATATGATGTGAAAGTCTGGATTTGGTTCAGAACACCTCAACCAAGGGAAGCATCTCCAAGGAGACAAAAGAATACAGGGTCAGCAAGACCCGAAAATCATTCCATCAGGCCTGTGATGTTGGTCAGATTAAACGTTGAAGAATGTAATACGATACCTGAATAAAATAAAACAAAATTATCAGTTTTAGGCACAAGTGAAACCAGAATACAGTGACATATGCGGACCCCTGTCCATCCTCCTTAGGCAATGAAAACTACAATGTTTGAAGTTTTACCTATGACGTCAGAAGCATTTGGGAGGTGCTTGTTGATGAATTCCTTGGAATAGTCTGGAAAATATAAGCACTGGAGGACAAAATGGAGAGGTGGACACGCTACATAGGTGACACATATGAAGAGTTAATGTGGCCCAGGCATGGTGGCACAGGCATTTACTCCCAGAACTCCAGAGGAAGATGCATGAGGACCTCTTTGAGATTCAGGCTAGCCTGGTCTACATAGCTAAATTCGAGATCAGAAAAGCTTACAAGTTCAAAATACGAAACATTTAGAGAAAGAAAGTGTATGTGGACCAGGCCCTTGGATGAATTTACCTGAAAAGAAGCCATCCCTCTCCTCCCTCTGTGAGTCTCCTTTCCAGGCAATCTTACATAAACTGTCTTCTCTTTCTTTTGAGAGACTTCCATTCAGTTCACTGAAAATCCATGTCACCTGCCAAAAAGAAGAAGCACCTGAGAAAACAAAACAGGCTGTTCTCAGTCTGCAGTCGCAGTAGATGCGCAGGAAGAAAGAGCTCAACATGGAGACCCCATAGAAGTTTCTGCTTTCCTGCCTTCCAGTGACCACTCTGCCAGCAAGATCAAGAATTCCTACCACATCATGGGAATGTAGCTCCCTCACCTCCTTACGTAAACAAGGCAGAGTAACATGGTTTTCATCCTTTGAAATAGAGGCCAAACTAAACTTTCCTTCAGAAGCACTGGCAGTTGACCCCCAGCCTCACTGTCTTCTGCCTGTGACTGTTAATGAAACAGCACTGATGCTTCTACTTAGCGTCACAGAATCTTTGGGGGAGGCACAAGTCAGAGTTTTGCTTTTAAAGGCTAAACTTCAGGAGTAGTTCATTGTGACTTTTAAAAGTCCATTCTTGTGGCTGGAGAGATGGATCAGAGGTCAAGAATACTGGCTGCTCTTGCAAAGACCTGGGATGGGTTTGCAGCTCCCACATGGTGCTAACAACTGTACTTAACACCTGTTCCAGGGGTTCCCACATTGGCTTATGGCCTCCATAGACATGGCTCACATAATTGCACTTACATCCATGCAAGCAAAACACTCTTGCACATAAAATAAATAACTTTTAATAAAAATGCAATCTTTATTGTGATGACATGGTATGGTACATATTTATGAGGTGTCTCTGATATTTTGTTAGACATTTACTTTGGAGATTGATCTAGTCATTCATTAATATATACACATGTAAATTTTTATTTATTTTTTTTGTCTTTTGGAGACAAGGTGTCCCTACAGCCTCATCTGGCCTGGAACTCATTGTGTAGACCAGGCCTACCTAGAACTCACAGAGATCCACCTGCCTCTGCCTCCCAAGTGCTGTGATTAAAGGTGTGTGCCACCACACCCGGCTCCACATATAAGACTTTAAATGCAAGTTGGAGAATTTTATTCACTTTGTTGTGACATAGAACAGTAGAACTTAGTTAATCCATGAAGCCATGACACTGTGCCTGTTATTTACCCCACATTCTCCCCATTCACTGCAAACTGTATACTGCTGTGTTTCAACTTCCTTTACCTGATACGGTGTTCATCAAATCAATCCTGTTCTCACATATGAGAAGATTCCTCTCTTTTCTGTGATGGAGTTGTGGTGTATCCTTTAGAAATATCACATTTCAGTAAATTTTTCATTTGTCAATGGACATTTCAGTAGATTCCCTATTCTTCAAGCAGTCCTGCCATAATTAGGGAGCACACATATCTCTAGCCCATACTGAATTCATGTCTGTTGAGGGTCTATTCAGGATTTGGTGGTAGGAGCCACACTAGGAAGAACACCCGTGGCTTGTTTTTGGCATCTATCTTCCCTCACTTAGTCCATCCATTTCCAGTTCCGTCCACTTACCTGCAAATTCCTTGGTTTCCTTTTCCTTCACCGCTGAGTAGAACTCCGTTTTATAAATGACCATATTTACAAGATGCCTTCAGAGGCTGAGGGACATTTGGGTGTGCACCTGAGTTTCAAAGAGAGTAGAATAGAAACTTAAAAAAAAATCCTCTGGCTCATCATGTAGTTAACTGAGACATTAAATGGGTCTCTTCTAATGATTTGGAAGGCTTTACTTGAAATTAAGAGTCTCACATTCTTAAAATTTCACAGGCAATACTGAAGGACCAGTCATTTTATAATAATTAGGCTTATAGGCAGTTTTCAATCTCAAAACTATCTTGTAACATTTTTTTCCAGTATGTACATTTTAAAATGTGAATACATGAAGTGCTGTGTTAATTTAATAGTCAATTTCAAAGATGTATGTAGAGAACAAAATATCACATTGCATCTACTAAATACATATTCTTCTTCACCAAAGTAAATATTATGGGACTGGAGAGATGGTTCGATTGTTAAGAGCAATGGTTGCTCTTACACAGGACCAAGATTCAGTTCCCAGCACCCACATGGCAGTTAATAAATACCTGTAACTCCAGTTCCAGGGGTTCCAATGCCCTCTTCTAGGCACCTTTACACATATCAGGAAATACACTCATACACATAAAATAAAATAAAAAAATAAATAAAACTTTTGTTTAAAAATTAATTATAATAGGTAAAATCTATCCTATAATATTGCATTTTAATTTATGGCTACCTGATTCCATGTCTCACAAATATAATTTCAAATACTTGATGATAAGCTTTTGCCACACTAATAAAGTGTGCAGTGGTCTGTCCCTCAAGACCAGCTGCCTCTTGAGTGTGTTTCAGGACTTCACCATCATCCCCAGGATTCCACGTGCTCACAGCTTAGTGCACAAGACATCAAGTGCTCTAGCACCTTTGTATGCCTGCGCTCGGTGGTTCATTATGTGAGTACTTAGAAAGGAGCTGGATTTCTAACACAGTAGTTCACTCAATAAATAAAGAACAAAACAGAGAATTCTACCAATGACTCTCCGACTGGAATA
>NW_008343575.1:5072-7118 GCF_000622305.1 Nannospalax galili | reverse complement strand
GAGGGACCATTAACTTGAAGTAATTCCTTACACTCGACATCACTCTGCCGTATATGCGAACTTCAGCACATTAATTCAAATAGTGCACATAAGCCAGGCGTGGTGCAGACCTTTAACCCCAGCACTCAGGAGGCAGAGAAAGGCAGATCTCTGTGAGTTCAAGGACAGCCTGGACTACATTACGAGTTCCAGACTAGCTGGGGCTACAGGGAGACCCTGACTCAAAAATAAATAGTACTAATTATTTTATGAGACTACTTTGGGAAGTATAAAACTGCTGATAAAAATTCGTTCTCACTCTCCTTAAACGCGCCAGTCCCTCCTTGTCCCGCCCCACATCCGCTCTGCACCAACCGCTCCCCGTGGCTCCTGTGATTGGGGTGAAACTTCACATCTCGAGGAGACCGGGTCCGGTTCCGTCCGCCTCCAGTTCAGAATCACCCTGCTCCCGGAGTGGAGTGCTCCCTAGGTCTCAGTGGCGCTTTCAAGGCCCCGAAGTCCCCAGGATCCCGACAGGCTTTGGCGCCTCTCGGCCACAGCTCTGGTCCCGCCCACTCCACCGGAAATTCCGTTAACGCCACTCATCTGAGCCCGCCCATTCCACACCCCTTCTCTAACCACACAGAAAGTACTCAACCTCTTTTTCTTGAGTCACTCCCCTGGCCAAGACCGTCCCAGACCCACTGCAACCCCCAACCTCGCCTCTCCAACGCACCTCTAGATCCCAACTAATTGGCTCCTGCTGCACTCCACCGGAAATTCCGTTAACGCCACTCATCTGAGCCCGCCCATTCCACACCCCTTCTCTAACCACACAGAAAGTACTCAACCTCTTTTTCTTGAGTCACTCCCCTGGCCAAGACCGTCCCAGACCCACTGCAACCCCCAACCTCGCCTCTCCAACGCACCTCTAGATCCCAACTAATTGGCTCCAGCTGTCAGTCTACCCCTGGACGCAGAACACAGCCTCTTTACAGGGTTGCTGTGGGCTTAGACCACACCTGGACCTAGAAAGACACCCTACCCCTCTACCTAGTACCCTAGCCTGGTTTCTGTCCTCTTGAGACACCACCATAGACACCCAGCCTGAAACCTCATCTTAGGACTCCACACTCCCGGGATAAAAACTCAGGAAAAGACGACAAACAGCCTAAATACATATGCCGAGAGCCCATCCCCCAAATATTAAAAGTATGTTAAACTAACAAAATATTTCTCCCACCCCTCATGAAAAAGCAGCAATTTTGTAGCAATGTTCCCTAAGAGAGCAATTTACAAAAATTCTAAGATATAGAATTCCAAAAAAAAAAAAAAAACCCACACATAAATATGTATGGGGAGTCCAAAGCATAATGCTATAAAAATTACCTTGAGTTTGACCGGGACTTGAGAGAAGAATCAAATCAGGCTCAAGAAGTAGAGGAAATTTATCCTTGGCGACACTCTGGCTAACTGCTCCAGAGATACTGAGGCACTGACAAGAAGTACATACAGGGTTAGGGTTAGGGTTATATATATGCAAGCAATATGTTTGGATTATATTTGAATGGCCATCGCCATGCTCACCCCACACTACTACCACCAATCCTGACACCATGTGCTCTGCTATTACAATTTTGGAAAGGTCTATTTTGTGTAATTTGTGTACCGAAATATTCTCCAGTGTAGGTCTGTCCTTTAGAGACTCGACAACTTTCCCAGCGTCTTTCTTCATTTATTCTTATCTGGAAATTTTTTGTAATAAAATTGCCTCTAAATCCTATTTTTATTATTAAGTTTTCCATAAGATAAACAATGAGATCAAAATAATTCTATGTCCTAAAAACGTTTTGCTAAGGAATATTTTTGCCCAAATAATTTCAATCCTTCTGTTAAAAACTAACCACTAGTATCATGTTATCACTAATTGTGTATTTATGGAAGATAAGTCGAGAGAATTCCCAAATCAAGAATGCAGTTAGTCCTTTTAAAGAGAAGTTGAGAGACTGTCATTACCCCTTCAGTCATGTGGGAAATAATTGTTCTGTTCACATATCAGTGGACTCC
>NW_008343575.1:0-1293 GCF_000622305.1 Nannospalax galili | reverse complement strand
TAGTAAACAGTGAGATGTTTCCTAGGCAGGAGCCATTTGTAAATGGTTACTGATATATTCTTTAGCTGTAGGTTTTGTCTAGAATAAGGATTTTCTGATATTCGACATGATTGGATAGAAAAGTAATGGTTTTTCTCACATTCTTTATGTTGCTTTTTTCTCCCCCCTTAAGAATTTTTATTGATTTAGAAATAAAGTTTTATTACATGATTTGCGAGTTGGTATTTAATTCTAAACTTTCTTCAATAAACTGTGAAGTTTTGTAATACATAAATATAAACGTTTCAACACTCTCTTTACTTTGAAACTTATCTCTTTAGTATGGATTCTGTTTTTTCTAAGGATTGAGCTCAGAGTAAAGGACTTCCACATTCTGTGCAACTGTAAACTGCCTCCACAGTATAAATTTTTGGTAGCTTTACCATTTGATATATGGTTAAAGGAATTTCCAAATCACATATTTGAAGTGTCTCCCTTTATTATGCTTTCTATGATGTTCTCTAAGAGTTAAAACATGAATAAAGGACTCTCACCCCCTTTCAGTTGTAGGCTTTCACCCCAGTATGAACTCTGTAATGAATTTTAAGTGTTGAGCAAGCAGCAAAGGACTTGTCACATTCTCCACATTTGTAGGGTGTCTCTCAAGGAAGCATTGCCCGATGTTTCCTAAGATGTGACATTTGAATAAATTACCTGTCACATTCATCACATTTATATGGTCTTTGTCCACTATGAATTCTGTAATGTGTCCTAAGTTTTGAGCTATCAATAAAGGACTTGTCACATTCTTCACACTTATAGGGTTTCTCTCCAGTATGAATGCTGTAATGAATCTTAAGTGTGGAGTATGCAGTAAAGGACTTGTCACATCTTTCACATCTGTAGGGTTTTTCAACAGTATGAATTCTGTAATGATTCCTAAGTGTTGAGCTTGCACTAAAGGACTTGTCACATTCTTTACATCTGTAGGGTTTCTCTCCCGCATGAAAAATTTTATGGCTTTTAAGATGTGAGGCTTGGGTAAAGGATTTGTCACACTCTTCATATCTGTAGGGCTTTTCAACAGTGTGAATTTTGCAAGGTTCCCTAAGTGTTGATCTCACCCTTAAGGATTTGTCACATTCTTCACATCTGAAGGGTTTCTCTCAAGTATGAGTTCTGTAATGAATCTTAAGGTTTGAGCATGTAGTAAAAGTCTCCCACATTCTTTACATTTGTCTGGTTTCTCTCCAGTATGAATACTTTTATGACTTCTAAGATGTGAGTCCTGGGTAAAGGACTTGTCACATTCTT
>NW_008343574.1:4405-9182 GCF_000622305.1 Nannospalax galili | reverse complement strand
CACACACACACACACACACACACACACAACTCAGAAAGAGAAAATTGAAACTATCTGAGGTGATAGATGTGGTAAACAGATTGATAATTATAATTCTTACAATGTCTCAAAAGATAAGCTGGCTTACTTTAAATGTGTTCAATACATTGTCGTTTAGACCCAACAACATTGAAAAAGCCCAGAAACAATAACAACAAAACTTTATAAAAGCTATTCACATATGGAAGAAAATACTGTTTTATCTGAAAAAGACCAAGTGCATCCCATGATACCCTGGGAAAGTTCATTAATTCTTCCTTAAGAATAGGAATAAACATCCTGCTATGTGTGCATGTGTATGGATGTGTGTGTGTGTGGAGTATACATGTGTCATTGTGTCTGTGTCTTTGTATGTGTATCTGTGTATGTGTGTATGTCCCTATCTGTATGTGTCTCTGTGTGTCTGTGTCTTTTTATATGTTTGTGTGTATATGTCTGTATCTCTTGTGTCTGTGTGTGTCATGTGTGTCTGTGTGTGACTGCACATATGTGAATCTGTGTGTGTGAAGCTCTGTGAAGACCTGTATCTCCCTCCCACAGACCCTGTCTTACACTGCTAGATACGAACTCCACCACAAACTCCACCACTCTGGCCACTCTCCTGAACACATATTGACCATGTCAACCCCCTCTCAATTTCATTTAATTCACTGTCAAACAGTTATGCAAAAAGTCAACATGTACCTGCCATCCCTGGGCTCCTGTGCCTTTAAAGGAGTGGGATCCAACAGAAGGTGTTGCCACATTAAAATTCATACTAAGGGGTTGAAGAGATGGCTTGAGGTCATAAGTGTTTGCTGCCTTTGCACAGGACTGGAGTTCAGCTCCCAGTACCCATGTGGTAGCTCATAACCACCTATAACTCTTCTGCCAGGGGACCCAATGCCCTCTTCTGCTCTCTTTAGGCACTGCATGTACATGTGCATATTCACACAGAACACACATGCACATAATTAAAAACAAATCCTTTTTAATATTCGTAAATGAGAACGTGGTGTGTCCCCAGTCTGCAGAGCATGTTCCACATTTCCTTCTAGCCACCTTCCCAGTCTCCCCAATGATTATTTCAGTTTTGTTCTTTTTCTGTTTCAATTTCCAACATGCCCTGTCTCTCTCTACCCCCAGCAGGAGCCCAGACAACCCTGGAGGCTGCAGTAGACTGTTTGTGATTGTGAACACCAGATCATCCGTACTCCTGCACCCTTGTGTCCACGGGTCACCTTTCCCAGGAAGTTGTCTGCCTGCCTCCAAGACACACCGTTGAGCTGGGCATCGGGTGCCGCCTCCGCCCACTCCAGAAGCTCTGGCAGCCTTCACATACTTCTCTCTCAAATCAGCAATGGCCACCTCTCTGCTGGACTTTCTCTTATTTACCGAAAGACTGGTTTTCCTCTCCCTTTAGAAAAAGGCAGCACCAGGCAGAAGGGTCCCGCTGCTGCCCTCCAAGCACTGCTTGTGTTCTCTCACATCCCGTGGCACTTCTTTCAGGGCTGCGGTACCCTTCAGCTGTGCTGATTCCTCAGCTTTCAATGTCCAAGCCAAGAAGCCTTATGCAACCAAGGCTTTTCTGTCAACTCTGCCCCATGAGGGCCCTGCCAAGCCCATGCTCCACGAGCCACACACCTTGCCATGCCCCCCTCGGAACCCCCATCCAACCTCATTCCTAACCCTCTTCACCTGTCACTACCTCTTCCTGTTCCACCGGTGACTTGATGTCCATGACCGCACACTCCGAGTCCAGCTGCAGCTGTTGGCTGTCTTCTCATCTCAGTGTCTTAACAACCTGACTATTTATTGAAAACCTATTTGTGGTTCTGGAGGCAGAAGCCAGGGCCTCACTCCCTCTCAAGTCGAAGTCCCATCTCTTGGCTCTTCACCCTCAAGTTTATGCATGAAGATGTGTTGACATCTTCCATGTTTGGGACACATACACACACACACACACACACACACACACACACACACACACACATCTAGCCAGAGTTAGCTTCTGCGTCACCTCATGACCTGACCCGCCCCACCAGCTTTCTGACAGCCTGCCTGGCGCTGTCTCCCTCTCACTG
Organism: Nannospalax galili; assembly: GCF_000622305.1. NCBI lineage: Eukaryota > Metazoa > Chordata > Mammalia > Rodentia > Spalacidae > Nannospalax > Nannospalax galili. The sequence continues at coordinate 7,080 of NW_008343574.1, read as the reverse complement.
AGGAGCACTGCACCTCCCCAGTTCTCTTGCTCAGTCAGGGTCTGTGATTTTGTCTCAGGCCAATATTGGATTCTTCTGTAAGATCGGCTTGCTCCAGCACAAATACATCTGATTCCCATCTAGTCTCTATTCACCACCAAGGTCACTTGCTCCGTGGAGAAAGTGCCACCATGTGTCACACAGACATCTCTGCAGTGTTCTCCATGCTGTCCCTCATGTCCAGTCCACCCACAACCAGGCAGCTGAGCTAAAATTCTAAAACGCAGGCAGACCACACTGCGGGTGTAATGTACTGTGACTATGCCATTGCGACCATTCAGCTTAATCTCCCACTGTGAATCAGCTGTCCTGCTGACTGGCTATGTCTGTTCTTCGTTGCTGTTTTGGTTTCTGTTTGGTTGGATTCTGTTTTCTCCTGGCATGTTTGGGCAAAATCACTAGAAATATTTTCCTTGTGTGACTGTGTATGTAAAACCAAGTGAAAGCGATATCTTAAAGTCTGTGCACTGTTATCCCGAGTGCACTACCCAACACTGCATACATGAGCACATCGCTCCTGGGAGTCCACCTGCCCTCTTCCCCTCTCTGCCCCTTGCTTCCTCAAACTCGCAGTCTTTCCTCCTTGCCCATCATCCTGGTTCCAATATTTTGGCTTCTCAGTGTTGTTCAAAGTATGCGGGACTTGGCTTTTCTCCCACTTAACAGATTCGGCTCCCTGAGATGTGTCCCCAGGACATTTTTATGGGGTTCATTTCTCACATCTGCCCAGACAGTGGTCTCTCCACCAAGCTGGAAGGAGCTGAACCACCCTAGAGATGCCCTGATGCTCCCAATGGCTCCGGTTAACTAGGCCCCAAGGCAGAACATGCCAACAGTTCAGTCCTATAGCCTCTGAATGAGCAGCTACACTTCTGCAGCTTGGTCCAAGCAGACTGGTGTGTTTGGAAAGGGGAGGAGTTCTTGAGACACAGCCACGCCCCCAGTTCTCTTGATAACAATGTTATCTTGAAAACGGGGCCATTCTTACCTTGGCTTCCATAGGTCACCATGGGACTCAAGTTAAAATGAACAATAAGTACATTTTAAAAATGATTTAGACCCAAAACAATGACAGGCAGGCCAGAGAGACCACAGTGAAGGCACAATATCATTGCATTTAAACCCTGAGGTGCAAGACAGCTCAGCTTCCCAGCAATCTGAAGCCCTTACGATTGAGACCCGAATACACAACAGGCTTTGTTAATCATGTGCTCATTGCCTCTTAAAACACAGATCACCTGGAATAGTGGTTGCTTCCAAATGTTTATAACCTTAATTACGCTGAGCTGAAAAGTAGTATCTGCCTTCCAAATCAGTGTTTGCCTCAGCACTGCTAACCTGGGATCTAACTGTGTAGCTCTTTTAAATTATATAAAAATAAACAGAATCAGGAAAACTACTGTTCTTTGTAGTCTTGCATAGAGTAAGTTGAATGGCTTCTTGGCTTCTCAGAGACTCTTTGAGGTACTTTCCTATTACAGTTTTATATGCTGCCAATTTAGGCAGGATAACCAGCTCATTCCATGGAGGAAGAGCATGAACCTGCAGTGATCATGAGGAAGAACATGGTCAGGCCACTGGTCAGGACACTGTAGTGTTAGAACTCAACCATCACAACCAGAATCATAACAGAAAACGTGAAACTGGGCACCCGAATACATACCCTGTCACTTTCAGAAAGCAATCGCACTTATGCGCACGAGCTTCCCACTCCTGGCCCTCTGCACAGAGCCCAGAGTCCTGCAGGACTCCAGTGCCCTGCCTGCAGGCTGCCCTTTGCCAGAGGAGTGATGTGCTTGTGTGGTGATCTCTGGGCTGTGCCATCTCCTGCTGCTGCTCGATGTTGAGGGAAGAGGACTTCTTTCAATAACCCCTGGTTTCTTGGGGACCTGGTCCTTCTGAGAACCCTGTTCCCAAGGTACTCTTCTGTAATTCCCCATCAAGTTGGTAACTAATGAGACTCTCCTGCCAAGATAGCATTCTTCCCATGAGGCTTCAGTGCAGATAAATCACTTGGGATAGATGCCATTATTGGGTTCTCTTTGAAATTGATATTAAAAAAAAAGTTAGGGTAAGTCCCAATAATTTTGACCTAAAATCGCATCAAAAAAGAGAGTGAGAAAACCAGTGGGCAATGAACTATTCTAAAGGCTGTGTAACTCTTATTTTGTTAGTGTTTCACTGTCCTACCATAATCATAAACAAAAATGAACAAAAATTCTCAACAAAATACTTGCAAACTGCATAGAGACACATATCAAAAAGATCATCCACCATGATATGTAAGTCAATAAATGCCATAAATCATATAAGTGGACTCAAAGACAAGAACCACATGGTCATCTCAATAGATGCAGAGAAGGGCTTTTACGAAATTCAACATGAATTTATATTCAGTGTCTTAGAGGGAATTAGACTAGAGGGAATATACCTCAGCATAATTAAAACTATATACAACAAACCCACAGCCAACATCATTCTAAATGGGGAAAAACTAGAAGCATTCCTATTAAAATCAGGAGCCAGACAAGGATGTCCACTGTCTCCACTCCTCTTTAACATCATGCTTGAAACTCTTTTGAGAGTAATAAGACAAGATAAGGAAATTAAAGGAGTAATAATTGGAAAAGAAGAGA
>NW_008343574.1:0-427 GCF_000622305.1 Nannospalax galili | reverse complement strand
CATGCTCAGATGCCAAGGAGCTCAGAAAGTAACCGACTGTGACTAGTAATAATCAGCTATATAGAGATTAGAAATGCATGTGCAAACATCTTAGTGTCAATTGTATTAAAATGAATTTTTATGTATAAAAAAGGAATTTAATGATTTTACATGAACAATTAATATTGGTGCTTTATCATACATTTTGGGGGCTGGAGAAATGGCTCAGCAGTTAAGAGTACTGGCTGCTCTTGCAGAGGACCTGAGTTAGCACTCATATGGAAGCTAACAACTGTGGGTAACTCCAGATCTAGGAGATCCAAAGTCCTCTTCTGACCTCTGCAGGCACTGCACAACTCGGGTGTACTTACATACATGCATGCAATGTACTCATACCCATAAAATAAAATAATAAAACATTTTTAAAAAGAAAATGTATTTTGGTTGT
>NW_008343573.1:1892653-1893641 GCF_000622305.1 Nannospalax galili | reverse complement strand
TGTAACACGAGCTGATTAAAAACTACTGTAATTGATTGTTAGAACATTTTTTTTTATTTTTTTCTTTATGGAAGTAATGGTGCAATAAAAGCATAGGCATCATTGCTAAATAACAGACAAACACAAAATGACTCCAAAGCAAAACAATATGTCTTGTCACTATTTAACATTAATATGGATCTGGGGACTTCATTCTGGTTTTCTTTTTTTTTTTTTGAGGCAGGGTCTCACTTGGCCCAGGGTGGCCAAGAACTCACAGTGTAGTAAAGGATGCTGTTGACCTTTAGCTGCTCTTACTTCTGCCTCCCAAGTGTTGGGTTTACAGGTGTATATCACCATGCCTGACTGGATATTGTTTTTGCAGTGCAATAAATAAAATATTAGAAAAACTATTTTGCACTTTTTTTCCCTTTCATTTAGGTGAAGAATGAAATGCCTACTTCAAATTGAAATTGTTTTGGTGATTCTTATTTTAGAATTATGTGTGGTTTTTCAACAACTTTGGTAATGTCTAAAATTATTTTAGAAGTAAATGATTTTACTAATTTGGAACTTCAAAAATAATGCCAATTCTGTTTTTTAGTGAAAATATTGGTAAAAATAACTTTTCTGAGCTTAATAAGGAATGATTCTGTAACATCATGCATAAATTGGCAGGGTGTAGTGGCACACACCTGTATTTCTAACACTCGGAAGACTGGGGTAGGAGGATTACTGTGAGTTCAAAGCCAGCCTATGCTATATACTACAAGACTAGGTAGGGGATATAGCAAGACCCTGTCTCAAAAGATGAAAACAAACAAAGGATACATACATACAGAGCTTATGAGTGTTCAGGATACAGGCGGATATTACAGCAATTTGTTAAGTGCCCTTTATTCATTTTCTTTTTTTTTTTTGTTAGTTTGAGTTTTTGTTGTTGTTTTGTTTTTTTATTTTCTTTAATTTTTTTTTACATTTTTTTTTAGTATTTTTATTTTTTCTTTAC
>NW_008343573.1:1890490-1891708 GCF_000622305.1 Nannospalax galili | reverse complement strand
AGGAGCCCTTGGCTCCTTTCTTTTACCAGTTCCATCTATGTGAAGATAAGTCAAAGGTCCTGCTCGACCACTGTTGGCTTCTCTTGGAAGCATGGAGGAAATGATTCCTCCGTGTTGACCCTCCTCTGTATAGACTGGACACTGGATCAAGTCCATCGGGTTGGGTCTCCTTGGCCTCCTTGATCAAGAGGTCAGATGACCCACCACCATTACAGGACATTGTGCGAGATGCTCATAGTCCCTGGGAACTAATTGACCTAGGAGGGCAAGGAGCAAAAAGTGTCCTTTATATCCCTCTAACCCAATTAGTATAGATCTCAAGGTATGTCTGTTAAACATCCAAAAAGGTTAGTTCCACTATTCTGGCACTTTTAATTACTGTGTGTCCTGCGGATAAATCTTGGGTAATGACCATTTGGTCTCAAATAAACCTTATCTAGAGATATATTTCTTGATCTGTTATGTATAATTTGTCAGTAGATTGTAGGAATAATATGGTTCCCTCTAGTTTTCGTGACTAGCTAGGCATTGTTTCTCTCTTGTATCGTCTCACCCCTCTATCATGGTTTTCCCACTTAAGGTGCCCCCACTTCCCCCACTTTCTTCCTTACTAATACCCTTGCTCCTATGATCCTACCTCTGCTGAGCTTCTTCTTTCTCCTTATCCCCTATGTTCCTCATATACCCTTCCCACCTCCCTCCCTTAAACCAACCCAATTTTTATCCATATCTCCCTTATTAAGGCCTGTTAACTACTATTCTTCTCCTTCAGGTTATTTCTTTTCCTTTACCTCACTGTTTCCTTACCCTTGTCCTGGTTCCTGCAGTTATGTCTGTTTGCATACTTATTTATCAGAGTCTGATCCTAGGATCCACATATGAGGGAGAACATACGTCGATTTTTTTTTTCTGAGATTGTGTTACTTCACTTAGTATAACAGTTTCTAGTTCCATCCATTTACCTGCAGATTTCATGATTTCGTCTTTCTTTACAGCTGAGTAAAACTCCACCGTGTAAATGAACCACATTTTCATTATCCACTCATCAATTGAGGGACACCTAGGTTGCTTCCATCTCTTAGCTATTGTGAAAAGAGCAGCAACAAACATGGATGTACAAGTGTCTCTGCAGTAGGACGAGTTCTTTGGGTATATGCCAAGGAGTGGTATAACTGGGTCAAATGGTAGGTTCATTTGTAGTTTTCTAAGAGTTCTCCA
>NW_008343573.1:1865200-1886632 GCF_000622305.1 Nannospalax galili | reverse complement strand
CCTTCAAGTTTAGTTCTGCTTCTTTTTTTGAACTTTATGTGTCTTTGTGGTTTACTTTTTGGGTATGAAGAGCTGGTTCTTATAAGCTTCTGGTTCTCTCTTTTGATTTTATAATGTCGTGGCCAGATTGATTCGGTCTGCGATAGACTTACCGCAAGAGAGGCCTGAGGGTAGGAAAGCAGGCTAGTAGAGTTAGCAGGTGGTGAAGGTCCAGGGAAGCAGAGAGAGGTGAGGGTGGGGCCCAAGGAAGGCACTAAGTTCATCTGGGTGAAAAATATCAGGAAGCAGTATTGGTTCCCCAGGTGTCTGGGGACCCAAGACTAGGAATGGCACAGGCCCCAAACTAGGAGTAGAGAACAGCGGGGGAGATGGAAGGGTGAATGAGGCTGGGGGAGTCAAGGAGCGGAGGGGTCTGCGATAGACTTACCGCAAGAGAGGCCTGAGGGTAGGAAAGCAGGCTAGTAGAGTTAGCAGGTGGTGAAGGTCCAGGGAAGCAGAGAGAGGTGAGGGTGGGGCCCAAGGAAGGCACTAAGTTGGTCTGGGTGAAAAAGATCAGGAAGCAGTATTGGTTCCCCAGGTGTCTGGGGACCCAAGACTAGGAATGGCGCAGGCCCCAAACTAGGAGTAGAGAACAGCGGGGGAGATGGAAGGGTGAATGTGGATGGGTTAGTCAAGGCGCAGAGGGCTGCGTTATGGACTTACCCCAAGAAGCTATGTATTCTTATTTGACTTTGTTTTCTCCTCACACAGCATGCACTTCTTTCTTAATACAAGCTACTGTATACATGAATTTTATTACTCAAAATTTCAAGGACACTTTTTACCCTTGCCTATTAAGACTCCCTACTTCTGTCTCCCTAAGTAATGTTTCACTTTATAGCTAAGAGGTACTTTTTCTTGCTCTAATCATTCCTTCCTTAATATCTTAGGGATCACTATGAAGCCATCATTTCTTTCTCAATCCAAAAGAAGGAAGTCCACCTAGACTTCCTAAGAAGTCAATAAACTGAATCATCCACATTGACAGTAGATTATCAGCCAAACAGCATAGCAATAAAGACCAAGAGAATTATAATTTAGAAGAATAAATTCTTAAAATTATATACAATGGGTAACTAGAAAAGAGTATTATCTGATAAAATCAGATATCCAGAAGGGACTTGTGAATCAAGCAACAGAGAAATAAATGCAGTTGCAGATATACAACTAACATAGAAAAACAAGTTTTTGTAAACACAAGTTTTTGTAAACATGAATAATAAATAGCTGAAAGATAGGAACGTAAAGAAGACTCCATTTATAATAGAAACAGAACATTAAAACATAAAAATCAATTCCATAAGGAATATATGAAATCTGTAAGAAGAAAAAAATTTTTTTTTTTCCTTTTTGTAGTCTTTTTGAGACAAGGTCTCCCTGTAGCCCCAGCTGTCCTGGACCTCACTATGTAGACCAGGCTGGCCTGAACTCACCGAGATCCACCTGCCTCTGCCTCCCCAGTGCTGGGATTAAAGGCATGCGCCACCACACCCAACCCTAGAAGAAAGTTTTTAAATACTCCTTCTTTGAAAAGACATAAATAAAATGATACCACAAATTCTTGGAAAGACGAGGCAGGGCTGAACATTATAAAAAAAATGAACTGATTATTCTCCATAAATTAATTTGTAAATCAGTGCAATCTCAATTTGGAAATTAACAAGCTGATTATTAAGGATCAGAAAATGAACTGTAAGGACAGCTTTTTTTTTAAGGGGAAAAACAAAACTTTTTTGTTTTTTTTTTTAATATTATCCTTATCAGGTATTAAAATAAGCTACACATCTCTACAATTATTAGGAAATTAGTGTCATACAAACAGACCATCAGAATAATACAGAAATTCTAAAATTAGACACAGATACAAATACAAATGGATTTTTTGAAACGCATGATCCCACTATATAACACTGGCTGACCTAGAACTTATTATGTAGATCAGACTAGCCTTGAACTCAAAAAAATCAGCCTGGCTCTGCCTCCCAAGTGCTGGGATTAAAGGAGTAAGCCACCACAATCTGTGAAAATGTAAGTGTATGACAGAGGTGACATCTCAGGTTACTAGTGTAGAGATAAACATGTTAATAAATGCTGTTAGGACAATTAGGTAGTTTGAGTAGAAAGCATCAAGTTACATCTGCCTCTTATACCATACAAAGAATAAACTCCAAAAAAATAAGGGCTCTTAATGAAAAAATTAAAACAACATAAGCACTAGAAGAAAACAAGATCATTTTACTGTAAACTTTGAGTGGGAAACAGTTTCCAACCATGACTTAAAACAGAAATATAGGGCTGGAGAGATGGTTCAGTGATTAAGAGCACTGGCTGTTCTTGCAGAGGACCCGGGTTCGGTTCCCAGCACCCACATGGCAGCTAACTACCATTCATAACTCAAGTTCCAGGGGATCCAACAGCCTCTTCTGACCTCCACAGGCATTGCACAACACAGATGCACTTACATACATGCAGATAATATACTCATACACATAAAACAAAAATAATTAAAAAATTTAAAAACTAGAAATGTAACAGAAAAATTATCTGACCACATAGAAATTAAAAATAAAAATTGTACATAACAGTCCGTAATAAATAGAAAGACAAATGACCAACTGAGAGAAACATTCACAATATATACAACAAAAAATTACACTAAAATGCAAGATTTTCCAAAACTTGCACAAAACACTGAAATCCCCTGTGAAAAATGGGGAAGAAAAAAAACAAAAATGGCTAATTCATCAAAGAAAATATATAATGCTTCACAAATGAATGAGAAAATGTCACTATTCTTTTCCTGATTATATATTTTTAGATCTATTTTATATTTTTTTAATATTTTATTTATTATTTTTTATTTTTATGTGTATGAGTGTATTGCCTGCATGTAGGTAAGTGCACCCGTGTCATGCAATGCCCACGGAGACAGAAGAGGCTGTTGGATCCCCTTGAACTGGACTTATGGACAGTTGTTAGCTGCCATGTGGGTGCTGGGATTCGAACCCGTGCCTTCTGCAAGAACAACCAGTGTTCTTAACCGCTGAGCCATCTCTCCAGCCCCTTTATATATTTTTTAAAATATTTTATTAGCACTACTTTAAGAAGTAATATGATTACATTAAAAGACTTTGTATAAGTGGAAAATTTGTAAAAGAAGTGGCAAACCTGTATTACAGGAATAGTGACAAATTTCACGTTATTGTTGAAGCTTGGTAGCACAGTTTTGTAAGTAAGCAATATTCAAATATTAAAGTAGACATACAGACTTTTGAATTTATACTATAAGATCTAATTATATATTTTGAGAATTATATCAGTTTAGTTATTACAATGCTTTCTATTTCTTTCTTTTTTTTTTTTTTTTTAACTGCCACACTGTGATTTTTATCTCTAAAAGTTCTATTAGGGCACAGGTGAAGGCATCCTGGAGCTACAGAAGAGTAAGAGAAAAATGGAAAACCTCTTGGTGTTTGGTAACTGGAGAGGTCCAACATCAAGACCTGGATACCGAGGACTACTTGTAGAACAAGGACCACTGCTGGGCCTCAGGGGAGGTGGGAAATTCATTCCAGAGAACCAGTTCTGCCAAGACCAGAATGTACAAACAAACAGAGGCCTCCCCTATTCCCAGCGTAAGAGGCAAAGCCTCGGCCTTGCACAGCCTGGGTCCCCAGGGAAGGGCACTGTGGGGAATGTAGTCACTCAGAGAAGACTGAAACCTCTGCCCAGGATCTGAAAGTTCTTGTTCTACTCTGCTCCACCATCAATCAGCCTACCACCAGAGGAATGTGGAAATGTGACTCACAGTAGGGTGCCAAAATTTCAGCATGTGAGTGAACCAGAGCTCCAGCTCACAAGAGGGAACTACAAATCCAGCTCACAGAAGGAGACCACAATTCGCTCACTGGGGTGTAGGAGAGCACCTTTCGAACATCGCAGACAGCACCACAGCTCCCAGCTCCCAGGCAGGGGATCATAGCTCCAGGTTTATAGTTCCAGCCTCCAGAAGAGTACCACAATAGAGAAAATATCGCTATTTTTGTATGACTTTAGGAAAGATTGGATTTTTCCAAAAGGAACTTTATTACCATGTATTAATTGTACAAGAGAGTGGACTACATTGTGGTATTTTCTTATGTTTACTACAGGCCTTTACCATATTCATGCACGCACCTTCTTTTAGCCTCCCTCCTCTGTCCCCTGACCCCTGTTCTCCCTCTGAGCTAACCTCTTTCTTCCATGTCTTCTTTTCATCTAGATTCCATATAGGAGAAAATATTCAATATTTCCCTTACTAAGTCTGGTTTATTTCACTTATTATTTCCAATTCCATGCATTTTCCCACAAATAACATAATTTCTTTCCAGCCAATTAAAACTTTTGTGACTATGCACCATATTTTCTTTATCCATTCATCTGCTGACAGTCACCGACACTGATTCCACATTATAACACTTATGAAGAGTGAAGCAATAAGTATTGATGTGCATCATCTCTATAGTATGCTGAGTTAAAAGAGTCCAAGTATATACGTTGAAATTGTTTGAAGCAGTCACATGATAGTTCTATTTTCCATTTTTCAGGAACCTCTATGCTGGTTTCCACACAGCTACACTAACTTACATTGCAATCAGCATTTTACAAAGGTTCCTTTCTCCTACTACAGCCTAACAAGGATCTGCTATCATGTGTTTTTTCTAGGAGAGTCATTCTGACAGGGATGGGATGCAATCTCTGGGTTGTTTTGGTTTTTGCTTTGTTTTTGTTGTTCTTGTTTTGTTTCTGTAGGGAGGGAGGTTGTTTTGTTTTCTGAGTTCAGCTTTCCCTATAGTCCCAGCTGGCCTAGAACTGGCTATTAGACCAGGCTGGACTCAAGGCTCACAGAGATCCACCTGCCTCTGCCTACTAAGACCTTGGATTAAAGGCATGGGCCAGCCACCATGCCTAGTTTCTAGTTCTTTTTGATTTGCTTTTCTTTGACAGAAAATATTTCTTCAGTATTTATTTGCCATTTGTACTTCTTTTGAAAAGTTCAGCTCATTTAACTTAGGGAAAAAAATTAAAATATGACAACAAAATCAGTCTGTAGTTTTAGATACACAGGTCTATTCATACACAGGCTTACAGGAGTACAAACTGAAATAATCCTTCACAAGCGAAATTTAGCAGAAACAACATAACTCTTGCCTCTAGATTTGAAAGTCTCCTAGGAATACACCTTGAAGATACATCAATAAGTCAAACCTTCACAAGTACAAGATTACTTATTATGGTAACTGTTAGTAATTGCAAAAAATGGGAAATAACATGTATAGTCATACATAGAAAGTTAGTGAGACAGAAAAATCTTCTGGTTTTATTTTATCATACACACACACACACACACACACACACACACACACACACACAGAGCTACATGGCAGTATGGCTGCCATACTAAACAACACAACACTAGAAGGAGCATGGGCCAGCGGACAGTCAGAGGAGGACTGCAGCAGTGAGATGAAGGTGTTCAGCAGATATTCAGGAACCCAGGATGTGACAAGAAGGGCCTAAATAAGCTTCCAATGTGTCCAATTCAGATTGCTGAAAGGAGTCCAACACTAGAAGCCACATAAAAAAAAAAAAAAATCAGGTGTGTTGGTACACATTTGTAATTCCAGCAACGGAGAGGTGGAGACAGGTAGATCCCCAGGGCTTTCTGGCCAGCCAGCCATTCCTATTCCAGGAGATCCAGGCCAATGAGAGACCCTGTCTCAAAAAAACAAGGTTGGGAGCACCTGAGGTCTAAAGCCTGAGGTTGACTTCTGGCCTCCACAAGTACATGCACACACATGCCCACACTCCTGCTTCTGCATATACAAGTATACACACACACACATACTTGAACACAAACACACAAATATAAAAAAAATGTGGCACATGTATAAAATGCAATTTTACTCAGCCTTACAGAAAAAAAAATCCATTCATCAGAATTACAGGAAAATGGATGCAACTTGAGGTTATTATGTAAAGCAAAATAAGTCAGATTCTGAAAGACAAATACCACATTTTCTCTCATATATTGACTCTAGATTTAAGTGTGTGTGTAGAGAGAGAGAGAGAGAGAGAGAGAGAGAGAGAGAGAGAGAGAGAGAAAGTGGATCAAGAGAGGAGAGAAAGAGATCTTAAGGGGAGAAGGGGACTAATGGAACCATGTGAGATGAGAGTAGAAAGGGGATGATTTTGAAAGAGGTAAGGAACCAGCAAGAGCAGAGCAGGAGAGGGATGGGAGAAGGGAAAGGGAGGGAGAGGAATAACAATGAAGTAAAATGGCAAATATGTATAAGAATGCCATAAGGAAACCTATTACCTGTATAGTACTTCAAAAATGATAAAAAGACAAAGCTTAATAAAATTAAAGATTGAAGCCAGTTCCTGACCAATGCCTGATTCACTTTACAAAACTTCCATCTTGCTATTTTCTACCTTGCTTTTACTACTCACAATTTTTATGATTATTGACTGGTATTTGCTAATATTTTCCTTTTATTTACTAAGATTTCTAAGTATAAATATTTTCTGTATTCTCCAACACTTCCTCTATTATTGACTTTCTTTTCGGCTGTAAATTACTTCTTCATGAAGCACATTCCTGAATAAGTTTTACAGGATATCTCTGCAAATAATAAACTCAGCTAATATTTATTTTTTTTAAACAGGATAAAACTATATAGCTCAGCTGGACCCAAACTCATGATCCTCCTGCCTCAGTTTCATGAAAGTTGAGACTATAGGTATACAACCAGTTCAGCTCTACATTCATCTTGAAAAAGGGTTTCTTACCAGTATGCTTGAAAAATTAGCTGAAATACCCTGAGTTAGTGTGTTGCCAGATCTCAGAGTGATGCCCAGGAGAAGGACTTAAATAGAGGAAGATTCATTTGGGGTCATGGTTTCAGAGATTTCGGTTCACTGCTGGCTTTCTCCACTACTGTGTGCCAGAGATGGAGCAACCATCATAGTGGCAAAAGTACATGGCACAGGAAGGTTGCTTACCTAAACACTATTTCTTCCTGGGAAGGAGCAAGGGACAAGGCATAGTCCCTAAGAACACAACCCGAGCAACATACTTCTCCTGCCAAGCCCCACTTCTGAAAGACTCCCCCACCTTCCAATAACTTAAGTTATACTAGAAATCCATTAATGGATCGGTCCATAGGTTGAGTCAGAGCCCTTGGGAGTCAATCACCTCTCAGTGATAGGATCCACCACCTGGTTACTAAGTATTAGATACATAAGTCTTTTATGGGGACAGGACATTTCTTATCAAAACCAAAAGTTTATAGTATAGTGTGACAGATTAATAATTTTTAGATCATTCTACTTAGGCTTAAATATGATCCAACAGTATAATATGAGCAAGCTAGTTGACTATTTTGCATTTCTTTCAATCTCTTAAAGAAGAATGATAGCGTATCTCAGACTCAAATAAGTAAAGTAAGTTAATACATGGGTAATGTTTAAAACTTGCCTAGGAAAGACAAAATAGTAAGCGATCTTTTTATTGACTTGACAGTTTGCTTTGATATTTAAAACGTGTATTATTTCATTGTTTTCTGAAGCTACTGCTATTGTTAAGAAGTCTGCTTTAAGATATTTTTCCTTTGAATGTCATTTCTGCTTCCTCCTTGCCTGCTTTTTAAACATTTTATGTGTCTTAGGCATCTTTGGGCTATGATACAGTACATTCACAAACTAGATTTATTTAATTCAGACTCTTCAGAGTCTAAACCTAATTTACATTTTTCATTAATTTTATAAAAATTCTCACCCTGACTTCTTACTGTCACCTGATAGAATGTGTGACTTGCAGAAAAGCCACAAGCCTCATTAGGGAAAACCATAAATCCCTTAAAGTGGCCAACTAGCCCTAAATTGACAGCCTGGCCATGCTCAACTCTTCTCAACTGATTGCTCCCTGGATTGGGAAACTGTTTACGGAGCCAACCTGTCTCCTTTAGGGCCCTAAGATAGCTCCCCTGCCTGAAAAAATAATCTTGGGAGTGCAACTGAGTTCCTATAGAAGTGAAAACAACCCCTCCTTTCAATGCAGATGCCTGATTCCCTAGGCAAGGCCTCTGTCCTCTGCTGTGTTCTCTCCATAAAGGGAACACATTCCTAGCTTGCCTGTTGCAGGTCTGGCTCTATCTCTTATATCTAAACTCTACACTCCTTCCTTATTCTACTCTCCTAAATCTAACATCACCCATCTCTCTGGAAGTTGTCTTAGTCTTTTGTGAGATCTGCTCTTTCTGTGTCTCTAATACATCATATTTCTCATCTCTTTACCTTTATGCTCTATTTTTCTGATGATCTCCTAATATCATCCAAATTTTAATTCTTTCTTAAATCATTTCTTATACACCTTGAATCTATCCGTTTAATTTTTTATTACTACAATGTAAGCTATAGGCATTGTATTTGGTCCTTCTTCAAATCTCATGCTCCTTTATGTTGGGGACCCCTGTTGTGTAAAGTAGCAGTCTCTCCATGTCCAGATAGGCTATGGGCTCAGCGTCATATGCAGAGACTCCTTTTATCAGCAGGGTGCCTTCCCGGCATCTTCCTGACTCATCTTTTGAAGTAGCCATGGCCTCTGGCTCTGCCAGCTTTTCCTGTGTGATTTTCAGGCAGTCTGACAGCCTGGCAGGAGCCCACTTCCATATGTAAATAGGGCATCCCACAAAGTACCTATCAGCTAAGGCTTTTACCACTACCCCCACAGTATAAAGTACCCTGGTTTTCCCTCAATAATCGAAGCTGGATCACTAAGGCCTGGAGCCGAGCTGAGTTACAGAATAAAGGGGCTGTACCACTGACTGAGCTGAGTTCTGTGTCTTACTGCCTACGATCCAGCCTTCCCAGAGAGGGCTGTCTCTTCGTAAGCCACGACTCACAGAAACCCAGCTTTCACCGTCTCCACACCTTCCCACGCGATCCGGCAGCTGACGGATCTCGTATCTCCGAGGAAGTGCACGGTGGATTGGGACGGCAGGGAACCCGACCTGGCCAGCCCCGGTAGCAGAGAGCCTCAACAACGCGGAGAAGCAGGGACCCACCTGGGAGAGCAGCGATCAGTAGAGTCGCCAGCACCCAGTAGACGCGGAGACCCACAGCAACGCGGCCCGCGGGACCCGCCGCACCCCAGGTGTGCGCAGGAGACCGGCGCCATGCCCAGCAGCTGGCGCTCCAAGATCCCTGCGCCCCCATACCTTCATAGAGTTTCTCTATCCCATTGTATTACTTTTCTGTTGCTGTGATAAAGCACCATGATCAAGAGAACTTACAGAAGGGAGAGTTTATTTGAGCTTACTGTTCCAGAGGAATCAAGAGTCCATCATGGCAGGGAGATATGGTGGCAAGAGGTGGCTAGAGCAGAAAGAGGGGCACTCATATCTTCAAGCAGGCACAGAAAGCTGAAAGCGATTGGAATCCAGCAAGGCTTAAGAGCCCCCAAAGCCTGCCCCCAGAGACATACTTCCTCAAGCATGGCCACATCACCTTAAAATGGTACCACCAATAGGGACAAAATGTCCAAATACTTGGAGCCTATGAGGGACATTCTCATTCAAGCTACCACACTCATATCACTTGTGCCTCAGATCTTCAAATATTCATTTAAAAGTTTGATTTTGCTAAAGACCTGGTAGAATAACTTTCACCCTTAAACTCTGTATAAATCTTGCCTGTGGGTATAAACAATGGTCACATAAAAGTGTTTATGATAACTTTTCTCATTTGAATGAAGGGAAATACATTTATTAAAACAAAGCTGTCTGCTGCTTTATGCAGGTGCAGCGTTCAGTCAGCAAGGAAGTGGGGAGAATGGGACATGATTTTATGTCTATACCCAAGTTCTTAATTAAGCTTCTGCTCTCTAGTACTGCATTCTGTTTCTCCCTGATTGTAACCCAGAATTTACGAACTAGAAAAGAATGTCCAATTTAATAAGTTGTATTTTTTTCCTTAAGCACTTTATTCAGAACAATACATGTTCTTCAGGTAGTGTTTTGATAATATGATTTTAACACATGCTAATAAAAGCCAAGAAAAATCATGGCAACTTCTAAAAAAAAAAAGGTTGATTTTGATATTTTTTTTATCAGCATGGGAAGGGAAAAATCCCTGTCTGCTTACCTTCAGCTCATAGATTATTTTGTGTCCTATAAACTCTGATTATAAACTAGTCTTCCTCGGGCTCTATCTATGACTATAAGCTGGTCTTCTCGGGCTCTATCTATAACTATAAGCTGGTCTTCCTCGGGCTCTATCTATGACTATAAGATGGTCCTCCTCGGGCTCTATGTATGACTATAAGCTGGTCCTCCTCGGGCTCTATCTATGACTATAAGCTGGTCTTCCTTGGGCTCTATCTATGGGAACCTTATACAGTTAGCAAAACTAAGGTCCCTTGGGCAGCTCTGCTTTAGCCACCATCAAGCAAACAAGACCCAACTTTACCACAGACCACAAGTTTGTGTTAGGCAACTCTGCTATTTTAAGTATTCAAAAAGAAATCCCATGCTCCATCCTGGAAACTCTCTAATCTAGAGTACATGCCAAGAGAGCAGCATCTTTGCTGTCTTATGTGCCAATGGTAGGTAAAGTTTGTTTCCACACTTTTTAAACAGGAAACTATAATGGCTACCCTATACAGCCACTGCATTCTTCTTGTATTTCTCAGATTTTTCCCTCTTCACTTTTAACCAGGAGGAATTTCTCTTACTTTTTATAAAAGGTCAGATATGCAAATAAACATAATTTTAGTGAGTACTTACAGATATTTTACAATGGAAGCGCCTTAAGAGTATTTACTTAAGAGTATTTAGTTAGGCTGGGCATGGTGGTACACTTAGGAGGCTGTGATGGCTAATCCTGGGTGTAAACTTGACTGGATCTGGGATTAACTGAAAGAGATCTTCTTGATTGGATCATCTGAAGCTGGAAGACACACCCTAAATGTGGGCGTTATCTTCCAATGGTAGCCCATATAATAGGCCAAGGCAGCGGAGAATTCCAGGCTTCTTTCTGCTTGCCTTCTCTCTCATTGGTGAGTTCATCTTGCTGCTGTAGACTGAAGACTAGCTGATCTGTTGGAATTTGTCAGATATTTCAGTGCCAGATTGGGACTACTGAGACATCCAGCCTTGTGGACTGAGCAACTACTAATTCTCAGCCTCTCCAATGTGGTGCAGCCATTGTTGGACTACTCGGACTCTATCCTGTGAACTAAGCTGATAAATCCCTATACATATATATTCATTCTACTGGTTCTGTTTCTTTGGAGAACCCTGACTAATACAGAGGCAGAGGCAGGTGCTTCTCTACATAGTCAACACAAGTTCCGGGCCAGCTGGGGCTAAAAGAGACCCTGTCTCTAAAAATCAATACTGTCAATATTTTTTATCTTGGTCTTTATGATTTTCCTAGGGTTTCTCCATATTCTATAGTAAACACCAAGTTTAAAATTTAAAAATAAAACTGTTACCAAGCATAGTGGTGTACATCTATAACCCCAGCACTCTATAGGCTGAGGGAGGAGGGTAATCATGAGTTTGAGGATAGTCTGCCCAACATGAGAACTTGTTCGAAATTAGAAAAAAAAAATTAAAATTGCCTGCTGAATTATGTAATCAGAAATGAACTTTAAAAGAATGGTACCTCACAAAGCCATGGTCAGTAGTTAAGTACCTATCTGCTAAAGAATAAATGGACACTTAAAGCACCTTATCCCTGGCTTCTCTCAGAATCACTGTCTAAATTATCAAAGCCATATCCAAGGGCTCTATTCCCTAATTACCAATCAGTTATCCATAGACTGGGCGTGGAAAGTTCTATGTTTTAAAAAAAGGTACACAGTTTAGATGCACAGACATGTTTGAAGCTTATTAATTTAGAAGGCAAAACAATAAGGGAAGGCAGCAGATTCTGTCCTTGGGTCACTTGAACTTGTCTATCTACAAAGTCTCCCAAATTTCAGCACAAGTTTCATTTTCAAAGACGGATGCAAGCAACAAGCAATGGCTAAAATCAGGGATGAGTGCTTCAGGGTGTCATAAAAGAGAAGAGAGCTTGGGGGACACGAGGGAATTGAGGAAACAAACTGCAGGCAAGTGCAATGGCAGCACATGGACACATTTTCTAGAACCACCATTTCTCATTGTGACTCTGGTCACCAGCATTGTCATCCCCTAGTATTCTCTCCCAAGTTTCTGTGGGAGGATTGCTTCTCCCTTCCTCCGTAGTAACAAGCTTGCTCATGAGACTTTCTTCCCGCATAAAATGTCAAGAAATAAGCTGAAAATCACTGTTGAGTTAAAACTTTGAAAGTCACTGTGTGGGTCTACTGTTCTATTTCAGGATAGAAAAGGAGACTGATTTTTCCACCTGAGTGCTCAACTGGGTAAGACATGGAAGATGGCAGAAGCCAAAGGCAGGACACTTGTGAAAAATGAACGGTTGCTATTATAAGCCACTAAGACTTAGAGATCATTTGTTAGTGTTATCATAACCTTGTCTCATCTGTATGATATAGAAGTTAGTACTGCTGTTACAACAGTTCTCTATGAATGATTCACAGCAAAGCATAGGTTCATTCTTTTTATAATTAAAATAAAATGTCAACAATGTTCCCTCTTCATCCCAGTAAAGCAAATAAATGCAATCAGGTGATCTACAGCATTAGTTCCAACCTTTCATTTTACTCATTTGTCCTAACAAAACATAACAAAACATACTTAGTACATGTTCTTGACTAGGCAGCATGCTATCATGGAAAAGATGGAAAAACTTTGAGGATAGGGGATGGGGGAGAGAGGGAGAGTCAGGGGGAGGAGGAAGGAGAGGGAAAAGGAGAGGAAGAGGGAGAGAGAGAACAAATACAAATATTTCCAACACACTGTGGAAGAGGTTATAATAGAGACAGTACAAAGACCTGTCACAGCACAGATATAAAGCATGGATGATTTTACAGCTGAGAAAACCTAATGGAGCAGGACCTCAAAGAAGTGACAGTTATGTAAGTGAGGGAGAGGAAGGAAATTACCATTTAAAAAAAGAATTAAACATTGGGAGCCAAAAAAGTCCTGATGGGGTAAAGAGTTAAGAAGTTCCCTGACAGTGGCCTCATGTGCTCATAGAGAGGATAGAAGCAGGCTAGACTGTAGCTAAGCTCCACTCAATCCTCTCACAAGGCATTGGGAACATTTCCATGACTATGACACAATTAAATCTGTGTTGTAGGAAGATAGCACTGAGAAAAACATGGTGGTGGAACTGGAAAGGAAGAACCTAACAGCATCATTGTTATCTGTCTGATATTCATACATTTCAACAAAGGCAAATGGCTATATGTTTTATTCAAAAGCACATGCTAAACTGCCAGGTAAAAACAATAAAAAGCTGACCATATACAAAAGATTTACAAGATTCTATATGGAAGAACTATCGAAAACAAGATTGCTGGAAAGAATTTAAAGTCATAAAACATTCATATTCAATCCGTCCTGCTTCTCATACAGTATTCTGCTGCCATAAGCAATCCACCAGGGCTCACAGGAAACTACCCCAAACGTAAAACCAGATACTAAGTGCAAACTGATTAAGAGAAGATGGAAAAGTTTAAATAACCAATGAGCAGATACATTTATGACAGGCGACCCTCTTATGAGCAAAAAAGGCCTACAATACAGCAATGCCTTCCTTTCCACTTGGTTCATACCACCCTATGATCACTGCTCTTACACACTGCTTACAAAGGCAAGGTTGAGGAGGTGGGCTCAATCAAAACTAAGGACTGGAAGAAGCCTGAAATTTCTTTGGCTTAAACGCTAGTCTCATGTCAGGGTCAGAGTGACATCTCCCCCACCCAGACCCCACCTCCAGTGAAATGGGAACCACTACTGCCTAGAAAAGCGTATTTGCTCTATGACTACATTAAGAGGTTTTCACAATACAAAAGAATGTTGCGCTTAACAAAATGGCTTTACTTCTAACAAATCCAAGCACTTTAGAAACAAAGTTGTAAATGTTGTCTTCTATAACTCTAAGAATTATTAAGGATGATTGAAAGACATCCTTAAGAAAACCTAAGATTTCATAAACTATTTGAATGTACTCAAGGGAAGGAACATTCTCTTATTAGTTAGTGATGGCATAAAATATGCTGGATAAAAACACAAATGTAGGCTTAGAATACTCTTAATCTAGGTTCTTTGGCCTACTGCGTAACCCTAGGAAATCACATAACCACTTGATAGCAAAAGTTTCTCTAAAACTAGGACTTAAAAAAATAGCCAGTTCATATAACAATTGTTAAAGGAATTACATGAGTTAACATTAATGAAAGCCTTGACAGCAAGAATGAATACCTATCAACTATGAGTCTTGGTAGTGACAGTTTCCAACATTTAGCATAAATATTGAATGAATGAGTCAAAATAACCATAGTTGTGTAAACTTTTGAAAAAGTGTGGATCAACGATATTGAAACATTTTTAAAGAATAAAATGACAACCACGCTTTTCTTCTTAAAGGGAAATTCTTCCCAAAACCTTTAATAAAAATTTATAAATAGAACTATAGAGCAGAGAAAAAAAGTGAAAGGATGGGAAATTAGACTTTCTACTTACATCAGGTTTGGAATGATGAAATATCTTCAGGGGAAATTTTAAGTCATCTTTGGCTAACGTTACTAGATATTCTTTTAATAGTTCATTAGCTGTACCAGGAGACCGTTTCTCACAACGATGAAGAAAAGGAACCATCCACTGGTAGGCACTTGTCACATATTTCTCCTCGGAACACTGGAATAAAATTAATCAAAACAAACAAGCAGCTAATTAAATATTTTATTATACTGGACAAGTCAGACTGATGTAAAGCAGTAGAAACCCATACTTTCTAAAACACTGCAGAGCCCCACTCACTTGAGGTCTAACAGGAGACAGAATTTGTCACATTATTCTCAGGCTGGTGCACTGGCCATAACCACACAGCACATCTCTGCAGACCATAACTGACTTGGGCTCACATGACCCAGGCCCAGCTCTGGAAGACACACCTGCAGCTACTACTTCTTAGCCTGAAGGCCCTCCAGAACAGGGAAGAAGACAGAAAAGAACATGTGACAAGAGACAGAGAGACACCTGAGGCCAACCGAAAGAGTGAAAAAGAAAAGCACAGGGGCACAAAGAGACAGGTGAGCAAAGACAAACTAGAAAAGGAGCCACTTGGGAATGGCACCCACTTAGAAAACCCAGTCTCTCCGCCCTCTTCCTTCTTCTTTGTTCTGTTACTCCTTATATCCACCTTTATAATACTCCAAATGACATGGGTGATTTGATTCATCAGCCCTAAAAATGTACCATCCCTGTATGAACTGCCCCAGTAGATAAACCTACAACTCAAGCAGAGTCTTACATACAACACAAACCAAAATTCACTAGATGGATTCTACAGAAAAGAAATTATTGAGAAAAAAGAAGCTAGGGCCAGAGAGAAAAAAAAAGAAAAGCAGATGGATAAGAGAGGACAGAGACCAAAAGGAGAAAGAAAAAAATGTGGTAGGGGTTACTGGGAGGCACAAGAGAAGAGAGTCAAGGACAAAGCAAAGCAAAGTATAAAAACAGGTAAGAGTTTTTGATTCCTCCAATAACTTACATAAAAATATCATTTTGGAAAAAATGTAAAGAAATTGTCGTTTATTTAACTAAGCTTTCAGGCTCAGTAGACATTTCATATTTGGTTTGTAACACATAGTAATCAAAGCCCATAGGGAACATTTAAAAGGAGAATTAAATTACACCTACATGATTCATCAGTAATCTTAGTTTTTCAATGTCTTTCATCTGCTGGAGTTCTTTCAGAGTGAGGGTTAAGTCACATCCGGCTTCATATACCATTGTTTCCAAAGTCACCAAATCATCACAGAGAACTAGCAAGCCAGGGATATGTCGCTCCATTCCAAGGCGAACAAGTGACAAAGCACAGTCAACCTAAAATTGAACAGCAGCACATATTTCTTATATGTCCAAAGTGAAAGCCTCTAGTGCAGAATCAAATTCTTATATAACTATTTTATAGAATTCCATTATCAGAAACGTTTCTCCCTACAAAAGTACTGAAGTTATTTATCATCTATATCAGTATCAAACTTTTGCAAATGAATCCATCAGCAGGACTGATGAAGATACAAATAGGAAGAGAAAGATAGCATCTTAAATCTATAGAACATTACAGTTCGTAGTACAGATTTATGGACATATCTCCATTTAATTCTCACATCAGAATAACAAGCGGAGGAAATGATAGCATATCAAATACGACAAAGGCAAATGAACAGAACTAGCACTCTGCTTCGGAAATGAAGATGCGCTTCCTAGCTTTCCCCCTTTGGTGCCTAACCATCTGCAGCCTCCCTTACAGCAGGCACTCAATAAATATTCATTTTCTAACTAAACAAAGAACTGTTTTTCCTCCAGTTGCTCAGCAGACTGACATTTGTCTTCTGTTGCCTGATCAAATTTGTAAAGTGGCATATTCTCTGATCGATGGGAAAATCATCTAGTGTGGCTTACACCCATCATTTCTCGTACCTACCCCTACTCTCCTGTTCCAAAACTGAAAATTATTCCCTGAGGACCCAAAATAAGTTAACAGCAATCTAGGTGCTAGGAATACAAAGATGAATGGATGAAGTCTCTCCAAAGATTTAGACATTCAGAAACATGGCAACTGATACAGTGAAGTAAGGACTGTGTCTTGACTGGAATCCATAGAGACTTAAGCCAACCTGAAGGTATCATGGACTTTCCCCAGAGAGGGAGAACCTAAAAATGGGCCCTGAAGAACTAATAAATATTAATTGGGTGAAGAAGACATTAAAGGCAGAAGAACAGCCTAGAAGGTAGGGAAGCACAGCGCACTTCAAAAGTATAAATTAGATCCATTTGACCCAAAAAAAAAAGTAGGAAGTCACAGCTTACATAATGGGAAGGGCCAGATAATGAGGAAAATTGTTTACAAAGCTAAAGAATTCACTGCTTATCCGAAAACACCTGACTGAAGGTTTTCCAATTAAGACCTGTGATCTGTGACTTTTCCTGGGGAAACATAAATATCTATTCACCCTATATAGGGCACTGATGACAAATCAAAGAAAGATTCCACCCAAGTCTAGCTTGGTGAAGCAATGATTTGAACTGAGGCTATTTACAAGAACATGAATAACTTATGGGCAACTACATCAAACAGACTCCTACTCACCACTAATTGTTTACTGCTCATATATCCTCAGGAAAGGTCAGGGTCTAGTGTGCTGTCTGGTGAACTATCTCCTTTCTTCATAAAGTAATGTTAGTGGATCCATCCTTGTGAGGGTTTCATGGAGCTAATCCAGGTAATCATAGCAGCTCTGGTTTTAGGATGGCAGGAGTCATCCCATGTCTGGAGGACAGTTCCAGAACAGCACGTCATAAACATTTATACTTTGGGGGGAATACTCAATATTGACTGAATGGTGAATTTGTGTGAATAATGAATGAGAAATGAACTGAGAGCAGAAAGACCATTCGGGAGCACTGCAGCACCTGGTGTTAGAAGATACTGCCAGAAATGTACTGCTTCAGTTGTTTACTCACTTTTTGGTACATTCATTTGTTTACTGAGTAAATATTTGCTGAATACTACCTATGTACTAAACAACAAACAAAGAGGAGCTACACTAGGGCAGCATAACTACAGACCTACAGGAGAATGAACATGAGAGATAATTAGAAAGCATGAAAGCTGGTCAGACCAGATGGCGAGCACAGGTAAGGAGGAGAAAGAGTCTAGAGTGATTGTCTGGCCTCTCCCTTCAAATAGAGGCTGAAGACAAGAGAACACTCACACCAAGTGCAGAGGCACTGCACATGCGATGCTGAGGAGCCTGTGGAATACCTCAGTGCAGATGCCAAGCTGCAGGTGTAAAAACAGGAAACCAAAATCTGAAAAGAAAGTAATACAGTTGGCTGGAGAGGATATGTAGGAATAGTCAGCACATAAATTATAGAGCAGTATTTGAGGTCTAAGTGGCCCACACTTGTAGACAAGATTAGTGTCAACAGCAGCACCCGGGCAAATAGTGATAAGGGACAACTCAAAGAGCAGCAGCCAAGGCAGCCATGAGAGCAGACTAACATGAATGGCTAGGGCAAGGACAAGAAAACCTGACCTGATATCACAGAAGCCCAGGAGGGAAAGATGTCTGGAAAAAGTAGGCAACACTGGCAAAAGAGAAGGTGCTGAATTAGAAAGGGGACCCTGATATAAGAGGACAACTGCCAGCTTCACAGACTGCACCTTCCACAGTGTGTCAAAGGCACCCAGACTCTGCAGAAATGGAGAAGAAACAAAACTGAGACAGTGAGTCCAAGAGCAGAGGGACTGTTTCTAGGCCAGCTGTGATGCAAACAAGAAAAACAGAAGCCTGCAGGATGATCTGCCTTAATTTTTATACTTACACAACAGAAGGGATTTGAACTTTAGGATTTGTCCTAAAAGGTATGTGGGGAGGGGTGGACCTAGTGAAGGAGAGTTAAAGATACAGGGAGAATCCAGAGCACAGGTAAAGAGAATAGCTGTGGAGAGGAGGAAAAAGACATGCTGGAAGGAAGAGCTCAGATTCTCAAATAAGATGCCAAGCAAAATCACTTTCTGAGAATGACAAGGAAGTGACAGGGGAGGAGGAGGAGAAAAGAAAGAGAGCGCAGCAATGGAATGCAAAGGAAAACTAGTAGGAACAAGAAAGGTCCACCCAGCCCAAAAGCCTCAAGACTGGCAGGCAGTGGTGAAGACCAAGGGGCAGGAGGGCAGCTGCAGGAAAGAGCAGTGCAAATAAAGCAAGGGTGAGTGCAAGTGGGCAGAGTACAAGGCAAAGCAGGAGGGTCTGAGAACACTTCAATACAGAATACAAAACTACAATTCCTATTTAAAACACAGCTAATAACTGTCCTTAACTCCAGTCCCAGGGGATCCGAAAGCCTCTTCTGTCTTCCACGGGCATTGCACAACATGGGTGCACTTACCTACATGCATGTAATATATGCATATACATAAAATAAAAATAAATTAAAAACTTTTAAAAATGTATCATTAGCCAGATATGGTGGCACACGCCTTTAATCCTAGCACTCAGCAGATAGATGCAGGAGGATCTCTCTGTTGTATTCCCAAATGTGTACTGAAATAAAAAATTTTTAAATTGAAATGAAGTAGACTTTAATGAGATTTACAGAACTATACCACAAACTACAAGCCTTCAATGGATAAAATTCACCACCATAAACATTTTTGTGAAGCAACAAACAGATTTTGCTGAAGGCGTTTGTAGGCACTAAGGAAGAAGTAGTCCACATCAAATTAAACCTCTAAAAATGAAAAAGATAAAAACTATGTCAGATATCACTTTGAAGCATAAATGACAAGAAATGACAATACCTTACATGAAGCTGGGAATAAAAAAATTCTATTGCATGTTTAAATAAACAAAAGATATGACAGAACACAGTCAACCAAAGTACTCCAAATCACTTTGCTTAATCCATCCCTAATTACGCAAAAAGAAATCAAGATGCCTAAGAATTTTACTATAGTCTTTAATAGAGCAGTTTTTATTCACAGTAAAAAGGGGAAAAACAGTTTCCACATAACTCCTGCTACTCTCCCACCTTATGTCTCCACCCATTGCTCTACTCCCGATCCCTCCACATGTCAAGAGTCCTCATCAAAGGGGTACATTTGTTCTGTTGGTGAACCCAAACTGACACATCATTATCATGGGAAGACCTCAGTTACCATTCAGGTTCACTCTTGACTTACACAATCAATAATTTGACCACTGTATACAATGACATATATCCACCATTACAGTAGCATAAACAACAGTATTATTGCCTGAAAAAATCTCTGTGCTCTGCCTGTTCATCCCAATAACCCTAGCAACTACTGACAGTTCCACTATCTCCACAGTTCACCCTTTTCTAGAATGCCATTGGCTTGGAACCCACCTTAGGCAACCATTTCAGATTGGCTTGTTTCACTTAGAAACATGCACGTTCTTATGCCTTCATAGTGCATTTGTTACAAAATGACATCTTGGTTCACCATATGTAAGAAACAAACCACTCTTGCCCTCCAAGGTCGACTAAGTTCCAGGGGACTATGGAGCATCTTTCAAAATGTCCTGTAACTGTGGTGAGTCACCTGTCCTCCTGTGCAGGGAGGCTATGGAAACCCCACAAGATGGACTTGAATCAGTTCCCAGTCTACAAAGAGGAGGGTCAACTCAGAGGAAACATCTCCTACATGCTTCCAAGTAAAGCCAGCTAGAGTCGAGCAGGACCTTTGACTTAACATAGATGGAACTGGTAAAAGAAAAGAGCCATCAACTCTTCCCAAACCTGTGTGACCCCTAAGGAACAGATCCTCCAACGAACTGGAAAATAAAAATAAATTGGTTTATTTGAGCCAACTGTACGGTCTTAAACACCCAAAAGGAAAGTATAAACAAAGATTAAAGGGATCAATATATTTCTTTAAGAGTTCAAGGGATTATACTTCTCAGGCATCAGGCTTAAGTCCATATAAAATGTTATTTAGACAATTATTTCTCATTGATGATTTTGTTTCTAAGCAGAAAGTGCTGCTCAGATATAAGACTTCAAATCTTGATCTGCAATACTATAGTGCCCACCTGTAGCTAAGGGAGGCAACCAGCTATTGTTCTAAAATGACGGATAAACTTGTTTTCTCCCTCTATCTAGAAGCCCTTGAGAGGGAACTGACACTGATACCAGCCACTTCAACAGCTATCAAAGTGCCTGAAAACAAACCCTGAGTCCATCACTCTCAAGTCCAACCTTGGAAGACAAAAGAAAAATGAGGAGTAACCCAATAGAGGGATGCTTTTGGAAGCTCTCGACAAGAAATCCCAATGGACTCCGATATAAACATTTCAAATTTTCCCTGTTCTTTTTGCTGGTTCCCTATCTAGAACTTGTAATACTAACTACTCTTGCCTTTACTTCTCCTTCACATCCCCTATTCAACAGTCAAGCACCTCCTTTTGTCCCTACAGATAAGAGTTATGCAGTTTGGGAATCTTTTAGATAGACCCACTGAAGGGGTATTCCAGTTGCCTCATCTTGCATCCCTGTTCAGCATGGAAGAAGCCAGAGCAGTCTGCAACCTGACTCCCTATTGATAATTTGGGTAACCTCTTCAGAGGATGGTGTGATAAGAATACGAGGTAGGAATTGGCTAGGCAGTTAGGGTAAAAAAAGACTTCAAATAAAAGTAGCCAGT
>NW_008343573.1:1859009-1865013 GCF_000622305.1 Nannospalax galili | reverse complement strand
GGGAGGGAGGGATGGAGGGAGGGAGATCGGTTGGTCTACAGGAAGTTGTCAGAAAAAAGTGATGGAGAGATATGGGAGGTGTTGGAGGGGAGGGAGTAGGCATGGATTTGATCAAAACACCTTATATGCATGTATGAAGTTCTCAATAAAGTTAAAAAACAACAAACCACTCAATGCAAAATGATAATGATGATAAGGAAGATGGAGAGGCTGATAATGAGGTGTGGAAACTCACTGTAGTATTTCTGCTCAGTTTTGACATAAACCTAAAACTTAGTCAACAAATTACAGAAAGGAAAGCACAGAAAAAAAATTCCAAAACAGTTTAAATGACAGTTTATTTTGCATCCCAGAATCTGATACTTTTTTCTTTTCATTACTACCATTTTATTAAAACATGAATAGTGCTTGAAATTTGAGTTAAAATATTTATACATGGAGGAGTCATTAGTAATCTTTTAAAAATACACACAGTGGAACTGGGCATAGTGGCGCACGTCCTTAGTCCCAGCACTCAAGAGGGAGAGGCAGGGGAATCTCTGTGAGTTCAAGGCCAGCCTGGTCTACATAGCAAGTTCCAGGCCAGCTGGGGCTACAGGGAGACCCTGTGTCAAAAATACCAAAAAAAAGAAAGAAAGAAAGAAAGAAAGAAAGAAAGAAAGAGAAAAAGAAAAAGAAAAAAACAACACACAGTGGTTACCCTATATGTCTAAGTAAATTATCACTACGCAGAAATCAGGTTTAAATGTACATATACACACATGCAGATGCAGATACTCTTTTTCCCTTTAATTCTCAAAACGCTTTATCTACCAGGTCAGCTAAGAAACTATAAAATGCTTAAACAAAACTTTTACTAACAGGATCATCTTTCTTGTTAGTCAGAAACAACAGTAAATTATATGATGCTACCAGAGTCTTAAAAGATGTAAGATGGGAGCTGAAGGTATTACTTAGTGGTAAAGCAATTGCACAGAGTGTGGGAGACTCTGAGTTCAAGCCCGGGCACTGAAAGAAACATACATGAGGTATCTAGATGGTCTTACCACAACCCACCTTTGCTTCTATGTTAATGTGCCTCACTACCTCACGCCAGAGCTTTCATTTTTCATTTTTACTGAGCAAGCATCCCCTGTATTAGCAAAAGCATAACACCTAGTTTAAGTTAACCACCAGGAACTGATCACTTCCAGGTATATGCTAAGGTCAAAGAATACAGTTCTCAGTGAGAGCAGAACTGACAGGAGATGTTTTAAAAACCATGGAGAGGTATGTGTGCCCATCATAAGAATTAGTGAGACCTACTTACACTGAGTAGAAGCCAGGGATGGTAAAATGCACAGGGCATTCCTGCATGACTTTTCAAATATCCTGAAAAACCTGTTTACAGCTACCTGAATGCAGATCTCAACATCATTAAGCCAGTATAATAAGTTATTTTTGATTTGGTATGCCTTGTATTAAATTTTCCTATAATGTAGCTACTGCATAAACCAGGATTTTTGTTCTGCTAAAAACTTTTTTCTTTTGTCTTTTTGAGACAGGGTCTCCCTGTAACCCCAGCTGTCCTTGAACTCAGAGAGCTCTGCCTGACTCTGCATCCCAAGTGCTGGGACTAAAGGCATGCACCACCACGCCTGGCTAAAAACTTTTACCATGAATCCTTTGTTCATATGTGAGTTAGAAATCTGGAGTATTCTAAACAATACAGCATTGTTCAATCTATTGATGATAACAGATCTCATATTCAGGTGGCTTCTCACTGCCTCTGCCTCCTGCTGTGGAGATGACTGTGCAATCAGAGTGTAGGCCAGTGCACCCTGTCTGGCCCAGGCACAGTACATCTATGCACAACTTGTTCATGTTCCTTTCTGAGAACTTTGGCTCTCTATCTATAAAACAAAACTTTATCTCCAAAGATACTTTTCACTGTGATATCGTAAGATTATAAACATTTTCAAATGTACTATTTCCTTAGTGATCTTTAAACATTTAGAAATTAATGACAAATTGTCTTGATATCACCCAAATGTTTGGTACAATCCTATCAGCTCCTGAAATAATTTACCTTCAATCCTATGAATATTACAAATATGAATTAGACAGGCAGTAATTCTTGAAAGCTATCAAATTGATATATAGGGCCAAGGCAGATACACTGAGTAGAAATTTAAACAAAGGGATACATATTATCTTTCCATAGTACTGTCGCTCTCCAGACCCTCTAGAACCAATCTTGTTGAAAAGCTGATGGTATGAGGGCCACTCCACAAGACTACAAGCAGAAAGAAGTCACCCACTGGCCAGATTGAGTTCCAAGTGTATCTTGCTATTCTTTGCTCTGAATCACCTATCTCCGGTTTAACATGAAGCCCACTACTGCTAACATTTACAGAACACTCAATTAGTGATGTTTAAGGCTCTCTCAAGGATGTTTCTGTTCTCATCAACTCTAGGAATAGAAATATAGCCATAAGAAAACCAAACTATAAAAACAGACGGGCAGGGGCTGGAGCCATGGACCAGTGGTTAAGAGCACTAGCACTAGCTGCTCTTGCACAGGACCCAAATAAGGTTCCCAGCACTCACACGGCAGCTAACACCCATCCTTAACTCCAATACCAGGGGATCTGATGCCCTCTTCATGAAGGGCTCTGAGGACAGCAGGCATGCACATGGTATACTTATGTACATTTAGGCAAAACGCTCATTCATATAAAACAAAAATAAAATTTTAAAGACAGGCAATAGGTCCAGAGTCACAGTTTATTAAGTTAAGGGTGGAGATGAGTATTTGGCCACCCTAAGGTATAGTACTCTGAATCCTGGGTTCTTGTCTGAAGCAGCTCTAAGTATCTCTAAAAGTACCCAGGAACTGAGAGTAGTCAGGCATGATCTCAAGGGAAACACAAGCAGCTCAGAACATGGCCTAAAGGCAACATCATAATCAACCGTGTTAGTGCACTGGAATAGGGAATTTATACAGCATTTCTTTCTATGTTGATACAATCCTTTAAATTAATGTGGTAATGACTCTATCAAAACATAGAGAATCAGCAACATTATATACCATATTTTTCAAGTTACGTTTAAAAGAAAGATTCGGGGGGAATGGAGATATGGCTCAGAGGTTAAGAACACTGACTGTTCTTGCAGAAGACCTGGGTTTGAATCCCAGCACCCACATGGCAGCTAATAACTGTCTGTAACTCCAGTTCCAGGGGATCCAACAGCCTCTTTTGTCCTCCACAGGCATTGCATGGCACAGGTACACTTACCTACATGCAGGCAATACACACATACAAACAAAATTAAAAATAATAATAATAATAAATCAGGCTGGAAGGATAGCACAGCTGTTAAAGGCTAAGGCTAACAACCAAAAAATGAAAAATAATAATAAATAAAATTTTTAAAAAAAAGAAAGATTTTGAACAACTTTTCTTGGAAGTATTTGCTTTATAAGAATCAAAAAGTTACAAAAGCTTCTGGGCAAAGAATAAATGAACAAAGGAATAAGAAATACTCATTTGAGGCCTTACAAATTATATCTCCAGTTTCTGGCACTGCTGTACACATCCACTCCATGTACTAAATCTGGAGGACCCAACATAGCACCTGGAGAATCACTGAGCAGCAATGGTCTCTCCCCTCACCTGTCCAGCATAGTGCTCTATCTCCTCTGCTCTGCTCTGATACCAGTCCATAACCTTCTCCACTGCCAGCTGGGACATCCTGTACCGCAGTAGCTCGGGCTGTACAGCATACAAGAACTCACTTTCATCTTGGAGGCTGGGCTCTACCACCATTCTGCAAAGCACAAAGGAAGCAATTAGTAAGTGACTGGAATACTGCAGAAAACAAAGTTTTTAAGAGAAAGGCAAGGACAGAGATAAAAGGAGACCAGGTGACAGAGATGGGAGAGAAAGGAGAGAGAGAAACAGAGGAAAAGAGCGAGGGAGGGTCTGTTTTCTCACATGCAAACTTATGATTTAATGAAACATTTTTGGAAATTTATTATTTTCCCACTGGATTTCCTGAATTCAATAATCAGGACAGAAAACAAATTAAGCCAACAATGCCACAAATCAACCAACCAGGTATTAAAAGCCGAAAAATTTTTACAAAATGCACACAACTAGGTGCCTTCTTTGCACCTGCTACCTCAAAACACCTATGCTAGCTAAGAAGTCCAATTTGAATTAGAATTAAGAAACCATCCTTTCAGTATTCATAAGAATACAAAGAAATGCACTGTATTTATATTGATCATAAACTTCTACAGGACACCAGCAACACAGCACTGCATTGCATTACATTTGCACAGCACAGGACTCCTCTATGGCATTCCCCATCAGTAGTGAGGAATAAACACCTTAAAGGCATGCGCAAAAAGAATCACAAATTATGAGAAGTTTCTTCTAAGGATATCCATGGTGGACTGTCTTCCAAGGTAAAGATTAATTTAGACTTCTCAGACGGACTCTAGGGTCATTCTTTCTTTCCAGTGAGCTGGCACAGTAGTATAGGTGGCTGCTTATTGTGATCATTATACAGCTGAGAGCTTCGGAGGAGAAGAGAATTTGAAGGACTAGTCTATCACTGAAAGCTATTAAACTTGTACAAATTAGTTAAAACTACCCTGAGGCCTCTTATATTTATTAAAATAATGCAGGTAATATTTTGAAAGAATGCTGTGAAAGTACATAGAGAACAGTCCAGCACAAATCATGCCCTGAATTGTATTTAGAGCCACTATTTATTTTTACTGAGATTCCCTTTTTTTTTTTTTTTTTTTTTTTTTTTTGAGACAGGGTCTCCTTGTACCCATAGTTGGCCTAGAACTTGCTATGTAGACCAGGGTGGCCTCGATCTCACAGACATCCACCTGCCTCTGCCGCCCAAGTACTGGAATTAAAGGCATACACCACCACTCCTGGCTTTTACTAAGATTCATAACAGTGAACATCTGATTAGCAACAGAGCCATAAGTAACAAGGCAGTTTATCCACATGCTTCAGACTACCTACTGTGCATACAGTTGGTGCTGCAGTAAAGCTCCACAGTCTCAGCTCCTCTCCCACTGAGATTAACATTATTACCTGGGATCCATCCCCAACTCTGCACACAGTCATCCTGGAGCTTTTTAAAACCACCTCACTTCAGCAGAGAAAGCAAGCCAGCAGAACTCTGAGTTCCTGAGCCATGCTTCTGGGCCCTTCCCTGTAACCCTCTCCACATCATCTGAAAAGAATGAATGGATTCCTCCTGGAAGCACACTGCCTGCTCAACCCAGCATGCCTTACATGTGGCTGGGATTCTTCTAATCTTTTGGGCTGCTCCTTTTCAGTCACCTTTGCTATACTATTCTACTCTACCCAATATTAAATACTAGCATTCCCAAAAACCTAGACCAGCTCTCTTCCCTTCTCTCTTGAGTCTCGCCTTCAATTCCACCACATTTGAGGCTGTACCGATTTCAAATTTCATTCATAAAATGGGGTCTTTCTCCTTAGAACATATTCTGGATATTCTAGAAGTGATGATATGTTTTAAAGATCATTTCAATCTGAAAAGTCTCCTCTGAGTTGACCTTCCTCTTTGTAGACTGGACACTGGTACAAGTTCTTCTAGTGGGGGTCTCCATGGCCTCTCTGAACAAGCGGACAGGTGACTCACCACAGTCACAGGACATTTTGAGAGATGCTCCATAGTCCCCTGGAACATAGTCGACCTTGGGGGGCAAGGAGCAAAAAACTGTCCTTTAAGTCTCTCTGACCAGATTAGTATAGGTCTCAAAGTATGGCTGTTAGACATCCAAGAAGGCTAGTTTCACCAGTCTGGTACTTTTAATTACAATGTGCTGTGTCAATAAAGCTTGGGCAAAAACCAAATGTTCTCAGATAAACCTTGACTAGACATATATTTTGTTCCTTTAACTAGTTGACAAAACTATGACCTTGGAAATTTTACAGTTATGTGTATATTATTTTTGTTTCATGCA
>NW_008343573.1:1849711-1858846 GCF_000622305.1 Nannospalax galili | reverse complement strand
CTACATAACAAGAAACAATGCCAGACAGGAGATACCTTCCTTTGAGTTGTTGGCCAGGGTGGCCCAAGAGACTCCCAGACAGTAACCCAGTATAGAACTGGAAAATGAACAGTAGACCCCAATCTTATCTAAAGGAATATTGGCAACTGATTGTTGCTAGATTAGGTTTATTTTGACCAACTGTATGGTCTTAAACACCCAAAAAGAAAGTATAAACAAAGATTAAGGTGATCAGTATTTCTTTAGGAGTTCAAGGGATTACAATTCTCAGGCATTAGGCTTAAGTCCATATAAAATGTTATTTAGACAATTATTTCTCATTGATGATTTTGTTTCTAAGCAGAAAGTGCTGCTCAGATGTAAGACTTCAAATCTTGGTCTGCAATACTGTAGTACCCACCTGTAGCTAAGGGAGGCAACCAGCTATTGTTCTAAAATGACAGATAAACTTGTTTTCTCCCTCTATCTAGAAGCCCTTGAGAAGTAACTGACACTGATTCTAGACACTCCAACAGCTATCAAAGTGCCTGAAAACAAATCCTGAGTCCATCACTCTTGAGTCCAGCCTTGGAAGACAAAAGAAAAATGAGGAGGAACCCAATAGAGGGATGCTTCTGGAAGCTCTCGACAAGAAATTCCAATGGACTCTGATATGAACACTTGAAATTTACCCTGTTCTCATCTTTTTCTGGTTTCCTGTCTAGAACTTGTAATGATAACTAACCTTGCCTTTACTTCTCCTTCACATCTCCTATTCACCAGTCAAAGACTTTCTTTCCTCCCTACAGATAAGAGTTATGCAATTTGGGAATCTTTTAGATAGACACACTGAAGGGATACCCAAATTGCCTCACCCTGTGTCCCTGTTCAGCATGGAAGAATCCAGAGCAGTCTGCATCCAGATTCCCTATCAGCAATTTGGGTAACGCCTTCAGAGGATGGTACATGTGCAAACATGTAAGTGTGAGTAGCATTAAAAATGTAGGAAATAGCATATCTTAAAATGAAATGGAGATCCTCTTTAAAGGGTAAAAATTCATTCAATTTTATGTCTTACAGAGTTTATACTGAGTTCAATATTGAACGGCTGTATTAATTCAACTGTGAACCTAAAAATTTACAGCCACCTTTGAAAGAAATGTATCCTTGCTCTGGAATGTGTTATTGAGTATGTTAATGCTGTAATTAAATGCTTCTTCTAATCATGTGGTTATTAAATTTTTTAAAAATTCTTAAAATAAGTAAAATTTTTAAAAATGAATGTAAAAAAAGAATAGGAGGTAGGAATTGGCTAGGCAGTTGCAGTAAAAATACCCTAAAGAAAAGTAACCAGTTTCTTGGCTAAAAGTCAAAATGTTCTTGGGCCCCTTAGTAACATATTCTGTTCCAAAAGCCAAAAATGTCAAAAGTATTGGGAGCTTTTATCTAATCCCTGAAAGATTTTAGGGTTACCTCTTCAGAGGGGGCAATGTTAGAGTAGCAAAAAGCCCCAGAAAGGAAGGAAGGACAGGAAAGGCAGGAAGAAAGGGAGGGAGGGAGGGAGGGAGGGAGGGATGACATAAAGTTGTCAGAAAAAAATGATGGGGAGATATGGGAGGAGTTGGAGGGAAGGGAGTGGGTATGGATTTGATCAAAACATGCATGTATAAACTTCTCACTAAATTTTTTAAAAATTATTTCTTATAATTTTCTCCTCTATATCTATGTCATCTCTTTTTCAGTGACTATAATTTGAATAGACTTGTTTTTTTAAATTTTGACCTTCTCTTCTAGCTCTGTATTTTTATTCTAATTTCTAAGGAAATTCCTTGATTTTATCTTTTAATACTCCTAGTTCTTATACATGACCGTAATTTTGAATGCCTGTAAGTTCTCTTAGTTCTCTGTTCCTATTTTATAAAGTCTGATGCATTTTAATAGATAGCCTAACTTTCTGAGACTTTTTAATGTTCTTTGATAATTTCCTATACATATATAATGCATTCTAATTTGTCTCATCTCTCTATGGGTAGGACAGGGCTTATTCATTTGTGAGTTCCACTATGTTCCAGCAGTGCCTAACTTTGGGGGCCATACCTCAGGATCTATTTGCCTCTTTTCTGAGGTCACTCCATTTCTCCAGAATACAATCCTCCATACTTCACCATCCCCTCTCCCCTGCTGCTGGGCCTGAATCCAGGAATGAGGCACTGAAACTTGATTAGGTGTACGCTGGCCCGAAAAAAGTAAATCTCAAGTCTTGTGGGGGGAAATATGGTAAAAGACCATTAAAAGGGTCTTCACCTGGTTCTGATGAATGGAAAACAACAGGGCTCCAATGCTCCTGCTGCTGAGTATCCACCCACATTTCACCACCTGCACCCCCTCTGCAGTACTTTACACCTTCATGTGCTGAGGCTTTCCCAAGTTCAGTCTTAGAAAAAGAAAACTAAAACTGAACTGAGGACAAAAATGCATATATAATTACAACTATAATAATACATATGCTTATCTGATAGGTTAAAATATCTTAAAATGAAGAAATAGAATAAAGATCATTGTTTAAATAGTTCTCTTTAGGGCTGAAAAGATGGCTCAGTGGTTAAGAGCACTGACTGCTCTTGTAGAAGGCCTGGGTTTGGTTCCCAGCACCCAGTTCCAGGAGATCTGACATCCTCTTCTGACCTCCATGGGCACTGCTTGACACAGGTGCAGTTATATACATGCACACTATACACTCATATACATAAAGTAAAAATAATAAAATATTTTAAATAGTTTCCCTTTTAACATTTAATATTTTTCATTAAAAATTTTCTTAAACCCAAGTTAATAGTGGTTTTTGTAAGCTCTCCAAATCAGAGAACAAAATCAAATAAGACATCATGGGTCACACAAAGTTTTCACAGGGCTACCTATTTATCCATCCCACAAAGAAAGATGCATTATACTGCCTCAGACTGACCTGCATTCCAGTTCTTCACACCAGTCTTTAGCTCGATGTTTACGTTCAGCCCAAGGAATGATCATCAAGGAATCACCATTGCAACTTAAATTAAAAAAAAAAAAATACATAAGCAAACTATTAGTAACTAGCTTCACAAGAAATATGACTACAGATATTATAACCACCAAGATTCCTGTTTATGCTATTCTAAGTGGTGCATGATACAATATATATAATATACAAGTAGGAAAGACCTCAGTGCTGATTTCCTTTCATCCATAAATTTCTCAAAAAGAAAATTCCAAACAAAACATGCAGTGCTAAAATAAAAAAATGACATGAGAATATGTTGAGTTATATGTCTAAAAGGATGATCAAGAGCTTTTATTATATATTTCATATCAACATGAATGATCTTCTGCTACAGACTTCAATCTTTAGCAGGGCTATGTAAATTGAGGTTCCAGTAACTATGGAAATGGTCTGTGTCTGTTTTATCCACAATAGCTCACTAGCTACAGGTATTAGGCACTGGAAATGAAGCTACTAACACCAAGAAGGTAAATTTTATTATCAATTAACTTCTATTTAAATAGGCCCATCTAACAGGAAGCTATCATATTAGCTAGTGCAGTCTTAGAGGGGCAGTAGTAGCAAGAGAAAAGAAATTATTTTGCAGGTTGAAAAGTATTAGTAAAAGATGGGCAAAAACAAAATCTCAAAAAGGTAAAGAAAAAACTGATCAGATGCAATCAATAATCAATTTAGGGCTGGTGAGATGGCTCAGTGGGCTTGCTGTACAAGCCTGGCAATCTGAGTTCAATCCCTGAACCATGTATAGATGGAAGAAGAGGACAAAGTTGTCCTCTATCCTTGACAAAGCGACCCACATATGCCCACACCCACAAATAAATAGTAATAATAATAATAATAATTTTTAAAGAATCCATTTTTTAAAATATTTTATTATTTTTATTTTATGTGTATTCGTGTACTGCCTGCATGTAGGTAAGTGTACCCATGTCATGCAATGCCTTGAGAGGTCAGAAGAGGCTGTCGGATCCCCTGGGTCTGAAGTTACAGACAGTTGTTAGCTGCCATGTGGGTGCTGGGATTCAAAATCAGGTCCTCTGCAAGAACAACCAGTGTTCTTACCCGCTGAGCCATCACTCCAGCCCCCTAAAGAATCCATTTTAAAGGAAAACAGACAAACCCAATATGTTAATATATTGGAATACTCTGCTATGAATCAAGAGTTACTAGAAACAGAAACAAACCTATCTTTTTTATATAATTTTTTTCATTTTTTATTGAGCTTTTTAAATTTCATACATTTCCCACTCAAATTCAGACCCCCTCCCCTATCCATGCCTCCTCCTCCCTGCACCAAACCCTATGCACTCTGCCATATATGCTGAGTCTTATTCACTCAGGTATTTGTACCCAAATGCCCTTCAGTGTAAATGCATTCACTGAAATCTAGTCAGCCCAGGCAGTGGCCATATGTATGTAAGTCATACTCTCCCTCACCCAGCAGCAATCAGTCTCAAATAGTTCTCAATCTAGTGCTGGCCCGCCACCTATTTCCCATCTCCCCTTTTGTCCTTGTATAACTGACCTGACAAGAGTCCTCTGCTCAATGCCACTGCTGCCACAGGCTCACATGAGCAAGCCTCCAGTAGTCTGGAGGCCTCCACCTCCCTGTGTTCATGAACCAGTCCTGGCTCTTACAATCATTCCACCTCCTCTTCCACAAAGGTCCCTGAGCCAAGGTTGGGTAATGTTCCATATAGGAGTCCCATCCTACACTCTACAGTCTCTTGTTCTCCAAAACTTCGCCAGTTGTAGCCTTCTGTGTGCATCACACTCTGATGTACATGGAAGCGTCACTGATGAGAGTTGAGGGGTTCATTAGCCCTCTCTCTACCCCTTATTCCACTACGCTCCATGAGCCTTGGTTGTAGAGATTCGACTGCAGATGTGTCACCTAGTATGGGCATCTCCCAGGCATATGCTTTCTATGCCTTACAAGATGTGCAAATCTGCAGTAGCCTCCATCTGTTGCAAAAAGAAGCTTCGTCGGTAAGTGCTGTATAGCATACTTGTCACTCTAAGGGAGGTCTCTTCTATCTGGCACTGTGTTCCCTGTCAAGCAGCTCCCAGGTATACATATGCATTAATGTTCAGACACTCTACGTGCATTTCTCAAAGGGTTTCTAGGACAGCACTTTCCCCTCTAGGTTTCTTGCCCCCTGAGATTCACTCATCTCCACTCTTTTTTCTCCCATCAGGCTTCTCTCCTCCCTCCCTCCCTAGTCAAAGTGCCCCCATTATCCTCACCCTCCCCCCAAAACCTCCAGACTACTCCCATCTTTCCCCTCCTGACTTCCCTCCCTCCCCCACACCATGGTCCCTTGCATGTCCCTCCCTCCTCTCCAACCTGCCCATTACTCCCACATTGTCCACCTCCCTCAGGTAACATCTGTTCCCTACTTATCTCCCTTTCAGGTTGTTTCTTTTCCTTTATCTCCATATATCCTTTCTCTTTACCTGGCTCCTGGTGTTACATCAGAATTTATATACTCACATATAAGGGACTGGTACTACAATCCACAAATGAGAACATACATCGCTTGCTTTTCTGTGTTTGTGTTACTTTACTTAGTAAAACACTCTCTAGTTCCATCCATTTACCTGCAAATTTCATAATTTCATCTTTTCTTACTACTGAGTAGAACTCTATTGAATAGATGTACCACACTTTCATTAACCATTCGTCAGTTGAGGGACATTTGGGTTGTTTCTATTTCTTAGCTATTGTGAAGAGAGCAGCAACAAACATGGATGTACAGGTATCTCTACAGTACAATGAGTCCTTTGGATATATGCCAAGGAGTGGTATCACTGAATCATATGGTAGGTTCATTTTTAATTTTTTGAGAGTTCTCCACACTGCTTTCCATAGTGGTTGCAGGAGCTTGCATTCCCACCAACAGTGAATGAGCATTCCTTTCTCCACATCCTCTGCAGTATTTGCAGTCTTTCGTTCTCTTGATCTTTGCCAATCTGACTGGGGTAAAATGGAATCTTAAAGTGGTTTTTATGAGCATTTCTCTAATTACTAAGGATGTTGAGCACTTTTTAAGGTTCTTAGCCATGTCTATTTCTTTGTTTGAGAACTCTGTTTAAGCCTATCTCCCATCTTTTTAATTTGGTCATTTATTTTCTTATTTCTGTGTTTTTTGAATTCTTTGTATATTCTGGATATTAATCCTCTGTCGGATGTGTCACTGGTCAAGATTTTCTCCTATTCAGTGTGTTTCCTCTTCCTTCCCTTAGTTGTTTCTTTTGCTGTACAGAAACTTTGTAATTTAATGAAGTCCCACTTACTAATTATTGACCTTAGTGCCTGAGCAGCTCATGTCTGATTTAGAAAGTCTTTTTATATGTTTATATCTTGGAGGGTACTGCCTATGACAAGACAATCTTTTAATATGCTATGCACTCTTTGGGAAGTAACTTTCTGAGACAAAGGACTTTAAGTGTTATCTATACAGACACTTTTACCTCTAACATCCACAAATACATGTCAAAAGCAGGAACATTCTGAATGAAAAATAAAGACAAAATTTATTTTTAAAAACATGAATTTCTTATGAAGTTCAGTAAAAATTTTTTTATCATATTTCTGACTATCAGTAGTGGCATCTTCCTAAAACTTAGCCATGGTCTCAGAATGCCCTTGTGTTAAGTTATGAAACATTCTCTGCACAAGAAACAGTTCATAAATATTTGAAAATTATGTTGGTAAAGAGATTGATCTTTGTGAAAACCATACTAGGAAACCACTGAAGGGTTCTACAATAAAAGGGGCACTGATGAGATCCCAGAAGAAACAGTGATGGCTCATCAATCAACAGGACTAGGCCTGCAGTTATTATTGGAGCAAATTAGTCAAAGCAGAGGTTCTCCCAATATTAAATAAGTCTATGAAATGCTATACTAAAAATATAACTTTTCAGCCAACACATTATAGTAAACTAAGTGCCAAAGATATATTTTGAATATGTTTGTGCTCAGATTTTTAAATTTCCAATCATTCAAATGCTGAGACAGAATGGAAGCTACAATATTACTAATTTGTCAACAAAAATGACAATTTTATTTCCTTTTGTGTCAGTAATACTTTATATCAAACTGCTGAAATGAAAAGTAAAAGAGAACATTTTGGATCCAGAGATGATTATAATGCCCACTCTACCAACAAGAACAAATTAGAGCAATGAATTGAGATAGAGGAGAAAAAAAAATGAATCTAACAAGCTATTATAATGTTGCAAATCAAAGCAGAAATTGTTCTTTAAGCTACACAGAGTGTTTTCAAAAGAACTTTTAGAAAAATATATCATAAGTTGATTATGTGTATTTTCTTTTTTTCTAATATTTTATTTACTATTCGTACGAGTATATTGCCTGCATACATGTAAGTGCACCCATGTCATGCAATGCCAGCAGAGGTCAGAAGAGGACATCAGATCTCGTGGAACTTTAATTACAGACAGCTGTTAGCTGAGATTCAAATCCAGGTCCTCTGCAAGAGTAGCCAGTGCTCTTAACCACTGAGCTATCATTCCAGTCCCAATATGTGTATTTTCTACACAGAATATATATTAGCCACAAGACTGATTACTAAAATGATTAGTGATGGTATGGAGCCCTTGGCAAAATGAAAATCTGGAATTTACTATACAAATTTGTAAAATGCTTTTATGATTCTTCATTGAATGAAAGGGTAAGAAACTCCACTAAAATATAGTAAAAATAAGTTCTTCTCAAAGGACCACACTGAAAGGTAAACCTTAAAAACCCTGATTTTGAATAAAATCTTCAGCTTATTTTCAAAGCAAAGTACAACCAGCTCATGTCTACAGGTGCTAATGCAGTGCTACTGCTTTATCATATCAGCAACAATCATCACAATACTCCTTACCTTTCATTGATTTTTTACTAAGGACCAAACAGTACACAATGACCTGCAACACCCTACTCAGTCCTGCAATCTTATGAAGAAGGTGATATGATCTTCTTCGTATTCCAGTGAGAAAAGTGAGATACATGATCACTTGTCCCTCCTCACAGAGCTAATAAAAGCAGAGCCACAATGTGAACACAGTCAGAGTTAGAGTCTGAAGCCTACAGTTTTGGTCAGCATACCATACTGACTCTTAAAAGGACATAGGGACTACAATCTAGAATCCAATCCTATTTCCATCACTTCCTGCTTTGTACATAAATGTAACCTCTCAGATTTATGTACAGCAGGCAGAAAGCATCTTGAACTTTCCTCACTTCTTATAGCCAACCCAACACTATGCATATTTAAAGAACACATTTAAACTAACATATTTAGGAGCCCAGTGGATAAGAGTGACTGGCTACTCTTACAAAGGACTCAGGTTTGATTCCTAGCACCCACAATATAGCTAACAACCATCTGTAACTCCATTTCCAAGGGATCCAATACCCTCTTCTGACCTCCACAGGCACTGTATGACATGGGTATACCTACCTACATGCAGGTAATACACTAATACACATAAAATAAAAAAATTCCCTCCCTGGACCTGGTGTGGTGGTTTAAGCCTTTAATCCCAACACTCAGTAAAATAAATAATAAATAAAATACAATATATAATCAATAGATTACTAGTTTTATGAAATGAATTTCTACCTAATATGGCTTAATTTCAAATCTGATCACCAATGCTGTTCTGATCATCAATTGCTTTCAATTGCTGTGACAAAAACACTCTAACCAATACCAACTTGGGGAGAAAAGGGTTTATTTGGCTTCCATCTCCCAGGCCTCAGTTCATCACAAAGGAAACACAAGGTAGATACTCGGGGCAGGAACCTAGACAGGAGCTGAAGCACAGGCCATAGAGGAAAGCTGCTTACTGGTTTGCTTCTCTGGCCCATTCTCAGCATGCTTTCTTATTCAGTAAAGAATACTGGGGCTGGAGAGATGGATCAGTGATTAAGAACACTGGTTGTTCTTGCAGAAGACCTGGGTTCAATCTCAGCACCCACATGGCAGCTAACAACTGTCCGTTAACTCCAGTTCCAGGGGATCTGACAGCCTCTTCTGTCCTCCACGGACACTGCATGACACAGGTACATTTACCTACATGCAGGCAATACACACATAC
>NW_008343573.1:1810155-1849644 GCF_000622305.1 Nannospalax galili | reverse complement strand
ATACACATAAAATAATGAGAGAGAGAGAGAGAGAGAGAGAGAGAGAGAGAGAGAGAGAGGAAGGAAGGAAGAGAAAGAGAGGGAGAAAGAAAGAGAGAGAGAAAAAGAAAGAAAGAAAGAAAGAAAGAAAGAAAGAAAGAAAGAAAGAAAGAAAGAAAGAAAGAAAACTGAACAACCTGCCCAGGGGAGCACCACCCACAGTGGGTAGGTCTGCCCTCCCAGATCATTCAACAACCAAGAAAATGCTTCATAGACTTGGCCACAGGCCTGTTCCATAGAGGAAAATCCTCAGCTGAGGTTCCCTCAACCTAGGTGTGTCAAGTTGACAACTAAATCTATCTAGCACAAATGCTTACATAAGAAAAAACAAAAGCCAAGCATGGTGACACATGGATATAAGCCCAGTACTTGAGTGACTAAGAAGGCTTGAGTTCAAGACTATCTGGCCACCTAGATCATTCTAGGTAATCTCAGGCTACATAGTGAGACTCTTGTGTCCACCCCCCCCCCAAAGCCAAAGAAAATAAGGAAAATTCCTTTCTGATACTTTACTTT
Source organism: Nannospalax galili (assembly GCF_000622305.1). Classification (NCBI taxonomy): domain Eukaryota; kingdom Metazoa; phylum Chordata; class Mammalia; order Rodentia; family Spalacidae; genus Nannospalax; species Nannospalax galili. Next base: position 1,849,089 of record NW_008343573.1, on the reverse strand, counting down.
CTTAGTACTATTTCTACAAATTATTTACAATCACATTTTATAAGATTATAATGTTTGTGTTTAAAAAAAAAGCACCATAAGTTCTTAATTTTGCTACAAATAGTATCTAAAAGATAAAAGGACCTCCTCCCAAACCAGAATTAAGATTCCTTTAAGGCAAGTATCAGGGTCAATTTCAACTGTCAACTTGAAATCTGAAATCATCTGGGGGATAGACCTCTGGGAATGCTTGAGGCAAGGTGGGGGGTTATCTTCATTAGGTTGGAGTGTAAAGATTCATCCACTGTGGGTGGCACCAATCCCTGGATTGGGATCCTATACAGAATAAAAAAGAGGAAATGTGCTTAAGCACATTTATTAATCCCTCTCTACTTCCTGATTGTGGATGCAATCTGACCAGCTGCTTCAAGCTTCTGCCACCTTGACTTTCTTGCCTTTCTCTACCTTTGAACTGTCAATCAAATTCCCATTCTCCTTTAAGTGGCATTTATCAGAATATTTTATCACAGCAATTGGCAAAGTAACTGAGACAGCAGGGATTTTATACTTTGTTTACTGCCACATTCCCAGCAACTAAAACAGCTGTTGGCATATAGCACACTCTTTAAAAAAAAATGTTGAGTTAAATAACTGACAGAACAACAAAGAATTTTAAAAGTGATCTCATAGATAATACAAAAACTAAAGACTATAATACAGCAACAGAAAAGAATAGTTTTTTCATAAAACCAGACTTTTCAAGAAGTTATGTTTATACAGCATAGAAGCCACAGATCTGAGAGATGAGGAACAATTTCCTAATACACATTATTATACTGATGGAAAGGAAAGCTACATAGGTTACATATGCTTTGTCCAAAATGCTTGGGAACAGAAATATTTAATTACCAAATATGCAAGTTTTGGAGAATTGACAGAGACTTTAAGAAGTGCATGCAAAAGCTTTAGGATCTAGAAGAATGATCAACCTGTGCAAATAATAGAAGACATGCAATAGTTAACTCAGTGGGACATTTCACTGTTATGTCACACAGAAAAAAAATAAACAGACAAGACTAGGTGCAACTCTAAAATTCACTCCTATAGTTCAGATGTGAAATGTCCCCCAGGCTTATGCACTGGCACATTTGGTCCCCAGCTGGTGGCAACTGTTTTAGCAAAGAGTGGATTGCTTTAGGAGGTAGGGCCTAACTAGAGAAAATGGGTTAATATCTCCCTTCGTCCCTTCTCTCCACATTCCTCTGAATATTCCCATGATTTGACCAGCTACTTCATGTTTCTGAAGCCATTCCTTCCCACCATAATGGATCCTGAACCATGAGTCACAATAAATATATTTCCTTCACTAAGTTGTTTCTGTCCAATATTCTGTCACAATGATGAGAAAAGTAATATATACATTCATGATTCTTTAAAACTCAAACTAATTTGTTCTGCTTTTATCTTTTTTAAAAAGGCTAAATTTTTTTATTGGTAATTTGTAAGATAAACAGAATGACAGAATATTTACGAAAATTCAGAGAAAATCCTTTTCATTAATTCTGTTTACCTTTAAATATTAATCATGTAAGAAATCACAAATGGGTTGTGTGAAACTGCAGTTTTAAAAAACCTATAATTCACACTATTTAGAGAGCTGTAGAAAGTTTAGCTAATTGCAAAACATTTGACTCCAAAGTTCTAGAAACACAAAGCTGCATTTAAATAGACTTTATTTCATCCTATTCTATCACTTCTTTATACTCTACTTAGAAATCCTAAATTTAAGTGCATCACCCTCACAAAAAAATAAAAGACAAAGTAAACTGAAATTATTTCTTTACAAAATGATGGCTGCTTTTGTTTAATTTTAGGATTCCTTATATTACAATTCTGTTCATTGTTTTTTTTCTAAACAATAGACTATGCTGGTTTCATTTGAATGTAAACATTTATTTGTCAGCAGGAAAGGAATGAATATTACAAGTTTGATTATAGTCAACAATTCTCTCATCAGTTAGTTCTTACTCCAAATATAAATGCTTTATTTCGAGAAAATTTTATTACAAAAGTTCTTTTATGCATGTTCCATGCCTTGGAAACAAAAGACTAAAAAGACAGGGTATTATACTAATTGCCACCTCTTAGGCATTGATTTTAAGACATGGAGTTATATTTATTTCTATTATTTAGCAAAGAAGAAAATGTTCTGATAAAGCCTCTAAAATAATAGTAATTTGGTCCTACATGTATAACTACACTGGGGTTACCATCATTGAGCAAGTCAAGTTGATCTGAAACTCAGTGGGAAACCAGTCACAAAACTACCACTCACAGCACCAAGACAGAAAAAGGCTACCTTAGGGCATCAGTCAGTTCTTCTCTTGATGAACAGGATTCAGTTTCATTAAGAAATAAATAAGGAGTTAGAAAGATGGATCAACAGTTAAGAGCACTGGCTACTCTTGCAAAAGACCCAGGTTTGATTCTCGGCACCCCCAAGGTGACTAATAACTATCCATAACTCCAGTTCCAAGGGAATCTGACCTCTGTGGCATTGCACAAAATTGGTACACTTACATACATGCAGGCAATACATCCATACACATAAAAATAAATAAAAATTTTAAAAAAAGAAATAACTGAGAAGACAGAAAAAAATCTAAAAGGAAATTCTGAAATTTACCATATTCTCAGATGCTATCAAACTACAAAATAGAGACATGAATGAAAACACCAAGGCTCAAGGAAAGGAATAATCCAACTCGCATCATTGGCTTAGTCTCTGGAACTTAGCTGCCTTATCTACTTAAAATAAATACTACAGCATTACCAGTCTTGATGCAAGTAAGACTAAAATAAATGTTTCCTTGAGTTCTAATCCATATTAATTAATAGCATGCTATTAGAAGTCTAACCTCTGTGACAGATTTGTAACTCTCTCCTGCACCTGTGTAACTTTGATTGCATCCTTCAATCTACCTCAGTAGTAGAATGACTCAGTTTCCTCACTAGCAAAACATTATTTACCTCATTTAGATTGGAGAAGATAAGTTAGTACAGATAAAGCCTTTAAATAGTGCCCAGTATCCAGCAAATATTTAATAATTACCATTATAAAAGTATTATTTTTAACACCAACAAAGTTTGTTATAAGTAGTAAAGATGGCATTGGTTAACATTCCAAGGCCTACTATATAAGTGGTAATAACATATTAATGATTATATCAAAGCAGTATATTTATTAATATCTAGCAATTGGAGTAAACCCCATTGGTATCATTCTGAGTAAGATGACACCCAGTCAATGCATTCACAATAACAAGAAATATGATTAGTTATTTTATAAGGTAGAAAAAAAAACACAATGATTTCTAAAAGCCATAGCCTTCCTGCTAAATGTTTAAAATCAAGTTTAAGAATGAGTTTTCAATGACTAGAAATTTGTGATTTGATTATTTCAAAGAACAACATTACAAAGAAAATCATTACAGCTAAAGGAAAAGGCACAAAATCCAATGGATTCACGCCATAGAATCTCCCAGAAAAGTCAGTTATGTAACTGAATTATAGAACTGATGTTCTATACAAGATGACTAATGTCAGTCAAACAAGGGACAACAATGAGGAGAGACATCACGGGAATGACACTGGCTTCTTCCGCCACTACCACCTCCAGCATAATGGGAGAGGTGCCCTTAATCTTGAAAGAGACAATGAAGGTGCTGAGAACAAGATAGGATACCTATGCTTGCTGTAAGGGGAGTTACCAAGGAAAAAAAGCATCCTCCAACCAAGGTGCAATGCCTTTTCACTTTGCCACAAATAAGCCTAACTAGCTAAAGTCTCCCAAATAAAACATCAACATAGTAACCCTTACAAAAGCATTCAGTATTGCATACATAACAAATACACAAAAATGCCTGTTTTATTTTAGTTGTGAGGATGCTGATATTTGTAATATTACTTTTTATTAGTAAGACATTTTGATGTTATGACAAATATCCAAGAAAACAAGCTAAAAGGAGGAAAGCTTTACTTGGATTCCTGATTTAGAGGTTTAACACATGGTAGACAGGCTCCGAGGCTTTGAGCCTGAGATGAGGCAGAACCTCATGGGGAAAAGGCCTGATGGAGCACGGCTGCACACCTTATGGCAAGCTAAGAGGGAGGGATAACCCAAAGGGGCCAAGGCCCAAGCATACACTTCAAGGGCGTGTGCCCAGCAGCTCACTTCCTCCAACTAGGCCCCACTTTCCACAGTTCTACCAAGTCCCACAGTCTATGGAAAATTTGAATCTATTAATAGATTAAATGACTATTTAATATAATATAGTATACTATTTAGTATGATATAATCATCTCCAGGAATGCCCTCAGACACACCTGGGTGGGTTCTGTTAATTTCCTGAGTGTCTCTCAATCCAATCAAGTTGACAAGATTAAATATCACATGCACAAACAGAAAACAGGAGAACAGATTAAAACTGGTCAAGTGAAACTTTCATTTATAGTAACCAAGAAACCTATGTCAAAGCTGTCAGAATTTCATTCAGTGAGGGAGAGTATCTATGATACGTGATGATATTGAAGATCTGTAATAGAACAGGACTATTCTCATGCAGTGGAAGCTGAAAAACTCACCTACGAAATAAGGAAAAAGATAAATCTAATAAATTTTACTCCCTAATCTCTACTGCCTACTTTACTAGAACCAGTGGAGAAAATAATAAAGAAGAATTTACATTGCTTAAAACCAATCAGACCCTAACAAATCTTCTTGTCTATTATACTACATCAGGAAAACCACTTCCAAGACAAAAATAAAACTTTATGTCATCTGAATTTATCAATTACAAAACTGAGATGCTCCAAAATGTTCATGAATTGTATCAATGCACATTATTAACTATGACCCTGATGATTTATAGTGCTAATAGATTTTGAACAACAGGATCAGGAGACTAAATAGTATTTTATCTCCTTTTCATTCATATAATGAAAAAACAGCACCAATAATATAATGCCTAAGAAAACTATTAACCATAAGAAGACTAATTTCTTCACTGTCACCAAGAAACTCTCTGCACATTCCTGCCTCTATATCTGTGCTAAGTGCCTCCGTCAGAGGCAGATATACTAAAACTGAACAATACAGAGGAGCATGATCCTGTGTTCAATGGGCATTCATACACCATCTACAAAGCTAGTCAACTTTGTCCAAATTATGACTACATTTTATAGTACTTAATATGTATGTGCATAAAGTTCTAAAAAATTATATTATGAATTATATATATGCATATATTCAGTAGTCTTTATAGACAATATTTTATTTCCAGTTTTATAGAGACACAGGCACAAAACAGAAAGTAATTTATTAAAAAAAATCACAGAGCTCTTCGTAAGATGCAGCTGAGTTTTGAACCTAGGCAGTCTGGTTCCAGAGTATACGCTCTTAGCTACTATGATAGCCAACAGTTAAGTACCCACTTTTCACAGCACAAATCCTGGCTTCCCACAGATACATAACAACCACTCCATTCCACACTGCTTTCTTCTTGTTACACACCCTCATTATTTTTCACCTGAACAATTTATCTGGCATTTACTCGGTCTTCTGACAATATAGGTGGCATAGTCCTCATGTTTTCCTGGATTTCTAATCTATTCTCTCATCAATTTCCTAGTATATATTCTGTCCCCTCACTAAAAGTAAATAATATTTCTGGTAAATAACTCTTTCAGATCTGGAGAGATGGCTCAGTGGTTAAGAGTAATGACTGCTCTTGCAGAATTCCTGGGTTTAAATCCCAGTACCCACAGGTCAGCTAACAACCATCTGTAACTCCAGTTCCAGGGGATCCAACAACCTCTTCTATCCTCCACTGACCTCCATAGGCACTACACGACATGGGTGCACTTACATACATGCAGGCATAACACTCATACACACACACACAAAAAAAAAATTAGGGGCTGGAGAGATGGCTCAGCAGTTACGAACACTGACTTTTCTTGCAGAAGACCCAGGTTTGAATCCCAGCACCCACATGGCAGCTAACAACTGTCTGTAACTCCAGTCCCAGGGGATTGACAGCCTCTTCTGACCAATGCGGGCACTGCATGACACGGGTACACTTACCTATATGCAGGCAATATATACATACACATAAAATTTAAAAATAACAATAAATTTAAAAAAATTTTTAATTAGATAAAAATAAAATCTCTCTAATGATCATACTCTGGGTAGTGTGGTATGCATATCAAGAACATACAAATAATAATCTAAATTTTTAAGTGCATTGTTTCATTTAATCCCCAACCAAACATCCCATAAGGTACATGATACAATTATAAATTGCATATATGTAATCCATATGCTCAAAAATTATCATTGAAGAGAGACTGTCAAGGAATGATCAGTAGGAAGAGATCCATTGATATTCTCAATTCTAAAATCAAAATGCTCAAAGGAAAAAATTCTTAAGAACTAGAAATATTTTTAAAAATCAAGGTATATACATTCATTGAACAATAAATTTTAAACTGTCAGACTGAAACGCAGACTAAATAGCCAAGACCACTACACTGTAGATAGCTCTTTCAGCACTGACCTCACACATAGCTGTGTATGTTAGCTGCATACACAGCCTTCAAACCAAGGGTACTCTAAACAACAGAAAACTCATAGGAGTTCATTAAAACGATTTAATCAAATCAGCACATTCTTTAAGAAATACTACCCCAATATTTGAAGAAGACTCCAGTGACAAAAGCAAAAGAAGAAAGAAAAAGAAGCTTGTGATGTAACATAGAAACACTAGAAGAGAAAGGAGCCCCTCAACCCAAAGTTTGGTGGAAGTTTCTTGCCAGCTGAGAATCAAAGTTTGATAACCAAATTTGCCATGAATATTGTCTATGTAGAGACAATATTCTCTTTAATAGAGATACTTTGGATACAAACATTAAAATAGCAATGAAACATGCTTAAGGCCTAAATGTATATGATCTGTGAATTTAACCTTGCTCCTTTGCCAGCCACAAACCTGTAGCTGTCTGAGAATCTCACAAATATGATTATGAACTTATCTCACAGTCAAACACAGGTCTTAACTCCCTTCTGACTGCAGAGAGTAAGGATTTATTCAATGGCTTTATATTTTCAGACTGTACTTCTATCTAATGTGCCCTTAGGAACTACCCTATGATCTCTATCTTATGATCTCTATTACTTTACAAAAAAAAATTCTTGGGGCTGAGAAAATGCCTCAATGGGTAAAGTGCTTGCTGAGCAAGCATGAGACTCTGGGTTCAGATCCCCAGAACCCATATAAAAAGCTGGGCATCGTGGTACATGCCTATAACCCCAACACTAAGGGTTGACGGCAGGGCACAGAAACAGGTAGATCCCAGGGACTCAATGGCCAGTCAGTATATCTGAAACAGAAAGCCTCAGGTTCACTGAGAGTCTCTGTCTCAAACAGAGTGAAGAGCAGTAGAAGATGATGACTACCTCTGGCTTCTACACGTGCACACAGATGAGTATAACACACACACACACACACACACACACACACACACACACACACAAACTTCCTTAAAAACCCTTTAAATAAAGTAACTTCAAAAGTCACCAAAATCAGGCTGTGAATATGGTAGAGTGTTTTCCTAGCATGCATGAGGGCCTAAATCCAATCCCCCAACTCACCCCACATAATTTTTTAAAGGTCACCAAAAGTATACATATGGCTACACTTAAGATACTATAGTGAGCAGGATGTGGTGGTACATGCCTTTATACTGACCTTTGGGGAGGCAGAAGCAGGCTGCCAGACTGCAGGGACTACTGGGAGGCCTAGTCTCAAAAACAATTCATTCTCATTCATATTCATTCTCTCTCATTCGTGTGTGTGTGTGTGTGTCTCTCTCTCTCTCTCTCTCTCTCTCTCTCTCTCTCTCTCCCTCTCTCATCCCCCCCTCATATCCATGTATTTTTCCAAAGAACCTGTCTCTTAAATGCCTGCATCTATGTTAAAACCATTTCTACAGAAACTACTACTGCTTGGGGGAAAAAAAGCTTCAGAAAACAAGTTGAAGAATGGCATGAGGAAAGAAACAAAGTAAAAAGTGTTCAAAAAAAAAGCAGGGGGCTTGCAAGATGACTCAGCAGGTAAAGATGCTTGCTGCCATCCAGGCAACCTAAGTTTGATTCCCGAAATAAAGAAGATGGTGGAAAGAGAGAACTGACTCCTTCAAAGTTATCTTCTGACCTCCGTACATATACTGTGGCACATGTGTCCACACACAGATGTATACATATAATACAGTAAATTATTTAATATTTTTTAAATAAACTTGTTAAATTGAATTTTTAATTTTTTTAAGGTAGAAAGTATGAATATAGCATTTTAACCCAAAGGCTATCCAAATGGGTTTCCACATTCATGGTGTGAAAATTTATGCTGTCTTTCTACCTGTCACTGTAGTGTTCACTAGAGGATTAAAATTAAAACCACTGATGCTCCCAGACCACACTTGCCAGCTCTCCACCCATGTGGTTAACATTGTGAATACTTCTTTGCTGGTGTTATCAAACTGAATACGAATATTTATTTATGTGTCTCTCTGAATATGAATCTTTATTTACACATCGTGAGGCCCTACAGAGCTTTAGTCATTTTTGTACCATGAGTGCAATCATTTAGACCTCACTACATATTTAATGCACAGACAGATTGAAGAATGGTGGCAGAATATACGGAAATAATCCAACAACAGAAACTACTCCTAAACCATAAGAATATTTACAGATGACCCAGTATGATTCTTCATAGCTGAAGATTTAGACAACATACTTAAGAGCTTATCAAGCATTTCTGATGTAAAATTTCTAAAATGGACCTTACAACTCTGTCCTACATGAAAGCCATCAGCAGCCATGCAGTGCTATATAAGATAGGAAACTCCAGGCCTTCATGGGAGTATGCATGAGAGTGGAAACAGAACAATCTCTGTGTTGTTTTCTTTGTTTCTATTTCATTAATTTCTGCTCTGATTTTTGTTATTTCTTTTCTTCTGCTGGGTTTGGGTTTCATTTGTTCTTGCCTTTCCAGTGCCATGAGTTGCAATGTTAAGTCATTTATCTGTGCTCTTTCTGGTTTTTTTAATATAGACACTTAGAGCTACAAACTTCCCTCTTAGGACTCCTTTTAAAGTGTACCAGAGGTTTTGTTGCATTGTATTATAATTTTCATTTAGCTCCAGGAATACTTTTCTTTCTTAATTTCTCCTTTGACTCACTCATCATTCAGGAGTGTGTTGTTTAATCTCCATGAGTTCATGTAGTGACTAGGGCTTCATCCAGTGTTGATTTTAAGCCTTACTGCACTGTGGTCTGATAGAATACATGGAATTATTTCAATTTTTTTGTATTTGTTGAGGTTTGTTTTGTGCCCTAGTATGTGGTCAATTTTTGAGAAAATTCCATGGAGTGATGAAAAAAAGTGTTTTGTTTGGTGCTTAGGTGGAATATTCGAAAGATGTCTGCTAAGTCCATTTCCTGTATGGTACCATTTAATTCAGATCTGTTTATTCTTTGTCCAGTTGACCTGTCTAATGGAGACAGATAGTGCGGTATTGAAATCCCCTAATATTACTGAGTTGGGGTTAATCTGTGTCTTAAAGTCCTGTAATGTTATTTTTATGAATTTGGGTACACCAGAGTTTGGTGCCTATGTTCATGATTGCAATATCTTCTTGGTTAATTGCTCCTTTGATCAGAATGAAGTGACCCTCTTTATTATGTCTTCTGATTAGTTTATATCTTCTGATTAGTTTTATATATCTTCTGATTAGTTTTAGTTTGAAGTCTATTTTGTCAGATGTTAGAACTGCTTTAAAAGTAGACACTGCCTTTCCAGAGTTTAGACAAAAGTCTACATAAATCATTGTAATGTTTACTGAAAAGCTAATGTGCTGTGAATCCAGGTAGGTAGTAGCTCTCTTGATGGGTAAGTAGAAGGTGGAAACTGAGACACCATGGGAAGGCTAGAAATAGGTGTTTTAATCTTAATTTGGAAATTTGTTAATTTGTACATCTTTCTATATCTATATAACCCAATAAAAAGGTAAGTTTAATAACAATCAGAAAACCTTCAATTTCATTTAAAACAATACAGTATGAACCCAGAAGGAAAACAATGTATAGATGTTATCAGGAAGAAATGTCCCTATCCTGGTCTGTTATAACAACATATTTGTAACTGGGCAATTTATAGACAATCGAAATTTATTTCTCTAGGTTCTAGAGGTCGAGAGGAATCTAAGACAAATGAGGCAGCAGGTTTGGTAATCTGATTGGGGGGACAGACGTGGCTTCCATGATGGCTCCTTGTTGCTTTACCCTTCAGCAGAGCCACTGTCCTCACATGGCAAAGGAATGGAACAGCAAGAAGATGTTGCTTTCACCCTTGAGTATCTTTGTAACAACACTAATCCAGTCCATGAAGGCTCTGTCCCCTTGTCTTAATTACCTCCTAAAGGCCATACTTCCTTACAAACACTGTTGCATTTCAGATTCAACTCCAACATGAATTTTGGTCATGATCATCACTCAAAAGATACCAATTCCTGATTACAATCTTCGGTTTTGCTTATCAGTCTTTTCAAAACTATTTATTGCACCTGAAAAAAAATACACATGCAATACAGCATTCTTATCAACATCTATAAAGTAACTACTGCTTTCAAAGAGCTGCTTCTATTAGCCTCTACAGCCTCTATTAGGACCACCATTCCCACCTACTGAATGCCACTGAAATGCTTGGAACCAAGATTTCCCAGAATTAAGGCAGCTAGCAAATAGCATCACCAAGAATTATGTCTGAATTCCTCACTAAAAGCCTTTGCTACTTTCATTGTACCATGGTACCATCTCTCCCCATTAAGTATGTGATAATATCATGTCAGTGAGTCCAATATTTATGTGTCATGGGCTTTCTTCATCATTTTTACGTACAGATTAAATGAAATGGGTACACACTGAATCAAAACATTCCTTAATGTATGCTTTATTATAAAATAAGAATTTGATTCCTGATGGCATTTTTCTTATTACAAATGCAATGTGTTAAAAGACTTGCCTATACCAGAAATTGGGTAAAGTGTCTCACCGTTATTTATATGTTAATTAAATATAGTGTGATAAAGACAAACTGCTGCAACTGACAAGTATTTACATATTAATGAAATCTTGACTACCAAAGACATTGTGTGAACAAAAAAGAATTAAAGAGACTATTTCTCTGAAGCAATTTAACAATTCAAAACACGTTATAATCTACTTAAGGATCACATGTTCTAAAAATCATTGGTCAATGTATCTAGAGTTTAGAAGAAAATGAATAGTGAAGGGAAAGCCTTATCTCCATGAAAAGAGTGTAATTTTGTTGCAGTGGGTAATGCTGAGGAAAGATGCCAGCTTAGAAACAGAAAAGCTGGGGCTGGAGAGATGGCTCAGCAGTTAAGAGCACTGGCTGCTCTTGCAGAGGACCAAGGTTCGACTCCTAGCACCCATATGGCATGTAGCAACTATCCTTAACTCCAGTTCCAGGGGAATCCAACATATTCTTCTGACCTCCACGGGCCCTGCACATGTACACGTACACACATGCAGGCAATACACTCATGCGCCAAAAATAATATTTTTTAAAGAAACAGAAAAGCAAAGGTAAAAAAAAGCACCGCTTTCATTTTTAATTTCAAATGAAAACAGAAACTTTATACTAAGTCATATTAAAGCTATTTGGCAACAGTTACATCAACTCTACAACAGTAATGCAATTTAAATTAACTATTAAAATAATTCCTATTTCAGGACATATTTCACTAATGCTCTCAAATGTTTGTTGTTAGAGTAAGATAATCCCTTTTCTGTTTACTTTGGGTACACCCTATGAGAAGTGCATGTGCAATGAAATTAGAATATAACGTTAAAAAGGTGTTCTAAACTCAATCCCGAAATATTAAATAAAAGAGAAAATATCTCCCTGTTCAGCATGGAAGAAGCCAGAGCGGTTTGCATCCCAATTCCCTATCCCCAAGTTGGGTAACCTCTTCAGAGGAGGGTGTGATAGGAAGAGGAGGTAGGAATTGCCTAGGCAGTTAGGGTAAAAAGACCTCAAAGAAAAGTAGCCAGTTTCCTGGCTAAAACTCACAATACCCTTGGGCCTCTTAGCAACATACCATTCCAAAGGCCAAAAATGCCAAAAGTATTTGGGATTTTTATCTAATCCTTAAAAGATTTTAGGGTTACCTCTCAGAGGGGTGAATGTTAGAGTAGCCAAAAGCCCCATTAAAAAAGAAGAAAGAGTACATGAAGTTATCAGAAAAAAAGTGATGGGGAGATATGGAAGGAGTAGGAGGGGAGGGAATGGGCATGGATTTGATCAAAACACCTTATATGCATGTATGAAATTCTCAATAAATTATGTTAAAAAAATAACAGGAAAGAAAAGAAAAAAAAACACTTCTTTAGTATAAATATAATACCATCTACTAAAGATGAAAATAAATTGGCATACTAATGGTATAGGTGTCTCTATTTTTAGATAAACAGTAAATCTTGGCTAAATCTTTGATACTTCAGGATATAGAGCATTTTCATTATTTTTCAGATTGATATTATTTTAATTTAAACTAAAAAGAAAGTTGTACTTGAGCTAAAAATATCATAAAATTCTTTTATTTACCAACTCCTAGACACTAGCCCACCAGGGAACTTCACTTACCACATCCAAAAAAATCTTACTGTCTATACACCAGTTTATTAACATTGCATAAATTAACCACTCAGTCTCAAAATTATCCATTCAATAACTGGGCTGATTAACTGCTTCAAAAGTTTTCAAAAGAAAAGATACAAATGACTAATAAATATTTGAAAGTATGTTCAACATCCTTAGCCATGAGGGAAATGTAAATTAAAGGTGATTTGAGATTCCATTTCACCCAAGTCAGAGTGGCTAACATCAAGGAAACAAATAACACACAATGTAGTTTTATTTAACAGTAAAGAAAGATGAAATAATGAAATTTTCAGGTAAATGGATGGATCTAGAAACTGTTATACTAAACGAAGTAACACGAACTCAAAAAATCAAAAAAACATATGTTCTCCCTCATCTAGGATCCTAGCACCAAATCCTTATAAGTGAGTGCATATCCTGATACAACTACAGGGACCAGGAATATGGAAGGAAAACAGGGAGGTAAAGGGAAAGAAGGAATCCAAGAGAGAATAGTAGGATAAAAGTGTTATTAAGGGAGAAATATGTAACAAGGGGGGTAGTTAAAGGGGAGAAGGTGATGGAGGACTATGGGAATAAAGGGAAAAAAGTCCTTCCTATTATTGAAAAACATTGAGGTCTCTAGGGGAAAAGCAAATATTCATTTATTTAAATATTGTGGTAATGAGGAATAAAACTACTGAGCATTTAATTCTTATCAGTTATTTATAGTTATGAAAACAGAAAGAAAACAATGGCTAAGTAACTTGTAGTATCAGGAAGTTTCTAAATTGCAGAGTTGAGATTTACTTCTAAGCCAGCCTACCGATTTTGACACAGTTGTCCTTTTAATAGTACAATATGCTTTCAATTTTTCTGTGAAAAATTGTCTATCAGTCATGTCTATCATTGGAGTACTGTAACATTTGAGTTGAAAAACCCATTCCTTGATGGAAAGAGGACTCTCTTAACATTCAGGAAGTTTATGAAAGTTAGAAAATTTAGGATGCTCATAAAGTTACAGGACTGCCAAGGTTACAGGACCAGTAAGCAACTGCTGGAAAGAGAAGCCTTTCTCCAGTGCAACTACGTACAAGTTAGGCATGAACACCAGGGATGCAGCTTTGTGTCTTCACCCATCTTGAGGTGGTCTCTTCAGTGATGTAGCTGTATTTGAGTCTTTAGTTATAGAGGTAACCACTGGGTGCTTTTGTAAGCAATCCTGATAAATTCACCAGTTTATCAAGCTAGATATGAGGAAGATATTTTATTTAGGTTTGTTGTTAGTGCCCTGCATGGGGTGAATGAACATTTGTATACTTCTTCCCAAATAAAGTCACATAAAATGACTTAAAACAGCTTAGAGAGAGAGAGAAAAAATAGCTAATCATTACAATCTAATTTCTTTAGTAACCATCAGAGTCCCAGGCACCTAACAAATAACAATACTCACAAAAGTCCAATGCTGAAATTTTAACTTTGAAATATTAATTTCTATCTTCTTAATCAGAGAATCTGCCCTAAACCCATTGTCCCTTTAAATAACAGGAAAGGAAGAATACTACAGCCAGCATCTCAAGTATCCCCTGTGCTGGAGAGCTTTAGTGTCAACTTGACACACCTGGGTTGAGGGAGCCTCAACTGGGGAATTGCCTTCATTGGACTGGCCTGTGGCCATGTCCATAGGGCTCCTTCTTGATTGTTGAGTGATGTGGGCAGGGCCAGCCCACTGTGGGTGGTGCCATCCTTGGGCAGGTGGGCCTGTGTTGCATAAGAAAGGAGGCTGAGCAGGGCCCAAGGGAGTAAGCCAGTAAGCAGCATTCCTCCAGGGTCTATGCCCCAGCTCCTGCTTCCAGGTTCCTGCCCTGAGTTCCTACCTGGGGCTCCCTGATGAATTGTGACATGGGAGATGTAAGCTGAATAAACCCTTTCCTCCCCAAGTTGATAGTGGTTAGAGTGTTTTGTCACAGCAATGGAGAAACAAACTAGGACACCCACCAAACCAAGAAATATGCAAGTCTACATCCCCTATTGCCAGACCAAAACCCAGAAAGAAGAATAGGCCATTCTTTCCTAACAAAACCAGTATCTTGGATTCAAAAACTGCAGTCTATTAAAAAGTGCTCATTTCTACTGACACCTAACTCACAGCCAGTTCTTAATTTACTTACACCCAGAATACACAGTCACCTTACTGTTCTTCACTCACAGCCACTGAGAGACCACACACACACACACACACACACACACACACACACACACAAGGTCCTACTCTGTAGCCTAGGCTAGCCTCCAACACATGGCAGGTATTTTTCCTGCTTCCACCTACCAAGTGCTGGGATTACAGGCATGAACCATCATGCCTGGCTACTGATTCATTTTCAACTAGGGAACTGACTGGTGACATCATCGGTACCTCGTGAATAAGTAAAATTATACTATTGAGTTAATGAACAACTTCAGATTAAATATTTATTGACAGGGCTGGAGAGATGGTTCAGCAGTTAAGAGCACTGACTGCTCTTGCAGAGGACCCAGGTTTGATTCCCAGCACCCACATGGCAGCTACAAACCATCCTTAACTCCAGTTCCAAAGCCCTGTTCTGACCTCTGCGGCATTGCACAACATAAGTGCACTCACACGCAGGCAATACACTCATACACATAAAATAATAAATAAAATATTTAAAAAATAAATAAATATTGACTACCCCTTTTTACTCAAACTTGTCCAAAAAGAAAATCAAACTACACTCAATTTTCAAGGCCTAGATTCAAGCATTATCTTTTCTAAGAAGGCTTTCCTGATTTTTCTCCTTTGCAACAGAAAATAATCTTTGCCATGTCTAAACCTATCTGTATTCTTCACATAAAACAATCTTTTGAAGATTATTCATTATTTTATTTGTTTGTTTATTATGTGTATGTATGTAGGTGTGCACCTACCATGATGCTCACGTGCAGGTCAGAAGACAACTAGCATGAGTCAGTCTTCTTCTGCCAAGTGGGTGCAGGCTCAAACTTGGATCTTCAGGCCTGGCCCCTAGGGTCTTTACCCCTTGAGCACCTTGGCTGGCCCCATATTCTAATCTTAGGGTAGTTACTTCTATTCTTAATCTATCAGGCATTCTCTATTAGATTATAATTTATCTGGAGAAAGAGATCATATTGTATTCATATTTATAAATAACTGACCTATCCAAGCTAATATAACATCTTTATATGAGACATAAATATTAACTAAATTTCTACTGAAATAACATAAACTCATATGTAACTCACAACTACTGTAAACTGTTTTTTCAAAGAAAATGAAATAAAGTAATTTAGAATTTTAAAAAAAATTCTGACATATACTCATGATTAGCTATTAATTTCAACAAAAAATGGATTAAAACTAAAAAGTCATCTGGGGACACAAAATTGACTCACTAGGCCTTAATATATATGACAGAATGCATGAAATTTAGTGGGAGGAGGGGAGCACTATGGGGCGGGTGAAGATGAAGAGGAGAACCTAAATATGATTAAGATGTATGAAATGCACAAAATTTCAATAAAACTTAGAGGGCCTGGAGAGATAGCTCAGTAGCTAAGGGCACTGGCTACTCTTGTAGAGGACCCAGATTCAATTCCCAGCACCCACATGGAGGCTAACAACAGTCCATAAATCCAGTTCTTGGGGATCTGATGCCCTCTTCTGACCTCTGCGGGCATGTACGACACAGGTACACTTACATACATGCAGGCAATACACTCATACACATAAAATAAAAACAATAAATAATATTTTTTAAAACTGAAAACTCACAACTGCTTTACAAGAAACCATTAATCTGTGCCTTATGGTAGATAACCTTCCTGAATAGTTATACAATTCAGTAAAATTGTGGCAACAGCAACTAATTGTGGTAATATCTCCTGTCGCTTTTCAAGGAAAATAAAAAGTTAATTTACTTTCTGAACTGAAAACTATCTAGAGTCCACTCTCACTTCATTGAAAACATATCAACAATTTCATTTCAAAAACTACAGACTAATATAAATTATCAAAATATCATCAACTTGACACTACACATATAATAAAAGTTAGACTTCTACCTGTCTTTCACTTGTGAAGACCTGGGATAAGGGCTTCTGATCTTTTCAAAAGTCAATTTTCATCTTTCATTTGATGATTAAAATTATATTAATGATACAGTGGTTTAAATTATATTAATGACTTAGAGCCAGGTGTGGTGGCACATACCTATAATCCCAACACTCAAAGAGACTGAGGCAGGAGGAACATTGAGTTTGAGGCTAGCCTGACCAAAATAGTGAATTCAAGGCTAGCCTGGCTTACACAGCAAGATCAAGCCTCAACTTCCCCAAAATTATATTAATGATTTAAAAGACAAGGTAAATCAATTTGATATATCAAATTTTTATTACAGAAAATTTTAATAAAAGGCATATTGAGATTTTGCTTTATGGCACAAATTTTCTATTGTAGCAACAAGGAAAAAAGCCTCCTTCTCAAATTCAAGAATGATTTTTTTTATTTTAATTAAAAGAAGCATTTCATTACAACAGCATTAACCTATTCAATAACATTTTTCTGAGCTAGGGTACATCTCTTTCAAAATTGGCTGTACATTTCTAGGTTTACAGATGAATTATTACGCTTATATAATCTTTTACTCATTATAAACTCTATAAGACATAAAATTAAATGAGGTTCCAACGTTTAAAAAAGATCTCCACTGCGTTGTCAAAACACACAGTTTCATACAGAAAAATTCATTTCAGGGCTCTTGACATTGAGACGTTTTCACATGCATTTCTAATCTCTATATACATGACTATCACTGGTCACAGTCACCCACCTTCTGAGCTCCTCGGCATCTGAGCATGAATACAAACTCATCAGGTAGACAGCCTTCCTCTCCCACTAGAGCCTCCATACTCTGCTATCCCTGCCACTGTCCACTGTGCTGTCAGCACCCCCATCCATTTTTAAAAATACTAAAAGAAAGAGAAGTTCCCTCCAGTTTGAAGACCCTATTTATCACTAGGAAATGAAGAGGAGGTTTCCACAAGGAGTCAGGCAAAAATAGTGAGGCGACCTCTCATCTCACATTGGGATTTACCTTCATCCTTTTTACGGCACAAACAGAAACGCAGCCCAAAGATAGAAATCCACCCTAAGCCATATTTAATCATAATATTAATTTCATAGAACATACATCATGCATTGTGGGTGACACAGTTAAGTGAAATAGGGGAATTAGAAAACAAAGCACAGCACTTCTACTTCCATAATAATCAGAATGCACAAAAGGGACAACAGACGAGCAAGCAGGAATGACTGAGGGTTAGCAAGGAATCAACACAAGCAAACATAAAAGATTTCAGAACACACAGAAGTCCTAGGCCTGCAGATCACAGGGAAGAAATATTCCGTCAAATGGCATGTCAGTTGTTGTACTATGCTGCTTTGCAAAGTTGTTCTAAATGAAGGTACTTAAAAGCAGTTTGTGTTGGTTTAAACAGGGTCTCAGGTATACCAGGCTGGCCTGTTATGTAGAAAAGAATGACCTTGAACTGATCCTCCTGCCCTTCAATCCAAGTGCTGGGGTTACAGGCAGAGGCCACCACACCCAGCTCTGAAAGTTTTTATGGTCTCAGGAAAGGAGGAGTTTCTAGATATGGAGAGAGACTATCATATACTGACAAGCTTAGGTTGGAGGTCTATGTAATCTATGCGAATTGAAATCTAAAATTGTTCACTTGGCCACTCTTTAAACATTTAGCCTTGATGATATGTCATATATATTATTGTGGAACTAAAGGGAAAGAATAATTAGAAATGAATGAATAGCTCATTTACAGTCACAAACCAGGAAAGAAAATGGGAACATCTACAACACGATTAGAGTTTAACTCAAGGACAGTCCATCAGCAGGGTCCAGCAAGCTTTCAAAGTCAAACTTCCAACTCCAGATGATCTACTAAATTTTGATAGTTACACATTAAAAGAAAATGCTCTATACATTCTATTTCCATTAACAAAATTTTACCCCTTACACTACACAATACTTCAATAACTCAAAATAAATAAAAAGTTCAGGCTTTCCTTGGTGATTCTGGAGATAATCCAGGAATATGTCATAAATAATACTTTCACTGACTGGTAAATGAGTACCAAAAAATTTCGCAGCTGAAGGATACTGAATTACAGTTTACTTCCATGCACTGAAAGTGAATGAAGTCTACCATGTACTATAGGAACTTAGACGGGATCTTCAGACAGAGAAATGACATTAGTAAAACACTGAATAAATACAAATTAATCCGTAGCTACTTTACAGTATTGTACAATCAGTCTGCTATAATGATTTTAAGATGTAAATTCATTTCAATAAATTGATGGACTACCAAACAGCTTACAGATAACATAAATTTCACATTGCTGATGCACAATTTTTCTCTGTGGAAAGCTTCAGGCATGACCAGCTTTTTGAGAGTGTGACACAATGCTGTCATCTACAAAGTTCTTGCTAAAGAAATGTGCTTTCAAGTCTCTTCCCCTCAAAAGAAAAACTTCATGTTTTAAGTTAAGTTTACAATTTGTGTTGGGCTTTCTCTGTGGAAAGCTTCAGGCATGTCCAGCTTTTTGAGAGTGTGACACAATGCTGTCATCTACAAAGTTCTTGCTAAAGAAATGTGCTTTCAAGTCTCTTCCCCTCAAAAGAAAAACTTCATGTTTTAAGTTAAGTTTACAATTTGTGTTGGGCCACATTCATAGCCATACTGGGGTACATGAGGGCCATGGGGTAGAACCAGCTGCGGCTGGATGAACACACAAAACCACAGACAAAGCAAGCCACATTCCACTTCTATCGTACTCATCACCTACCAGCTTTCTGTGCTCACCAAGCACACTGAAAGCCATTCCAACCACACCTGGAGTTTCAAGTTTCCATCAGAGTTCTGTCATCCTCCTTCTGCTTCCCTAGAAATTAAAAACTGCAAGGATCTTTCTCGGTGTTTTATCCAAGTGTCATGCTTTAGTATTACATAGGTGTTTATCAGGTGACACACAGAAAACCATGTTACAAGTTTTATTAGGTTTCTAATTTTTATCAGTGTTCCAAGTGTCAAGAACTTCACTTCTTCAGCATGCCCTGCAGTTTCTCTGAATGATTCTGTACTGCACAGATCTTTAGTAATGTACATGTCACAACAGGGCAGAGTTGGGCACTCAATGATGACTTCTTATTTTGACAAATGTGCTGCACTTATATGAGAAGAAATAGGAATCTAGATCAACAGAACACAGGAATTCTCTATTTCCCTTACAACTTTTCTGAAAATATAAAATTATTCCAATAAAACGTTTGAGAACCAAATCTTAGTAGGGTCTCCGTATTAGTAACTGCTAACAGCTGGCACTCCAGCAGCACTTGCTTGATGCCAGGCCCTGCTCTCAGTGGATTATTTATGCACATTAGTCATTCTCTAGCTCATTCTCACAACAGGATGAACTAAGTGCTATAATCACACCCATGTTACAAGTGAGAAGAGGGAAGTGCAGCTAAGAAGATAAACCCAAATTGTGAATGTAGGCCAGTGGAGAACCAGGACTCTCACCCTCATGCCACATTATTTCAGACATTACAGACAACTAAGCTTTTCACAATCGTCTTCTGGAAAGATTTTACGTACAGAAGGGAGGCTAAGATAAAGAAATTTAGTCATTCTAAAATGTGCTGTAAATACCAAATATTATGAAAAAAAATCTCCTTTGTGTACAGAGTATCTCTATTAAATAAATGAGGATGCTAACAAAGACAGTAAGGAATGTCACCTTTGCACTTTCAAAGGTAAATATAAAGTAAATATTTCATAATAGTGACAAACTAATAATAGGCAGCTGATAAAATGATGCATCACCTGTGACAAAGAAAATCTAATTTCAAAGCTTTACAACACTTGGTCACATTTCTGCAGCTAATGGCCTATCCATCTTCAATCTATTCACTGAGGCAAATATATCCCTGTGTCATTTTTAAGAGGAATTATTCTGGCCATGTGACAGTGCTGGCCTGTAATGGTGGCACTAAGGAGCCTTAGAAGCAGGAAGTCACTCAAGCTGGAGGCATCCTGGCCTACATGATAAGTTCCAGGCCAGGTAGAGCTCCTTAGGGAGACTCTGTTTGAAAAACAAAGGAAAAATAAAAATTAAAAAATATTTTGGGTTCTAGGAGATCATGAAGGAGTAATATTGGGTGTGTCTGAACTGGCTTAGGGTCTACATCTTGTGCTACAACCCATAATCAAATAGCTATAATGCGGAATAGAAAACATTAGTCTGGCTAATAGTTTTCCCCTTTGTGCTTCTGGGATTTCAATCAGAGAAAAGGCTGTGGAGCAATGCAGGATGAATACACTGCTGGGTCCTAAAATAGGATGAGAACTTTAATTCAACTTTTAAAAGAGACAACTAATTCAAGTAGACACTGTTAATCTAAAAACTGTTCTTAGTCAGAAAACAATTTCAACTTAAGGTGATCCTATACTGTTAAACACATTTTTGCTCATTTAAAAACTATGTTGAAAATAATGTTTTTTTCATTACAACAGCATTGACAAATTCAATAACAATTTCCTGAGCTAAGATGCATCTCTTTCAAAATTGGCTGTAAATTTTTAGGTTTACAGTTGAATTATTACAGTTATACAATACTGTACTCAGTATAAACCCTATAAGAAAATAATTTTATTACCAGGAGTTTGAAATTTAAGGTGTTCACAATTAACAAAAAAATTATTTCAGATGTATATAATTAAACTTATAATTATGATAACATATAAAATTTATAAACTATACATATATAAAATAGAGTAACATACCAAGCTTCAGGCAGCAGAACAGAATATTCATATGGAGAAGTGGTTTCTGGGAAGTTGGAGAGAATTGCAAGGCGGTGGGGAAGAAGGTCGGAGCCGTGGTAAGTCAGTAGAATTTCTAGGGCTTGTACATTACTTTCCTGTATGAAATGCAAGGGACAAATGTCTACAATGAACCTCAGGAATAAAATACTGAATCTATAAGAACACTTAAACACTGAACGTTAAATCTGGGATGCAGCTCTCACACAGCTGCTCTGAAATGACTCTCAATTCTTCCTTACCTGCATCATGTTTCTCAATCTACTACAAAATTGCTTTAAAACTCTAAACAACAGATATTTATTAAACATAACTCCATTTTCTCTACACTTATTAATATTTAAAGAGGAAAGAGAGTGTAATGGTATATGCATGCAATAACATTAACTACACAACTCAAAGATTTAGTGTTAATAACCATTAATTATTCTAGTTACAAAAAAGCAATTACCCGAGCATAAGTTCTTGCTGAGAGGACAATATTCTGGCTTCTGAACTTCTTAAAGAATTCAGCATCGTATCTCTGTTCAGACGCATGAGGCACCCCTAGGATTTCCTGAGGGGAAACAGTGATTTAATGAATAGGCTTTCTAAATACGGGTGACAAGAAAATACTGAAAACCTTTACAACTGTGCCTGCCTAAATAAATAAGGCCTGAATTAGTTTATTTCAGCTATCAGCCACTAACATACTTTAGTCTTTTATAGTACTTTCCTTTACTTTCAAAGAGGCTATATTTAATTATAAGTATTATTAAATTTTAGATTCATAAGTAAATGAAATAATGAAAATTAAATTGATTACAGTAAGAGAACCAAAACCCACCTAATAACAACAGAGCAGCAACAGTTATGCACAGCTGGTGTATTATGACCACTGACCATCTTCACAGGAGAATGGAACATGAATTTTCCTACTGCTAGAATAAGCAATGTTAAATGCAATTGAACCTTTCATTAATTTAACAAACACTGAGTGTCCACTATGTCCCTGGGCACTGTGAGAGGTACCGGTGATACAATAAACAATATGCCTCCCTGCCCTTCAACTAATTTAAAATCTAGTAGGAAATGAACCAACTTTATCGTAAATGTTTTCTTTATTATTTTTATTTTACGTTTATGAGCGTATTGCCTGCATGTCTCTAAGTACACCCATGTCATGCACTGCCCACAGAAGTCGGAAGAGGATGTCTGATCCCCTGGAACTGGAGTTATGGACGGCTCCTAGCCACCATGTGGGTACTGGGAACTGAATCCAGGTCCTCTGTAAAAGCAGGCAGTGCTCTTAACCACTGAGCCATCTCTCCAGCACCAACTTTATCTTTTAAAATAGCAAGTGAAAGGCTCCAGAGGACTCTAAACATGAAATAGGCATCAGATAATATGAGGGAATTACTATTAATTTTGCTGCAAATAATGACATTCTTATTTTAAAGTCCTTATCAGTTAGAGATATTGACATACTTATGGGAAAAATAGTAAGATTTCTGATATTTGCATTAAAATACTTAAAAGAAAAGGCAGGTGTAAGGAGACAGCAAAGGACATAAGACTTGACACAAACATGAAAATACTTAAGGTAGTAGAGTTCCTCCTACTTCTATGAAACTTGGATGTTTTATTATGAAAAGCTAAAAATCCCTGACTTAAGACCACAATATTCAGATGGGTACCCAGTACTGTTCCTAGGCAGTAGTACACTATGCTTTTCTAGTCTCTGCTACAAACCTCCTCACAATGCTTTGATTTTCTATACCTCCAACACCCTATCCTCCACCCACCATTCCCAGCAGAAAACATTCTTTTTTAAGCTGATACTATTAAGATGGGAAGTCCCTCCACTTCCAACTCACCAAACCTTCAAGTCCACCTGCACCAGTAGAGTCTCCCTTCCTCCCACTAAGGCTGAAAGAAACACATCTTTGTACACTCAAAGTCACAAGCTCCATTCATGCTCTGGACTCCATTTCAACCCCACTTCTGTACACATGTAAGTATGCCCTTTTTCTTCTTTTTCTTCTACTCAATAAATTTCTCATCATCAGCTCATTCCCATTATTCCTTCCTCCCTCTATTACAAAAACAACCAAGCAAGCATACAGTCTCAAGTGCACAACATCTTCCTCCAGGGCCCTAGGTCTTTATCTGGCACTGATTATCAACACAGACTTCTAATCAGAGCAGAGAGATTTGCTTTTAAGTTTTTGCTTCCCATTGATTTGGATAAGCTGCTTGCCTTCTCCAACCCTCAATTTCATATCTGTAAAATGAGGATAGCAATAACAGCCTCAGTGATTGCTGGGAAATAATCTGGACTAAGTACATGAGACAATGGCTGACAGACCATGGGGGGGTATTGTTTAAAGTATTCCCTGTACCCACTGATTCCTTCAACAACTGAGATCTACAATGAGTCAGATACCACTCTAAGGTTATGAAAAACCCAGAAAGACAATGAAATTCTACTCTCATGTCTCCCTTATATTTCCCATCGCTTAAAATCTGCCTTTGCTTTTTTAAAATATTTTATTTTTATGTGTATGCGTGTATTTCCTGCATGTACGTAGGTGCACATATGTCATGCAGTGCCCACAGAGGTCAGAAGAGGGTGTCAGATCCATCCCCCTGGAACTGGAATTATGGACAATTGTTTAAGGCCATGTGGGTGCTAGAAATCAAACTTAGGTCCTCTGGAAGAGCAGACAGTGCTCTTAACTGCTAAATGATCTCTCCAGTCCCTGCCTTTGCTTTTTTAAGAATCAGTTGAAAATAACTTCCTCTATAGAGTCCCTGAAGGCATCTCCAGGAAGAATTTAGTGTTTACTATACTTCCTTGTTGATTCCTTACACCTTTCATCATCATTCAAGGTCTGCATACTGAGGACTCCATGAAAACTGGAGTCCATGAAATTCTATACAACTCCCTACCTCCAGCAATGGCATCAAAAATGGCATGTGGGAAACAACCAGGTAAATTGTAAATGAATTGATTTTTTATCTTACTTACATGGAATTAATATTAGCCATGCCCCATGATGAAATCACAATGCCTTTCTCTACCCCTTATATAACTGGTAGGTCATTATGCCTAAACATTTTCTTCTTTCAATTTACTTTTATTCTATACATATGAGTGTTTTGTCTACAAGTATGTATGTGCACCACATGCATATTGTGCTCATGGAGGACAAAAGAGGAAGTCTGATCCCCTGAAACTGGAGTTACAGATGGTTGTGAGCCACCATATGAGTGCTGGGAACTGAACACAGGTCCTCTGAAAGAGCACTAAGTGCTTTTAACGACTGACCATTTCTCTAGCCCCATAGCTAAACATTTCTTCTTTCTTTAAATTTTTTATTGAATTTTTGTGTATTTCATACAGAAAACCATCTTTATACTCCTTCCCCCTTCTCCTCTGGCACCCTCCCACAGCTCCCCAACTGGAGTTCATATAGTCTGTCATTTGTGTTAAGGCTTATCATGTGAAATTATTATCATAAGATGTCCCTCAGTGCAAGTTCATCCACTGGAGTTCAATCACCCTATGTAGAGTCTCTCCAAGAAGATCAGCTCTTCCTCATCTAGCAGTTATCAGTTGCCAATAATTCTTCAACTAAGATTGGGGCCTGCTGTTCATTTCCACAGTTCTGTGCTGGGTTTTTGTCTGCCCTTGTCTACCTGAGTCTTGTAAATGCTGACACCATTGCTGTAGGTTCCTATGGGAAGGGTCCCAGGCACCTATAGGACCATTTCTGTATGTTCATGCACCTTCTCCCTGGCTCTTACAATCTTTCTGCACCCTCTTTCTCAATGGTCCCTGAACCCTAGGTGGGTGGACCGCATTACAGGATTCCTGTCCAAGGACCCACACTCTGTGGACTCTTATTCTATGTTTTGGCCATTTGTGGCCTTTTGTGTTCCTGGCCCTCAGTTGTATGAGGGAGCTTCATTAATGAGAATTGAAAGATGCATTAGTGTTCTTTTCAGCCCTTGTTCTATGTTCTATGAGTCTTAGGTGTAGAGATTGCATCCAGATGTGCCACTTGAGCTTGGGCAATTCACAGGAAATCTCTGTATGTGACCAGTGGTGTAACTCTGCAATAATCACTGTCTGTTGAAAAACAAACTACTTTGATGGGTGGTGACTGGGATATCTGTCTGTAAATTTAAGGATCCATATTATGCACATAGTAAGAAATTACATTTGCCTAGGGATATGAGAGCCTTGGAGTTTTCTCTAAGATCTATGACCTCTCCAGCTACGTATATTGTCTAGGTTTACAGTAAGTACCAAACATGAATTTTCTCCCATTGAGTGGGCTTTAAGTCCAATTAGGTATCTGTTGATTACCCCCAAGATAAAAGTGTCACTACTGCATCAATGTCATTTGCTGTGCTGGTCACTGATGTGGCTTTTAGGCCTTGATGCTAAAGTTGGACCATCAATCAATGTTCTCCATTACCAGCTTGTGTAGTGCTTTCTAAGTCTTGATATTTTTTACAGATTTTGCACTTGAGATTTTCCTGTGTTATTGTTTGCATTGTGAATCATTTATTTTTTTAATATATAGACTTTTTTTCTGTATTTCATACAGAACATCCCAAACAATCTTACTCATCTGTATACTCACATCCCAAATGGTACCCTCCCTTAGCCTCCCCCTTCCCCCATTGGAGTCCATATACTGTCATTCCTGTTACTGTCCACTGTGTTATCAGAGCCCCATGCAGTTACCCAGTGCAAGTCTATCCGCTGAGTCTAGTCAACCTATCTAGAGTTCCTTGTTTTAGGAAGATCAGCTCTTCCTCATCAAGCAGCAATCAGGTGCCAACATTCCTTTAGATGAGACTGGGATCTGCTGTTCATTTTCCCATTTCTATGCTGGGTTACTGTCTGGGAGTCTCTTGGGCCACTCTGGCCAATAACTCAAAGGACAGTATCGCCTGTCTGGCATTGTTTTTTGTTATGTAGACTTTAGCTATACAAATCAACTCTTAAAGAATTATACTGATCACTTTAATCTTTGGTTATACTTTCCTTTTGGGTGCTTAAGATCATACAGTTGGCCCAGATAAACCAATTTATTTTTACTCTTAAGGTCGTTTGAGGATCTGTTCCTCAGGGGTCACATGGGCTTGGGAGGAGCCCCTGGCTCCTATCTTTTACCAGTTCCATCTATGTGAAGATTCTTCGACCGTGGCTGGCTTCACTTGGAAGCATGAGGGGGGTGACCATGGCTGGCTTCACTTGGAAGCATTGAGGAAATGTTTCCTCTGTGTTGACCCTCCTCTTTGTAGAACACTGGTTCAAGTCTATCTTGTGGGGTCTCCACGGCCTCCTTGATCAAGAGGACAGGTGACTCACCACATTTACAGGACATTTTGAGAGATGCTCCACAGTCCCCTGGAACTTAGCTGACCTTGGAGGGCAAGAATCAAAACTGCCCTTGAAGTCCCTCTGACCAGATTAGTATAGGCCTCAAAGTATGGCTGTTAAACATCCATGAAGGTTAGTTCCACCAGTCTGGTACTTTTAAATTACCATGTGCTATGTAGATAACGCTTGGGCAAAAACCAAACATTCTCCAATAAACCTTGACTAGATATATATTATGTTCCTGAGCTAGTTGTATGTATAATTTGTCAAGAGGTTGTTGGATTAATAAGGTTCCCTCTGGTTTTTTTTAAAACTAGTTAGACATTATTTATCTCTCACTGTCTAACCCTTCCACCATAGCTAAACATTTTCATCACAAAATTTGAAGAGCCAAGGTCATTCATGCCTCCTAGTTTTTGAAAATTTAATTTCCTAAAAAAAGTGGCACCAAAATTATTTTAAAGGTCACTATCACAATAATAATATTTACTACTGTCATATGGTGAGTGATAATTCAATACCCAAAGAATAATGAAAAAAATTAAGTAGTCTAAATCTGAACATTTCAAGTATCTTTTTAAAGATATCGTCCCTGAGACTGAAAATGAAACAAAATTAATGGCTTGTACCTGTTAGACTTTGGCAGTTTCCAAAGTGCTTATTATTACTGCCAATGTCACAGAGTGAAAACTACAAGAATATATATGCTTTAAGGAAGATGAGCAATGCTAAATTAGTTGTAGCCAAAAATAAACTTACTAGGAATTCCTTATAACTTGTTCATATTAAACGATATGCTCTCATTTCCAACAATTCTTTTAGGTGGGGGAGGAAAGGGTTCATTTGGCTTACGGCACAGTTCATCAGCGGAGGACACTGCATACTGGCTTGCTCCACTGGCCTGTGCTCGGCCTGCCAGAACATCTTAATCATTTTTATGCCCTCTTCCCCACTGGTTCTCTCCCATAGCCCCCCACCCACTGGAATTCATGCACTCTATCATTTGTTTTAAGGCCTATCATGTTAACTTACTGTCCCCAGATGTCCCTCGGTACAAGTTCATCCACTGAGGTCTAGGAAGCCTACCTAGAATCCCTCGCTTTAAGAAGATCAGCTCTTCCTTACCCGAGGTAATCAGCTGCCAGTAATTCTTTGACCAATATTGGGGCCTGTTATCCATTTCCACAGTTCTCTACCAGCTTTTGTCTGCTTGAGTATGTATGCATGGGTCTTATACATGCTGACACCATTGCTGCAAGGTCATATCAGAAGGGTCCCAGGAGCCTGTAGAACTTTATTTCCATATAGTCATCCACCTCCTCCCAAGCCCCTACAATCTTTCAGCCCCTCTCTTCCACAATGGTCCCTAAGCCCTGGGAGGTGAATTTTAACATAGGAGCCCTGTCTAAGGACCCACACTCCATAGACTCTTATTCTCTATGCTTTGACCATTTGTGACCTTTTGTGTTCCTGGCCCTCTGTTATATGAGGGGGCTTCATTGGTGAGAATTGAAAGATGCATTAGTGTTCTCATCATCCTTTGTTCTATGTTCTGTAAGCCTTATATAGATTGCATTGTAGATGTTCCACTTAGGCCTGGGTAATTCACAGACCATCTCTGTGTGTGACCATTTCTATAACTCTGTAATAAACTCTGTTGAAAAAAAAAAGCTTTATTGATAGGTGGTGACTGGGATAATTGTAAATTTAAGGGTATTTTGCACATAGTAAGAAACTACATTTATCTAGGGATGTGAGAGATTTGGGTTTTCTCTAAGATCTATGACCTATCATGTTATGTGTATTTGGCTAGGTTACAGTACCACACATGAATTTCCTCCCTCTGAATGGGCTTTAAGTTCAATTAGGTAGCTGACGATTACCCCCCAATATAAAAGTATCACTAATACAACAATGTCTTTTGCTGTGCTAGTCATTGATGTTGTTATTAGGCCCTGAAGCTGGGGTTAGACCATAAATTGATGTTCTCCCTTATCAGCTTGTGTAGTGCTCTCCAAAGCTATGAGAGCTAGCCTTCAGAGGAGGTGGCTTCCAGGTCAGTTCCAGCTCTGTTGCTCCAAATCCTGTTTCCAAAATATGTCCTGTCTTCAGCAATAGGGTCTTACCTTCTTGAAGTTCTGGGAGACAATCAAGGGCTGTGGCAATAGCCTCTGTAATTTTGGGAGTTACTACCCTGGTCAAAGAATGGTTTCTCTTGTCTGGCACTGTTTCTTGTTATGTAGTCTTCAGCTATATTCACAGACTCATGTAGAGATATTGTATGTGTAATTATTCAGTAGGTTTTTTAACTAACACAATTCCCTCTGGTTTTTTATACTAGCTAGGCATTAATTACCTCTTCTCTCTGTCTCCCTGTATAATGCTTCCACTATGTCCTCCCCATGTAGAGTATCCCCATTTTCCCCATTTCTCCCTTGATAATTCCTGTGTGTTATGGTCTCATCTCTCTTGTGTTCCTTCTTCCCCTTTATCCCCCTAGCTCTTTTTATATCCCTCCCTCCCCTCTCCCATTTAAGTATCCCCATTTTACACATTTCTCTCTTACTACACTTGTACTCCTACTATTCTTCTCCTTCTTTCCTTTTACTTTCCTGGTTACATTCCATTTTCCTGGTTCCTGCAGTTACATCTAGATATGTACTCACATATAAGGATTTGGTTCTGGGATCCAAAAATGAGGGAGAATGTACATTGTTTGTTTTTCTGAATCCGTGTTACTTCACTTAGTATAACAGTTTCTAGTTCTATCCATTTACCTACAAATTTCATGATTTCACCTTTCTTTACTGCTGAGTAAACTCCATTTGTAAATGTATCCCATTTTCGTTATGCACTTGTCAGTCGAGGAACACATAGGTTGCTTCCATTTCTTAGCTATTGTGAAAAAAAAGCAGCAACAAACATGGATGTACAAGTATCTCTGCAACAGGATGATTCCTTTGGGTATATGCCAAGGAGTGGTATAACTGGGTCATATGGTAGGTTCATTTTTAGTTTTTTAAGAGTTCTCCACACTGCTGTCCATAGGGACTGCACAAGTTTGCAATCCCACCAGCAATGGATGAGTGTTCCCCTTTCTCCACATCCTTGCCAGCATTTGTTATCATTTGTTCCCTTGATCTTAGTTAGTCTGACTGGGGTAAGATGAAATCTTAAGTTGGTTCAACTTGCATTTTTAAGATGATTCTTAGTCATCTTTACTTCTTTTGAGAACTCTGTTTAGACCTCTAGCCCATCTTTTAATTGGGTCATTTGTTTTCTTGATTCTTTGGGTTGGTTTTTTTTTTTTTTTTTTTTGAGTTTCTTATATATTCTCAAAGTTAAAGTTGCCAGATATGTCACTGGTGAAGATTTTTTTCCCCATTCTGTGGGTTTTCTCTTCATTTTCTTGGTTGTTTATTTTCCATACAGAAGTTTTTTAGTTTAATGAGGTCTTACTTGTTTTTTTTGTTTTTTTTTTTTTTGGTCTTTTTGAGACAGGGTCTCCTGTAGCCCCAGCTGTCATGGATTCACTATGGAGACCAGGCTGGCCTCAAACTCACAGAGATCCACTTGTCTCTGCCTCCTGAGTCCTGGGATTAAAGGTGTGCACCACCACACCTGGCTCACTTGTTGATTTTTTTACCTTAATTCCTCAGCAACTGATGTCCGATTTAGAAAGTCCTTTCCTACACCTAATATCTTGTAGGATACTACCATTGTTTTCTTCTAACAGTTCCAGAGTTTTGAGTTTCACATTGAGGTCTTTGGTCCAGCTGGAGTTGACTTTTGTGCAAAGTGAAAGATAAGGGTCTAGTTTCATTCTTCTACAGGTAGAGATCCAGTTTTGCCAGCACCATTTGTTGAAGATGCTGTCTTTCCTCCATTGTGTGTTCTTGGCACCTTTGTCAAATATCAGGTAGCTGAAATTGTGTATACTCAGGTTTGGGTTTTCAACTGTGTCCCATTGGGCTATGTGTCTATTTTTGTGCCAGTACCATGCTCTTTTTATGACTACAATTCTGTGCTATAGTTTGAGATCAGGTATAGTAATCCACCCAGCACTTATTCTTTGTGCTCAGGGTTACTTTGGCTATCCAGGGTCTTTTGTGCTTCCATACGAATTTTAGGATGATTTTTTTTTCTAATTCTATGAAGTATGTCATGTGAATTTTAACTGGGATTGCATTGAATATATATTGCTTTTGGTAGGATGGTCATTTTCACAGTATTAATTCTTCCAATCCATGAGCATGGGAGGTCCTTCTATCATCTCGTGTCTTCCTCAATTCTTTCTTTAAAGATTTAAGTTTTTTATTGTACAGATCTTTGAGGTCTTTGATCAGGATTATTCCAAGATTTTTTTTGTATGTGGGTGAGGCCACTGTGAATGGGATAGTTTCCCTGTACTCTTTCTCCAATTGTTTGTTACTGGTATATATAAAGGCTACTGACTTTTGTAGGTTAATTTTATAACCTGCCACTTTACTGAAAGTATTAATCAGTTCTAGAAGTTTCCTGGTGGACTTTTTGGGATCTCTTAGGTATAGGATCATTCATCCACAAAAAGGGATAATTTGACCTCTTCCTTTGCAATTCATACTTTTTCTTTTCTTGGCTTATTGCTATAGCAGGAGTTTTAAGCACTATGTTAAAAAGGAGTGGAGGTAGTGGACATCCTTGTCTGGTTCCTGATTTTAATGGGAATGCTTCCAGGTTTTTTCCATTTATAATGTTGGCTGTGGGTTTATTATAAATAGCTTTAATTATGTTGAGGTATGTTCCCTCCAATCCAATTCCCTTTAGAACTTTTATCATGAATGTATGCTGAATTCTAACAAAGGCCTTTTCTGCACCTGTTGAGATGACCATGTGATTTTTGTCTTTGAGTCAATTTGTATAACACATGACGTTTATTGGCTTAGGTATATTGAACCATCCCTGCATCTCTGGAATAAAGCCTACTTATTCATGGTGGATGATCTTTTTGATGTGCATCTGTATGCGGTTTGAGAGTATTTTGTTGAGAATTTTTGCATCTGTTGATTAAGGATATGGGTCTATAGTTTTCTTTTTTGTTATATCTTTTCCTGGTTGGTATTAGAGTGATGCTGGCTTCATAGAACAAATTTGGAAGTTCTCTCTCTGTTTCTATCTTTTTGAATAATTTAAGTAGTACTGGCTTCAGATCATCTTTAAATGTCTGGTAGAATTCTGCTGTAAATCCCATCTGGGACTAGGCTTTTTTATGCTGGAGGTTTTGTATTACTGTTTCGATTTCCTTATACATTATCAGTCTGTTTAAAGTGTTCATCTCTTGGTTTAGCTTTGGTTGTTTCTGTGATTTTAGATATCCATCCATTTCTTTTAGGTTTTCAAATTTAATAGAGTACAGGATTTTTAAGTATTCCCTTATAATGTTCTGGATCTTTTTTGTATCTGTTGTGATGTTTCCCGTTTCATCTCTGATTTTGTTGATTTGGTTAACTGGACTAAGGGTCTGTCTTGTTTAGATTTTCAAAGAATCAGCTCTTAGATTCACTGGTTCTTTGTATTGTTTTCTTTGTTTCTATTTCATGAATTTCTGCTCTGATTTTTGTTTTGTCTTCTTATCTGCTGGGTTTGGGTTCATTTGTTCTTGCCTTTCCAGAGTCTTGAGTTGCAATATTATGTTATTTATTTGTGTTCTTTCTGATTTTTTAACGTAGACACTCAGGACTGCTTTTAAATTGCCCCAAAGGTTTTGTGTGTTGTATTATCCTTTTTGTTTAGCTCCAGGAATACTTTTATATCTTAATTTCCTCTTTGACCCATTCATTATTCAGGAGTATGTTGTTTGATCTCCATGAGTTCATGTAGTTCAGGACTTCTTTCAGTGTTGATTTTAAGCTTTATTGCATTGTGATCTGATAGAATGCATGTAATTATTTCAATATTTTTGTATTTGTTCATTTTTTTTTGTGTCCCAATATGTGGTCAATTTTAGAAAAAGTTCCATGAGGTGCTGAATAGAAAGTATATTCTTTGGTGCTTGGGTGGAATATACGAAAGATGTCTGTTAGGTCCATTTGATGTATGGTATCATTAAATCATATGTCTCTGTTTTTTGTCAAGCTGATCAAATGGAGATAGTGGGGTATTGAAGCCTCCTACTATTACTGAGTTGGGGTTAATCTGTGTCTTAAAGTCCTGTGGTATGATTTTTATGAAACTGGGTCCACCAGAGTTTGGTGCCTATATGGTCATGTTTGTAATATCTTCTTGGTCAACTGTTCCTTTGATCAGAATGAATCTTTATCACTTCTGATTAGTTGTAGTTTGAAGTCTATTTTGTCAGATATTATAATTGCAACCCCTGCTTATTTCTTAGTGCCGTTTTCTTGGAATATTCTTTTCCATTCTTTCACCTTAAGGTAGTGCCTGTCCTTGAAGATCCATTGGGTTTCTTGCAGACAACAAAAAGATGAATTCTGTTTCTTAATCCATTCAACTAGCCTCTGTCTTTTTTCTGGAGAGTTCATGCCATTAATTTTTTTTATTATTTTATGTGTACAAGTGTATTGCTTACATGTATGTGAGTGCACCTGTGTCATGCAATGCCATGGAGATCAGAAGGGCTTGGAGTCCCCTGGGACTGGAGTTAAGGATGGTTCTTAGTCATCATGTGAGTGCTGGAAATGGAACCCCAGGTCCTATGCAAAAGCAGTCAGTGCTCTTAACTGCTGAGTCATCTCTCCAGCCCTGAGTCCATTAATATTTAAAGTTATCATTGAAAGATGTGTATTGGTTGTCGTCATTTTGATTTGTTTGCATTCTTCATCTAATTTTGTGTTTCCACCATATATCTTTATTTAGTTTCTTTCTGTTGTCCCTGGGGTATTTGTATTGCTTCCAGTATTCGCTAAAGGGCTGGTTTTGTGGACATGTATTCTTTCAGCCTGTTCATGTCGTGGAAGATTTTTCTTTTCCCTTACTATAATTGACATTTTTGCTGGGTAAAGTATTCTGGGTTGGCATCTATTGTCATTTAGAACTGGGAATATTTTGGTCCTGGTCCAGGCTTTCAGAGTTTGCAGTGCTAAGTCAGCTATAATTCTGATGGGTTTTCCTATATATGTAACTTGTTTTTCTTTTGCAGCTTTCAGTATTCTCTCTTTGTTCTACACATTTAGTGTTTATACTATGATATGTCATGGGGAGTTGTTTCTTTTCTGGTCCTGTCTATTTGGTGTTCAATGTGATTCTTGTATTTGTATGGACATTTCTTTCTTATATTTGGGGAAATTTTCTTCTACAACCCTGTTTAATATCATTAACCTGAAATTCTTCTACTTCTTCTATGCTTATCATGCATAGATTTGGGCTTTTCATAGTGCCCCACATATCCTGCATATTCCAATCCTGTCTTTTTAATTTTTCATAATCTTTGCTTGGGTGGTCCAATTCTTCAACTTTATCATCCAGTCTTGATAGTCTGTTTTCCATCTCATTCATTCTATCAGTGAGGCTTTCTCCTGTTGTTTCAAATTGGCTTATTGAGTTTTTCACTTCCCTCTTCATTTCAGCCTGAGTTTTCCTCAATATTTCTATCTCTTTTGTGAATTCTGAAGTTTATCCCTATCTTCTTTTAGTTCTTTGATCTGATTGTATGTTCTTTCAATTAGTTGGATTCTTTGATCATGTTTACTATTGTTCTTTTAAATTATGTGTCCTTGGTTATCTCTAGGAGGTTCTCCTTATAAACTCTTCTATAGGACTAGTGGTGTTTGGTGAGAACATATTATTTTGGTTTTCCATATTACTATTTTTCTGTTGTAATTTTGTCATGTGGATTTCTTTTGTTCTTTGTGATTGTGGTATGAAATCAAGTCTCCCTTTGTTCAGTTGAAGTCTGCTTCTGTTTTACTAGTGTGTTTGGTTGTTTTCTTATGAGTATGTAAAACCGGTTGGTCTACGCCTCAGTTTCTGTCTTTTGATTTTATATTGGAGGGACCAGATGGCTTCAGCCCAGTTATTGAGGACCTCCTGCAGAAGCCCAAGTCAGGTGCCAGGCATGTGCTCTCTGGCTTCCTCCTTAAGGTCTGGGCCCCTACTAGGGAGCAGTCACAGAAAAATTTGAGAAGCTGGCTGAGGAGGCCTGATTTAGGCCCTCTCAGGCAGTCTGCTAAGGTCTAGGCCCCTTCTGAAGGGCAGAGAAGCCTAACCCTAGCATAGTGGGAGGGGCCACATACATGGTTCCAATATAGGGGGTTGGGCACGGTACTACTTGGGAAAGCTCACCACCATGTAGAGGCCAGATCCAGGTACTCTCAAGGAGTCTGCTAAGGTCTCTTCCCAACAATTTTTAATATCTACAGAAATAGCCCTTTTAATATTTTTCTTTTTTCTTTTTAAAGATACTTTATTTACAATTTTTATGTCTATGAATGTTTTGCCTGCATATATGTAAGTACACCATATTCATGCAGTGCCCAGAGAGGCCAGAAGGGGGCATCAGATTCCCTAGAACTGGAGTTATTAACTACTTTAGTTGCCATATAGGTGCTGGGAATAGAACCTGAGTCCGCTGAAAGAACAATCAGTGTTCTTAGCCAGCCTTTCTCTTTATTTAAATTTTTTTTTTATTTTTAATTCTGTGTGTGTGTGTCTGTGTCTGTGTAGGGGTTTGTGCATGTGAATGCAGGTTCCTGCAGAGGGTAGAGGCACTGGATCCCCCTCAGCTACAATTGCAGACAGTTAGTTGGGACCTACCCAAAATGGGTGCTGGAAACCAAACTCAGGTCTTCTGCAAGAGTAGCAAGACCTTTTAACCACTGACACATCTCTCTAGTCCCTCTTCATTTTTCTTTCATGTAGAGTAAGAAATGTGGATCTAACTTCACCCTTCTGCACATGGATATTAAATTTTGCCAGCACCAATTGTTATTGTTTGTTTTCGTATTCTATTTGAAAACATCTCAACAGGGTAGAGAAATCAAAGACTTTGGAGTCTGCATGAATGGTCAGAAGTGTTAATTACCTTCAGCATCCTTAGGACAGGTATCACATTAACATGACTGTGAAAGCCTAGTAAATACCAGTACACAGGCCAAGAGTGATTGATAAGCCAATAGAAGGGAGGCATAGCACACTAAATGAGGAAATAATCTCCATGTGAGGCCAAACTTCACATCAGAACTTGATTTTAAAGCATGAAGTGGGTTGGGGTTGGTGGTAGGGCACTTACCTGACATGTACATGACCCTGCATTCAATCCCCAGATAGAAATTATAAAGAAAAAAAAAAAAAATCCTGAACACCTTCAGCTAAGAGGGCCATGTGAAAACATGTACAAACTAACTATGTACAAATGTTAAAAAGTGGCCTATTTCCACTTACCTTTTTCCCCCTTTTTTTGTTTGTTTACTTTTGGCTTTTTGAGACAAGGTCTCACTATACAGCTCAAGCTGTGCTCAAATTCATGGTCATTGCCCTGATTCAGCTTCGCAAATACCACCATTACAGGCATGGGCCACAAGACACCTGACTTCCACTTATACCTTTAACACTATCTAAAATAGTACAACACCACAGAATGCTAAAGTCATGCCAAACATGGAGACATTGGTGCTTTTGTTCCCAAAGAACCAAGAAGCGCATTGTTTTTAAATTAAGTATGGCCCTAAAGATCAAAGATCAATCAACTAAATTCAGTCAACTACCAAAGTGTTAAAATAGGTGAGACTATTCATACTAAGATTACTAAAACTCAGTGTATATTCAAAATTTCATACTAGAAGCACCTGAAAATAGTAACATAAAAGTAAATTATCCTTTTATAAAGTTTAATTTTTACTAAAATGAGTCCCACTTTTCAAAAAATTAATTTTCCCACCTAAACAGCTTTAAAGACTAATAATAATCAGATAGTAGGGTAGCGATAGCATTTGTAAATAACAGGTCATGAGCCTAACTGGTCTGATTAAAATCATTCCTTACCTCGTATGTTGCAAGTCGATCTAGGTAAGTTAATAATTTCAGTCTGCAACGGCACAGTTCCTTTTGTTCCAAGGTCAACCTGTTTTGAAGAACTCAATTAGGTCACTTGTATTTACACAGAAGGACACTTCTCTAGGAGATAAAAATTGAATGATTCCAAGTCCATTGAGTCTATAGCTCTTGGAAAATAAAACCGTAAGAGTTAAGGAAAAATTAATGCATTTAAGTTGCTGAAATAACTTACAGTAATTCTCAATGGTAAAAGACATATGGAAATGACCCAATATTTAAAAGAAATTTCCAAGTGAACAGTAAAAACTCATTTACTCTGAGAAGTTCACTAGTTTAAGTAGCTCCCGTCTCTTCTGAAGCTCATTCTCCTTTCTGTTCTTGGCGGGCTCATCAGAGGGTGAGACCTCCTCAAATGAGACAGAGTCAATGTCTACTTCACCAGGCAACGTAAATCTGCAAGGAAAAAAGAAAACTCAGTATACTTTTATTAACTTTTTAAAAATTTCATGTAATGAAAAGTCACTTTCTCCTAAGTGGATAATTTACTCAACTAAGCTGATTTCCATAGAAACAGAAAAAAGCATTTTTTAAATTTGTGACTAACATGAAACCTATCTAGAACCTCATAAAGGGTTATTTTCACCCAATATAAAACAAGTTTTAGAAACTGAATCACTTCTATTTATAATCCTTTTGGGTTTTTTGCTTATTTGTTTTTGTTTTGGGTAGAAGTTAATGGCCTGTTAATTTAATCTCTAAGATTTTACTTAATTGTCAAAGGATGATATATCACATTCAGAGGTGGATGATAAAATTACTTTTAAGGAGATCTGCAGTACTCCCACTCTCTATGATAAGAGAAGTCTCTTCAGCCAGTCTGCAGAGTCAACACAGATGAAACTTCTTTAGGAAACTTCAACAGACAGTTTTCCATCATCTGACACATTTCTTGTATTTGTGATGAGAACATTTAACATTTTCTCTTCCATCTCTTTTGGATTATACAGGACAATTATAATCACTCTCCATGCACTAGACACCAACATTCAGTCCTTGAACCTGACTGTTACTTTCTATTAACAACTGCTCATCTCCCTTCCCTTCCTTTCCTCAGTCTCTGATAACACTGCTCTGCTTACTTGGTTAAATGAGCTCAGCTTTTCAGACTGCACATATGAGGTGCCAGTCTCTCTCTGCTTCAGTTATTTCACTTAACCTTGTGATTTTAGTTCCATTTATATTGCTGCAAATAACAGAACTTTGCACTTTCTTAAAGACTTTATTTTTATTTTATAAGGG
Source organism: Nannospalax galili (assembly GCF_000622305.1). Classification (NCBI taxonomy): domain Eukaryota; kingdom Metazoa; phylum Chordata; class Mammalia; order Rodentia; family Spalacidae; genus Nannospalax; species Nannospalax galili. Next base: position 1,810,713 of record NW_008343573.1, on the reverse strand, counting down.
TTTTGCCTACATGTATGTATATGCACCATGAGTGAGCCTGGTGCCCGCAAAGGCCAGAAGAAGGTGTTGGTCCCTCTGAGTTCAGTAGTTGTTAGCCACCATGTGAGTAATGGAAACCAAATTCAGGTCCTCTGCAAAGCAGTCAGTGATCTTAACTGCTGAGCCATCTCTCCAGTCCTGGACCATGTCCTTTTTAAGGCCAAAAACTATTTTACTATTCTACTGTTCACATACGGAGCATTTTCTTTATCCATTTGTCTACTGATGAACATTTTAGCTAATGCAGAAAATTAGAACAAGTCAAAATGCAGAGAATAAGTAACTGTGGAGTGCTCAGCCACAACTGGAACATCTAGGGGCTTGGAAAGATGGCTCAGCAGTTATGAGAGCTTTTTAACAAAAGCCCTTGTAACTGCGGTGAGATGATATGTCATTGTGGTTTTGATTTGTAGTTTCCAGGTAGGGGTACCATACTATTTATACTCTTAAGAACATAACAAATATTAATCTCATTTAAATTATTTAACTCTCAGATATATACTATCATTTAAATTTCAA
>NW_008343573.1:1806433-1809386 GCF_000622305.1 Nannospalax galili | reverse complement strand
CCTGTCAAATTATTTATTACTATTATTATTATTATTATTATTATTATTAACTGGCAATTGGATATGCTTAAAAGTTTATGAGGTGCTTTCAGAGGCTATATAATCACTAAAAGTGATTAGCATGAACCTAAAGGTAAGAAAAGGACAGGCTGACTTGTAAGCCACCCTGTGAGTTCTAAAACAACCCAACTTTGAAATCACCAACATTTATAAGCACATGTAGAACCTGGTATGTCCTCAGTATCAAATCATTGCCCTGCTTTAACTGAAAGGAAAGATAGCTCTGGCCTAAGATCAGAAAGTACTGGTTAAAGAGAAACAGCTTCAATATAGAGTGGCTTAACGTCTACCTGGCACAACGTCTCAGTTTCAAAGTTTCAGGAAGTCACCTTTGCTGTAAACTCCCACGCTCTACAACCAACCTGCCATTATCTGCTCCTTTCCCTATTGCTACGAGAGCCTCCAGGTCTGTGCCTTGCAATCCATACTGCAGCAGTTCTTTCGCCGCATCCACATTTTCAGGAACTCTCTCCAAACATTCATGGAGAACCCAGGATCGCTTCTTTATTTTACTCTAGATAAAAAGAAAATTAAAAACATAGCATCTTACAAAATCTGACAGCTGCTTTCTAGAATTATAACCCTGTATATAAGGAACTAGAGTCACTTAAGAACTTGGTCCCTGGTAAATCCCTGAGAAGTTCAACCTCAAAACAGCTAATTTGCTAATGGTGATTCCAACTGGACATAGAATATGTGATTCCAACAGTATTCTTTTTCATTCTAATAATCCACAATGAAGCTCAAAGCTACAGTACCAGTACTCTTTTCAAAAATATTAAAAACATCTTTCCAAACTTTTAGAGTTGCCTTTAGTTTGCATTTTGGCTGTTCAGGAGAGAACATAAAGGCAAAACAAAGTGTTTCCCAAGTGCTCAGCATACTTAACTTTAAAACAAAATTACTAACACACAATACATCAAGGTCTCATCTTTATTTGAGCATGAGATGTACCACAGAGTTTAATGATAATTTAATCATACGAAGTCATGAATGCTACTCTTTGAAAAGACCTGATCCTCCCTTTTCAACTGCTTCCTCTGTCTCCATTCAAAATCCCTAACTTGTCCTCCTCCTGTAAGTGTGTTCATGGTTACAAATTTCAAGAGTTGACTCACACCTCTATTTCTTTACACATTTCATCATATCATCATTCTTCAAATGTCCCTTAACACATTTCATATTCGTATCTGCATTCTCCATTCCAGTCTAAATCATCAAAACGCAACAGCACAACACTGTAGGAGTCCCTTGCTCCTAGAAGGGCTTCCCACACCCCTCTCCAGTCTGCTAATGCACCATCTACGACAAATCCACCACACTTTCTCACTACCCAAAAGACAAACCCAAGTTGACACACGTTTTTAACATCCTCCCAAACCCAAATCAACACATTCTTCCAGCCACATTTCCCAGTGTTCACAACCATGACTTTCACCGACTGGCTGACTTACAGACTTAATTCATCCATGAAATGCTTATAGACCTATGCTTCAGACAATGACCTGGACATGAGAGTACTATAGTGAATGGACAGATTTAGTTGCTCACCTCATGAGCCAGGGCAGTGTCTTTTAATCTGTTCATACCATTTAACTTCTTGGCAATGCTTTCTTTTCTTCTGACTGGAAAAGTCCTACTTTTAACCCTCTCAAATTCCTGTCCAGAACAATTTCACAACATAATGTTCCTTTATAACCTCTGAGTCTACAATGGAACACAACTTTCACTGGGCTTCTACAAGTTTGTCTGAAATATTCTGGTAGTTATGTATACTCAAAGTACGAAGTTTGGCATCTCATTTAAAGTTCCAAAACAGCAAAAGCTACCTGCATACTTCTATTTACACTCTCTTGTACCTCTTCTTGGTTTTGAAACATGATTTTACTCAATAACCCTGGATGGCCCAGAACTCATTCTATAGTCCAAGCTGGACTTGAACTTGTGGAATTCCTGTATTTATTTGACAGAGTTAAATATTCCCCCAACCCACTCACAAAAATAAAAGGTTTGCTTGCTGCTTGCTTTGTCTATCCTAATGCCTCTTAGCTCCTTCAGAGATCAAAACTGTCCACTGCGCTCCAGAGAAGGCTAGAAAGTAGGTAACATGTATTCAGAAGCTCACAGTCACAAACCACAAAAATGAGAGTGAATACAGGTCTGAACTTGTACATTTCCAAACACCCGACTTCTTCCTCTTCCATTAGCCCTGCTGCCCTCTCTTCTCTGGATTCTTTTGTCAAAATTAAGAGTTAATCATTCTACTTGGTGAAGTGCAAACTTCTCACAAGCAACATTTTCAGATCATGTTTTGATTTAATTACTCATAATATACATGAACTTTTAGACAAAACAATTTCCTTGAAATTTTCCCATCATTTTCTAGAAGGTTACTAAAGGCAAAAGTATTTTCCTTTCTAAACATCAGATTGGAAGTTCCAATCTTTTAAAAGCATACTATGAGTTCAGCTACTTCCTTGCAAAGTGTCAAGGCTCAAAACATATAGACTATGAATCCAGTGTAGCACCCAAAAGCTGTATGTTAAGAAACTATTCAGCAGGTGATGTATTTAGAAAGTCACCCATGCAGTAGTAGGATTAGCACCCAAGAGACTAAAAATTGTTTCCCGTGTCTTTGTTCTCTGACATACAAGGACACAACAATCTGGAATACATCTGGGAACCAAGATAAGAGTCATCACTAGGAACTAAATTGGAAGATCTATAACAGGAAGAATACAAGTGTGGAATTTCAGCAAAATGGAAGTATTTGGCAAGGTTATATATATGCCAGTTACCCATTTTTTTTTTAGAAGAAGCATTTCATTACAACTTTAACATACTCAAAAATAACATTGTCTGAGCTAGGGTACATCTCTTTCAAAATTGGCTG
>NW_008343573.1:1774935-1806190 GCF_000622305.1 Nannospalax galili | reverse complement strand
CAATCTTATTTATCTATATACCCACTTCCCAGATGGCACCCTCCCATAGCCTTCCCCACCCCACTAGAGCCCTTTTACTCTGTCTTCCCTGCTACTCTCTGCTGTGGTGTTGGCACCCCCAGCCATGTCCCAGTACTTGTTCATCCGGTGAATCGAGTCAGCCTATCTAGAGGTCTTTGTTTTAGGAAGGTCAGCTGTTCCTCATCTAGCAGCAATCAGTTGTCAATACTGGGGTCTGCTGTTCATTTTCCCAATTTTATGCTGGGTTACTATCTGGGAGTCTCTTGGGCCACCCTGGCCAACAACTCAAAAGAAGGGAACATTTCCTCCATGCTTCCAAGCAAAGCCAACCATGGTCAAGCAGGACCTCTGACTTATCTTCATATAGATGGAACTGGTAAAAGAAAGAAGGCTCCTCCCAAGCCCATGTGACCCCTGAGGAACACATCCTCAAATGGCCTTAAGAGTAAAAATAAATTGGTTTATCTGGGCCAACTGTATGGCCTTAAACACCCAAAAGGGGCCAATATAATTTTTTAAGAGTCCATATGTATAGCTAAAGGCTACATAACAAGAAACAATGCCAGGTAGCAGTTACCCATTTTTAAAAAATATTTTATTACTTTTATGTGTATGAGTGTATTACTTACGTGTACGTTAAGTGCACCCAAGTCATGCAATGCCCATAGAGGTCAGAAAAGGGCATTGGATCCCCTGGAACTGGAGTTAGAGATGGTTGTTAGCTGCCATGTGGGTGCTGGGAACTAAACCCAGGTCCTCTGCAAGAGCAGCCAGTGCTCTCCAGTCCCTAGTTAATCCATTTATTCCCTCTAAGCTCCAAATTTCCTCTCCAGGCTGGCCATGTGATAGCATTTCTTAACTTTACCTGACAGTATCAAGCTTTGTCAACAGAGGGCTCTGAAAGGCCACTACAAAGGAAGAGATTCTGGTCCTATGTGCTTTGGTTCTGTTCTCCTTGCTACTCTGGCTTGGCAACCAGCAAGGCCTGGGGCACAGAGGAGGCGTTAGGGAAAGAAGGGACACATCCAATGGTACTTTACCTTTCCTACTGCCACAACAATTTCCCATTGAGTATGATACTTCTGTGGGCAAATTCCTTCCCAGCAAATCTCCCAGGCACCTGAGTGGGATGTTTCCCTGACTGGATGTCCTGCAAGGGAGTTTTTCTTGCCAAACCTAGCTATGAATTTCTATTTACCTAAAAAACTTGAGCTGTATGCTGCTTCTGGAAGGTTTCCTTGCTAGTACTCAGGTTTTCTGACCCACAACCTCAGTTTACCGGCATCCTAGCAGACTTTCAACTTCCCTCTCCATCTCTGACCTAGACAACTGTGAACAAGCCCTGGTCCAAAAACAACCCTCAGAACTTCTCTTCCATTCAATTTGCTCTAACTACTCCTTGTCAAACAATGCCCAAATACCAGCCCCAAGAGAAAGGGGGAGGCCTCCCTCCCAAATGCAATCCCTTCAGTCTAAAGGTGTTCCTTCAAGCTATCTTTTCCCTTTTTTTTTCTTTTCTTTTTGGACTTTTTGAGACAGGGTCTCCCTGTAGCCCCAGCTGGCCTGGATTCACTATGGAAACCAAGCTGGCCTCGAACTCAGGGATATCTGCCTGACTCTGCCTCCCAAGTGCTGGGATTAAAGGCGTGCACCACCACACCCAGCTCTCTTTTCCCTTTTATAATTAATCTCTGGCTACCAGAAAAGCAATTCTCCTGATTGAAACTTTCCTGATGGCTCTTACGTAGACCCTGACTAATATGGGTGAAGAGAGATACTATAAAGACTCAGATAGGTGGCTGGTTTATCAGAGACTGTATATTCAAATAGCGTTTGTTTGTATACCAGCCTGGTCTTGAACTCACAGAGATCCACCTGTCTCTGCCTCCCAAGCACAGGGATTAAAGGCATGAGCTGCCTCACTCGGCTATATTCAAATGTCTTATCACCAAAGTCCAATGCTAGAGGCAAGAGACTCTGACAATTTTTTCAAGTGAAAAAACTACTTTCTTACCTGTAAAAAAAATTAGTAATGTGAAGTACTATATAAACAAAGAAAATCACGCATATGAATTTTATCATGTTATCAAAACTACACATACCAAGTAATTCTGAATTGAAGCAATGTTGACAGCCGACTTCCTCCACTGCCTCTGATAGACAAGGTCAGTATCCAGGCCGTAGGTATAAGCCAAAGACAAAGCTTTCTCGTACTCTTCACTTTCAATCTTTGTCAAGGAAACAGATACGAATTACCTATAAAGCTACCATGATTACAGGAAGAACAGAGAGAATCCCTTGGGCCTACGCATCAAGTTATGAATGCATGTATACAGTGGCATTAGAAGCTCACAGACATCTTAAGAGCGGATAAACCAGGAATTCTTTAAGCACTTCAATAATGTTAGTGAAAAATCCTTCTAATACAGTCAAACAATGGCAGAACTGGGACCAGAAGCAATACCACAGCTTTACTCCAGGTCCAGGATTCCTCTCACAGAACTGCCAGAAAGGAACTTACGTTACTCTAACAGGCAGTGTTGGTTACAAGTGGCCAAATGCTTCTCTCACCATCTGTGGTGTGAGTAGACAGCTGTGTGCAAATACAGGTAAGGGAGATGACTGAAGGATTGCAGCAGGTAGCAAAAGCCGAGACTAGGATGGGCAAGATGGTTCAGTAGGTAAAGGTACTGTTACAAAGCCTGACAATCTGAGTCTGATCCCTGGAACCCACAAGATAGAGGGAGAACTGATTCCTGCAAGTTGTATTCTGACCTTTAAATGTGCACCATAGTATACACACACATACACACACACACACAGAGTAAATAAATAAATGTAACAATTTATTTTAAAAACTAGCTAGGCCACAACAGAGATAACCAGGCATTGCGAACTGGGTTTGTTCTGTTTTGGGGGGTTTTGTCTCTTTTTTATTTTGCATGTGTATTGCATGTTATATGCATATATTGTGCATACACGTTTTCAAGTGTATGCACACATGTGGAGCCCAGAGGTCGATGTCAAGTGCCTTCCTCAATTACTTTCCACCTTACCTATAGAGGCAGGGTCTCTCACTTGAACTCAGAGCATACCAATTCAGGTAGTCTACCTAACTGCTCTGCAGTTACCCTATATCTGCCTCTTGAGGCAGATGCCATGCCCATCCAGCATTCACATGGGTGCTGGGGATCTGAACTCTGATCCTCATGCTTACGTAAGTGCTTTATGTTTGAACCATCTCTCCAGTCTCTGAATTCCTCTTTTATCCACTGTTTTGAATTTTATTACTCAGATGGAAAGACTGGCATTATTTTAAAAGCTTTATAGTACCGATATTTCTGACATAGCGATGATCCAACAAGTCCTATTTGAATGTCTTCTTGTATTGAAATATTAGCTGTTTTCCAATAAAATAAAAACTTGATGCCTCCCTGCTTTGGTCATTACAGGACATACTCACCTTTCTATGATAAAGCTCTTCTGGAGTTGTGGAGCGCAAACTCACAAGGCGGTAGTTTTTAGTGATGGTTCGTGGCCATTTACGTGGAGGTGCGAACCGCTCCATCTCAGTCACTAAGTAAAGGCCTTGTTTGATGTAACCAAAATAGCGAGCCTTAGCAGATGTTTCATGATCAGAGTCAGAATCTTCTTCTTCATCTTCTTCTCCAGCCCTCATCTCTAAACGAGATCGTTTGGGAGCAAGTTTAATCTCACACTAAATTGAAAAGAGAGATATAAAATTAATGGTAAGCAATTAAAAAGTTTTTAAGAGTTAATGAAAAAAGTACATGTTTAGTTCTATTCTGGTTTGATTCATTTTATGTCATTCACAATGGAATTGAAAGAACACAAACAGCACTACAGAAATCAAAGATCTAAGATATACACATTCATGTTGTCTCCAAATCTTTAAAACTAAAGCTGACTTTAACAACAGGTCATTAACATGGTCTTATAAATACATGTCTATAATTATTTTAGAGAAAGAAGTTCAGAATGTGAATTTCTTTTACTTTTGGTATTCTATACATGTTGTGAAAAAACAAAAACAAACATGAAGGCACTTCTGCCCTTTGCCTGGAATAGCCTTCTGATGTGCCTTCTAAAACACCTACCAGCTTGACCAAGGACTGCAGCCGAACGCCTGGCTGCTAAAGATAACTTTCATTCCAGACTTAACAGAATTGGCTTGGAGTTTAAACCATGGTGCTCTTTAAACATTTCTTGACTGGGTGATAAACTTCAGACCAAAAAGTATTTGTCAATATACACTGCAGAAGTAAAAGCTATTGAAGACTGTACTCTTGAAAGACATAAAATAAGAATGCTAAATGACCAAAACATAGCTATAAAGAACTAGTCTTTATTTTCCAATCTTTCATCATGGTAAATAAGTTTTTCCTAAAACAATAAAAATAAAATTTAAGTTGGCACACTTTCAAGAGATAATATAAACACCAAGTACTTCCTAACCACGAGGTAATGACATCGTTCTAAATTTTTAAATGACCCATCTAGAAAAAAGAAAAATCTACCATGTCCAGCAAAGACGAAACGTTTTATAGGAAGCAAAATAGCTATAAATTTTCTTTGTTCCCATAACAATGCAATGCTTTTGATTCACTGAATAATGGAATTCTTTTATATTATACTCAATATTCTACTGCATTAAGAGATTTCTGTGTTTAAACACAGGAATAGATCACAGAGACAGAAATAAAAAAGCCAGATATTGAAATTTTTACTAAAATGCATGTCTACTCTCAAAGGGAAAAGCCTAACCTCCAAACTTAAGAATCCTCCATCATGGGCAGCCGTGACTTGAGGTGATGGCTCAAACCATTCACAGGATTTTCCCAGTAAATTTTTCAAAGTTTTCGCAGACGAAACAGTTAATGCACCAGAGCACCGAGCCAAGGTCACAGCACCTTCAGCCCACCAACTGATGTCAGTAAGCGGGTAAAAAAACTCTTTATCTAATGGGGAAAAGAAAACGCAAATAAATATACAAAAGTAGTTTAATGAAATATTTTAATATCTAAGTTATTTCATATTATTTGGGTCCCAAAGGTATCTCAAACAATTAAAAAATTGAAGTCATCACTCAAATTTTTACCCAGGTAAAAGGTACAAAGTGGTATAGTATTCATTTAAGGAATATCTAAATGGCAATAATCTATTAAAGTCTAAAACTCTGGGGATACAGAAGTAAATAAATTAAGGTCCTTCTTTTCAAAATATGAAATTTCAAAACAGCTGGCAATGGAGCTCAATGGTAAAGCACATGTTTAGCATTTGTAAGACTCTGGGTTAGAGTCCCAATGGGGGGGGGGGGGGAATCTTGTCAAAAACCTAATTATCTACTCAAGAAAGAAATATAAACAGTTCAGCATAGTAATGAAAGGGAGACGTGTATAAGTCACACATATAAAATGTGTGTCTAAAAGGTGTTAGAATATGTATGTCTATCATTTCCAGACAAACACTGAGAATTACACCCTTTAAAAAACATAGTAGACAGACAAATAATAGCTTCCAGGGCTGACACAATCTAAAACATTTAACTAACAGAGGAAAAAAAAAAACATTCAAGAGCAATAAAGAATTTTGATATTAAAATGAATTATGGCTCAGGAAACTGAGAGATTTTTAAAGGAAATGCCATGATATTTTGTTTTATAAAGAGTTTATGTGTTACTTCTAGAACTACATAAAGTCAATGGAAGACAGAAATAAAAATATCAACACAGAAATTAAATGCAAATTTCGTTAAGAAAACCAAGTGAAGTCAAATTAGTCACTAGAACATGAAGGTGAACGTGCATAGCTGCAGTCCCAGGGCGGCTCACTCACACTTAATGCGGCAGTGATGTATCGTTCTTTAGAGTCTTTCAACTCAGAGCTCTGCCTGCATTCTTTTTTTTAATTTTATTTATTATTTTTATTATATGTGAATGCATGTATTGTCTGCATGTAGGTAAGTGCACCCGTGTCGTGCAATGGCCGTGGAGGACAGAAGAGGCTGTCAGATCCTCTGGGACTGGAGTTATGAAGAGCTGTTAGCTGCTATGTGGGTGCTGGGATTCGAACCTGGGTCTTGTGCAAGAACAGTGTACTTAACCACTGAGCCATCTCTCCAGCCCCAATTTTAAAACATTCTTAAACTCAAAAAGGAACTATGCTTAGAGTTGGGCATAATGAAAAAAATACTCATTATTTTAATAAAAACAAAGATTATAAGGCAATTAGTATAAATCAGGAACTTCTAGAAACACACCTACATCTGGGGGCTGATATCCCCACAAATGGGAAGGAAGAGGACCAGCTCATTTAAATCACATCCTCAATTCTGCTTTGGCAAGTAGCAAAATTATTCCTGAGTATTTGGAATGACTATTTAACAAAAACAGATAATTCAATGCCCAGGATATGTTATATATGATATCATTGAATATTTCAATATTCTTTAAATGTTAATTAAAAGCACACAAAGTAAAGATTTGGAAACTTTTCACTATCAGTGACTTTGTAGGATATATTTAAAAACTCAAGAACCTCTAACCTTCATGTTTCAACTAAACAAAACTGATTCTGGGACTGGGAATACGTACCAGTGGGAAAGTTCTTGCCTACCCTTCAAAGGACACTAGAAAAAAGATAGAGCAGGGAGGCAAAAAGGGGAAATTTTTGAATATATCATTAATGGGAGGCTGGAGAGATGGCTCAGCGATTAAGAGCACTGGCTGCTCTTGCAGAGGACCTAGACTTGGTTCCCAGCACCCAGATGGCAGCTAACAACTGTCCTTAGCTCCAGGTCTAGGGGATCCGACACCCTCTTCTGTCCTCCAAAGGCATTCCAGGACAGGGGTATACTTACATACATGTAGGCAAAACACTCATACACATAAAATAAAAATAAATAAATAAGTTTAAAAGAAAATATCTGTAATGAAAATCTAAAATTTAAATAAGGAGCAATTGAGGCTGAAGAGATGGCTCAGCAGTTAAGAACACTGGCTGTTCTTGCAGAAGACCTGGGTTCAAATCCCAGCACCCACGTGGCAGCTGACAACTGTCTATAACTCCAGTTCCAGGGGATCTAATGGCCTCTTCTGTCGTCTACAGGCACTGCACACTGGGAACTGAACTCAGACTGAACTTGAGTCCTCTACAAGAGCAGCAAATGTTCTTAAACTGCAGAGCCATGTTTCCTACACACATACACATAAAATAAAATAAAATAAAAAATAATAAAATATTTTAAAAAATAAATAGACAAAGAACAATCATAAGTCAGGAAACCAGAAGGCAAGTTAAGACAGTCCCAAGATAGGAGACAGTCAGAGAAGGCAGACTATAGCAAATGGGAGGTCCAGATGCCAACACACCAGAAACCAGGTGACAGGATGCTCTGCTTCAGCACTGAAGGTACAATAGGCAGTTGCCCCCATCCTTAGGGATTGGAAGATGAACTCACCACCTAATGATAACAGCAGAATATGAAAGTCTTAAGGCTTAGGTCTGCAAACTGATATTCCAGCAAAGGACCTGATTTCTATAGCCTCATCCCTCCAGGAGGGTGTCTAATGTTGAGTGGGCTTTGAAAGTTACAGAGACTAGTCTGTTTGTAGTTACAGAGACTAGTCTGTTTGTACAGATCTCAATACTGTGTTTGCTTTCTGCACTCACAGCACACTGAGAGACACCAGGGGACTAGAACTTTAGCCACCCTAGGTGTATGAACTGGGAGCCTCAAGAACATGGGAGAACCTCTCTAGTCACGGGTTACAAAGCCAAGTGTGGCCCACAGAGGTTCCTGGTATGCAAAGAAGGAACTCTTCAAAAGGAAGGAGAACTTAAAGCACTTGCAAATACCTGAAACTTGACTAGCCCAGGTACAGCCACGGCCTAAATGGTAGAAAAGATGAAAATCTCCAACTTCTACTGGTCTCACCCTCTACCTGATAGATTCCCATTTAAGAAGAAGCCACTTCAATATGTCATCTTTCCTTTTGTTTCTCTATTTTCTTTTTACTGTTTTTAGACCTCCAAGGCAAAGCAAAACAAGCAAATTAATGAAATCAAACAATTCCAGACATGTATAAGAAAGTTAGCAATGATAAGAGAAGGTAGGAAATGTGTTTCAGAACTTTGGAAAGAAAATGAAACCTTCAGAAAAAGATAACAGAAACTATGGAAATGAATGAAAATTTTTAAAAAGAGAAAGAAAACCTACCGCCTGCACAACAAACAAAGCAAAACAAAACACTCCATCTGCTGCTGTACTGCCATTCTGTAACACCGTAAGAGGTTCTTCAAGGATGAAACAAAGGCGTATAAAGATTCTCTGTATTTTTATATCATCTAAAGAATACCTTACATAACAAGAGGTGTTTCATAAAGTTGTAATGTCATAATTTTTACAACTTACCTTTCATTTTCTTTCTCTTCTCAGGAGACAACCTCCAGTCAGGATTAAGGTCATCATAGCCTGGCTAAATATGAAAATATGCACATAATTTATTGAGTCAAATGTGAGAAAATGTAAGAAACTCATCAAGATCTGTGAAACTTTTTTTTAATATTTATTATTTTTTATTTTATGTGTATGCATGTATTGCCTGAACGTAGGTAAGTGCACCCGTGTTGTGCAGTGCCTGCAGAGGACAGAAGAGGCTATCAGATCCCCTGGAACTAGAGTTACAGACAGTTGTTAGCTGTCATGTGGGTGCTGGGATTCAAACCTGGGTCTTCTGCAAGAACAGCCAGTGTTCTTGACCGCAGAGCCATCTCTCCAGCCCCAAGATCTGTGAAACTTTTTAAATAAGAAAACAGAGAAACAATGCCTTCCCTTGGTCTGTGTGTTACACCTAACAAAGTCTTCTTCTTCACCATAGTAAGATGGAAAAGTAAATGTGTGACTCAGTTTTATAGAGGAATCTGCATGCATAAAAAAGACAAGACAGAAAGCAGATCATGTAAAGAAAGCTAGCCAGACTAGGAGCTCATTCGATATACATGTCCCACACTAGCAGGTAGTAGCTATGCTGCTGATAGAAAACCATGGCCTGGGTACACTCTAAGCCTTGCCTTCTAAGTTAGGCAGACGGATGTACTGAGTGCAGCAGCACCTCACAACCCCCAAGAAGGACACCCCAAGCCACTTGCTCTTGGAAATATATGGATACAGTTCAAGGAGCAATTTTCTTTTCATTGGTGAATCCTATGAACTGTAGGACCTGTGCACAGTCTCAGAAGCAATGTCTCTCTGACCTTCTCCCAACCTCCCATCTTCAGCCCTTCATTCTTTCCAGGAGCAACTCACAGAAAACGGAATCCCTCTACCATAAATTTATCATAGAAATTAGAACTCCCAACTCTAAAGAAAGCCATAAACCCTAGAAAGGTTCTCTCTCCCTTCACCTTTGATGATTCTCTGTTGTGGTTCAGCCACATACAACACTGGGTAGAAGATGCTGGCAGAAAAGCAAAAAAAAAAAACTGCCCAGAGAGGCTTTGCTGAGGTACCAGGTAGCCTACTATTATCAGATCATAATTTTTTCAATCACATTTCTGCACAGCTGTCCATTTTTTCATCAAAACAAATAATAGTCCATGAGTCTTTGGATCTTCATTTCTGAAGTCTCCTGTATGTCATAAACCCTGATTACACAAATTGATTACACTTGCCTTTTGTCAGCCTGTTTCTGTTATAGGAATTCCAGCTGTCACCCATATTCTACTCCTACAGTTTCTGGTGCCCAACATGGGGCAGGAGAGAAAATCACCTACTCTGAAACCTGTGAATGAGGTCTTGGAGCCACTAACAAAAATATCAAAAAAGACAATTTTTTTTTAAAGGAAGACAGAGCTCTCATGAATCTACTTGCAGTGCCTGATTGAGAATAGTAAGGATTTTTTTTTCTTTCCAAATAGAGGTCTGCAGGAGAAAATCATTTACTTATTAAATGTGTCACACGCGTATTAACTTGTGTTTTATTATAGGATTGTTTGCTGTAACCCTTACGTAAACCAGTGAGGGAAGGAATTTCACCTTTCTGCCCCAATATTCTTGCTGCTATGTGTCTGCAAAAAGCCAAATGTGGCAGCACTTAATAGTACAGCAGCAGCCCAAAGAAGGATGCTCTTCATATATATATATATATATATATGTTGTGTAATGCCCACAGAGGTCAGAAGAAGGTGTCAGATCCCCTGGAGTTATGGATGGTTGTCAGCTGCCATATGGGTGCTAGGATTCGAACCCAGGTCCTCTGAAAGAGCAGTCAGTGTTCTTAACCACTGAGTCATCTCTCCAGCCCAGAGGAAGGATGCTCTTCTAAGAACATGGTTATAAGTCTTTTTGTATAATACTAAGCTTAGTAGCCATAACTAACTAAAACAATGTTTTCTTTGATGTAAGGATTTTATTTGCTGATTTTGTCACACTAGAATCGAAATAAATCTCAGCCTTTAAATAGTACAACAGCAATATTTCAAATGTTTATTCATTACACAGATATTTATTAGTATTTAATATGCGAGGCCTATAGCAGAGTCTGTGGGTAAAATATATATTCAGTGCTGATTCTCAAAGAGCTCACAGTTTACTCAAGCTGTGAAAACAGCTGTGGATTCTACCAAGATTAATCACATAAACTGCCATCTTCCCACTTGTCCTTCATTGATTCATCATTTAACAAAATTAGTCTAACACCTACTATGTATCAAAGAGAAAAATTAAATTAAAATGGAAAAGATAAGCTTCTATTTCATTTCCTACATCTACAGAAGTACAAGTCAGAAAATAATAAAACTTCAGAGAAAAATTAAGGCCAAAAATTAGATGGAAAGATATAAACATAACATATGGGAAATGTGTGAAATGAAAATCACTGAAACATTTTTACTCGATTCCAGACATGAATGAATTGAACACACAGATTTCTAGCCAGATGGATTTCCACACTGACATGAAAGCCAAAGTATTTAATCAACTCAAACTGGATAGAAGCAAATCAGAATAGGCACTTCCATAACCACCTCTAATCATTAGTCTTCACAGGGAAAATGCTCGATCAAACACAGTACATTATAAAAACTAATACAGTAGTAAGTTGTCCAAAAAAAAAGCCCTAAATGAGCTGAATGTACAATTTTGATAAAGAACTTTAAAGGAGTGCAGGGCAATAGCAACATCAGTTTCTTCTCAGACAACCATTGAGCTAAATTATTAGCTGACTATGTAACATATTACCATTGAATTTATTATAGATTCACTGGTCTGCCCATACATTTCCTAGGATAACTACAGTGAAGCAAAGCTGTGCCCTACCTGTTGGAACAGGCTCACGAGATTACTGCTAGAGGAATGAGAAAGGTGCAGTTGTCCAAGAATTTTACAGAACTTAGGATTTCTCTTTATTAAAGGAACTCGAGTGATGAGCACACACAGATACTTATTATATATCTGGTAAATGATAGTACTGTGTCTCTCCTGATAGCTACAGCATTTGCACCATTTTAAGGTCTCTGCATAATGAATGTAAGTCTGATAAACTTCAAGGTGGTGTGCCTTCCTTGAGTATCAGCAATCTTAGATTCGAGTGCCTCATTTGCCAAGATAAAAGTGACCACTTCTAAATGTAAACTGTTAGTAAATGTGAACAAAAGTTCCCAGAAAACCTGCATCTTGAAACTGAATATTCTACAAAGGCTGATCAACTGATTAGAACTTCAGCAATTGCAAAGACTCTGGAGGTGCAGGTCCAGAGCCGAATTACCATTTATCTTGGGCCATCTTTAGCCCCCTAAATAGCTACTCCTTGCCCACCTTTGTTTCTGACTTAACACCCGTGACTAACAGATAAAAATCTTTAGGAATGTATTAACTTAGCAGACTACCAGGCTTCCATCAACCAAAAGATTGAGTGTCATCAGATAGCATCTGAGGCCTATAGCTGAGATTCTCTTTTGTTTTATCTGCCTACTTAATGTTTCCATCAATGTATCTGAAACGTGTCTTGATTAAAGTCTTTTCTTTGTTCTGTTACTATAAAAACTTCATGAAACTGTTACCATGTTGGAACATGGGATCTGGGGTAACCTGAATCTGTGTTCCCAGGCTATGGTCACTCATATTTGGCTGCAGAATAAATTATCTCTTATCCCCTTTGAGGTGAGTTACGTTTTTGCATTGGCATATTTATTAAAAAGTTTTACTTATGAAGTCAGAAAACCTGAATCAAAATGGAATCCTGATTCTAACACATAGTAATCTCAAGTTAATTTCTTTTTGCACTATTTCACATCTATTAAAATGGAGATTAAAAATGTTTTTGTTTTTGTTTTTTTTTTTTTTGGTCTTTTTGAGACAGGGACTCCCTGTAGCTCTAGCTGACCTGGCTGGCCTCAACCTCACAGATATCCACCAGCTTCTGCCTCCCAAGTGCTGGGATTAAAGGGCATGCACCACCATGTCCAGATTAAAAACATTTTTATTTAAGAGTCATGAGACAAATTGAAATATCAAAACTGTTTGGAAAAAAAACAAGCCTTAATGTGCCAATTTATTTCCAGTTCTATTCCCCAACACTACAAGCGAATTACATGCCTCTGTGAGCTTGTCTATCTTTTCATGATATGAACATGTTATGTTAATCTTTTCTTTATAATTTTCCTTACAAGACTATGAATATCTTATGGCAGAGACTGAAAACTATCACGTTTCCTGCTGTAGAGTTCAGCAGAGATTCAACAAATAGCTGAACTTCATGATTTTACAATGTTGTTATCATAAATATGGGCGCAACCTAGTCCATTTGATAAAACATTCCATATAAGCCTTGTTGTATTTACTACAGAACACCCGATTTTGGTAACACATACACTAATCTCAAATATACAATTTAATGTGATGCAAGTTAAAGACTCAAAATACAGTTGGTCAAACTTTCTGGGAAAGCTACCATCTGGACCTTGTGCCCAACATTATCAAGGTCCTCTAGATTTCCAGAACAAAGCTAAAAGTTTACAGGGAAAAGCATTCTCAAGTATTTATTCTGGTACCTTTTATATACTAACTTGTGAGTGTTAGGCACATCTCACGGAGGTGTGAGAACATCTGCGTGATATCCACAAAGAAAAAGGCTTTATCTCTGTGCTTTAAAGATTATCAAATAAAGAGCTGACATAAAACTGAATAACCAGAAAGAGTGCTTTTGATCTTCTTAATTTATTACACATACGATCTTTCACAAACAGAATATTATGAATAAAGACATGCCAAATATTGTGAGGATGGAAGTCTGTTGTACATGCTGGTCTTCACTAGCCTCTAAATGAGTTTTTCTTTCCTCTTTTTTTGAATGTTTGTTGTCCTACACAGACATCACAGAGAGAAGGAACAAGCATCATCCCTACTGCTGACTTACTGTATAGATTAGAACAAAGCAAGTGTTCACTGAGTAACAATGAGCAAAGTTTGGAAAAGCTGCAGGAACACCATACCCAGCACCTCCATGCTGTTAAGTTATACAGGTCAGGGATAATTGCACAGAAAGAAACCTCAGGCTTAGACAAAGGCAGGCAGAGTCTGGGGAGCAAAACTGTGCAGTGACCAGACTGGAAGAAATGACAGAAAAACAGAGAAGTTTGCATTCTGGCATCAGGATTTATGAAAGAAAAACGAGTTTTAAAAACCAAATGTTTCCAAATATGAACCAAATCTCTTTTGAAGCTAACGCCAGCAGGACTCTCAGGGGGCAGAGTGTGCTTACCCAGCTAGCCTCTGCAGGGTGAGCAGTGGCATTCAAAGGAAGGGTTTGGTGTCACTGGGAAGCAGTGGGGATGGCAACTGAGGCAGGATTAGGCCAGGTAACTATAACTAAGCCAATGGTTCCTCAGCAGAGAACACCACTACCTGCACACTGTCCACAGTGATGGCTAACCGGTCATGGTTTCCAGTTGAGTGAACCCAAGAGCCAATTATTTCTGGTCTACTTGAACAATCAAAGGAAACCACTCATTCCAACCAAACCAAAGAAATTGGCACATGACCTTACACATTTGTAAAATTTTAATAATGGATACAATACACATGAGAATGAAGCTGCATTCCTCCTTTGATAATACAGTAACATAAAACACACGCTCCACCTGAAGACTGTTGAGGGAGTGCTGAACTGGAGCTACAGGATGCTCAGCAATCAAGGCACAGAAGCTGCTAACCTGTCTTTCTACAAGCTCAGGCATTTCTGTTCAAAAGGCTCTTTCTCAACGGAGACAGAGCTGCAGCTTGACCTCACCTCTTCTTGCCCATGTGCATCTCTTTGCACTGTAGAAGCCCATCTTTCCTGCCCCACAGTCTTACTTGAATATGTATTCAAGATTATTGAGATGAATATACTTACTCATTCCCAGGTTTCAAGGTTTGTAAGCAATTTTTTTTTAATTTTTTAACAAACCTACTATAAAATCTAATTAGTGAATAACAATAAAGAGTAATTAATCACACCAGCTTTGATTGACAACTAATGATGAGCATATGCCAAGAAGGAACACAAGTGGCAGTTTATCTCTGAAGGCCAAAAAGGGTCCTTCAGAATCTCAGTAAACAAAAGAGCACGTTAATCAACTTTGCCATTAATAGCTCATACACTACGCATTCCAGATTCTAAATGAAATATTAAGAGGGCTTCAGAAGCTGATCAATATTTCTATTAGGTGAATTAATCTAATTTAAAAAAACAGAAGACCAGGAATGCCTTTGTTATTCAAAATTTTCACCATTTAAAAAGATATTACCAAATGTAAATTCTCAAATATAGAGAAATTCATAAGCTTCCTAAATGAAAGAAGTTGAGTACTTTATCATCACATATGGACAACCAGAAAAAACACATGGTGTCTGGGGATCAACTATCTGAATAATACAAAATATAGACTTTTGTATTGTGCCTTAGGAAATAGAAATAATAGGACACATATGTTATAAAGATTAAACTATTCTCATCCCCAGTCAGTTCTAAGAAGCCCAGTGGAAGTCCTATGTCTGATACACACAGTTAAAAGAATAACATTTGTGAGAAGTGATCACTCCACTTAGCTATGATTTCAGAGCAGAAAGAAAGAAAAGCGCCTTATTATTTTGCCTTCCAGTTTTTTAGGATGTAAAGCATCTCGTTACTGAAAATGTATCCACAATAAGTGAGAGCAAGTGGTAGACATGTGGAATCCATATTAAAGTAAGGGAAAGCAGGCAGTAAAACAGAAAAAAATTTCCTTAATGTTGCATATAAGAGAAAAATGTGTGTATGTATGTGTGTTTTGTGTGTGTGTGTGTGTGTGAGAGAGAGAGAGAGAGAGAGAGAGAGAGAGAGAGAGAGAGAGAAACAGGCAGGAAGTGGAGACACATGCCTATAATCCTAGCACACAGGAGCAGAGGTAGAACAATAAGAGCAAGTTCAAGTCCAGCCTGGACTATGAAGTGAGTACCAGGCCAGCCACGACTACATAGGGAAACCCTGTCTCGAGTACGAATATAATTAAAATACATTGTATGGAATTCTCAAAGAATCAATAAAAATATTTTTTTTAAAATAAACTTTAAAAAGTAATTTAAAAGTAGCTACAACAAATAATTTGAACCTATGAACAGAGTAAGAAAATGCTTAGCTGAAGAAATATTGGCAACTGATTACTGCTGTTTGAGGAAGAGCTGATTTTCCTAAAACAAGGGACTCTGGTAAAGCTGACTAGACCTCAGTAGATGAACTTGCACTGAGGAACATCTGGGAACACTAACGTGACAAAACAGGCCTTAACACAAATGACAGAATGTATGAATTCCAGTGGGGGGGGGGAATCTATGGGAGGGTGCCAGTGGGGACAGGGTATAAAGATGGTTAAGATTGATTGAGATGTTCTGTATGAAATACACAAAAATCAATTTAAAAAATTAAAAGAAAATGCCCAGTCAGTATTAATCACTCTCTTAATTATTATGACTTTGTCCATTCAGACCTTAGAGTCATAAAACGATCACCAAAGCTGGAAAGGCCTGCAGGACAGCAGTGGGTGAAGGCAGATGAGAGAAAGAGAATCAACTTTTAAAGTGTGAAAATATAAACCATGCAAATGATGTATACATAAGCTACATCTGGATGAGGCAAGATGTTTCTTTAAACCTCCACTCTGTCACAATGCTTCCCATAAGGACATCTGACTTTCCCCTGATAAATTTAAATAACTTTAATTTGTATTTCCCTTGTGAATATAAATTAAAATGGTTGAGTCTACCTGTTACCAAAGAACAATACTAAATAATACTTTTTTATATATTTTATTGAGCTTTTGTGCATTTCATACAATAAATTTTAATTATATTTAGACCCCCTCCCCCATCTGCAACCCCCAATGTCATATCCCCCAACCTTGATTTCATGCATTCTGTCATATACGTTAAAGTCTAACTAGTCAAGTTTTTGTACCCAGATATTCTTCTGTGCAAGTTCATCCACTAGACCAACTCCCTCTAATCCAGCAGAAATCAGCTGTCAACAGCTCCTAGGCTAAAGTTGGGGCCTACTGCCCATTTCCCTAGTTCTATGCTGGATTTTTGCCGATTGAATCAGCATGACTCTTGTGCATGCTGTCACCACTGCTGCAAGTTCATATGACCAACTTCCCAGAAAGTCTGTTTCCTTATGTTCATGCACCAACCCTGGCTCCTACAATCTTTCCACTCTTCTTCTGCAAATCACATAATTCTTAAAATTTGTTATCTAAAGACACTAAAAAATAAGTATGCTCCATCTTTTTCTTTGTCAGTACTATTGACTTTCAGTGAGAAGAAGGTAGCTCCCCTTACAGCCTGACATAACTAGTTTGCAAGATTCTGGAAAGAACTATAATCCTTTTAGGATTTTTACTCTCTAAATACATTTTTTTTCTGAAATTTTAACATCTCCATTCTGTACTTTTTGAATAGTAGAGGAAAATAAATGAAGAGTTACAGAAATTACACCTGGTATACAGTGTGTGCTACATTTAGCAAATTAAAACTGATGCACAGTATTATTCTATTCTTAATTTGTCCTCGCCCCACTGTACTGAAATCACTTGATATCATGATTTGACATAAGATGAGGATGGGTTTGGAATGAAGAGAATAAATGAAGAAGAAAGCAGAAAGAAGGAGAAGAAGAAGAAAAAACTTCTCTGTGCTGAACAGCTGCAGTTATCACCTGGCCTGTGGCCATGTCTGGGGGGCATTTTTTTTTTTTTATTGTTGAGTGATGTGGAAGGGCCCAGTCCAATGGGATCAGTGCCACCCCTGAGCTGGTGGTCCTGTCTTGTATGAGAAAGCAGGCTAAGCACAGGCTACAGGAACAAGCCAGTAAGCAGCATTCCTCTACCACCTCAAAGTTCCTGCCCTGAGTTCCTGCCTTGACTTCTCTTGATGAACTGTGCTATAAGTCAAATAAACCCTTTCCTCTCCAAGTTGGCTTTGGTCAGGGTTTGTATCACAGCAATAGAGTAACTAGAACAAACATTGACAAAATGTGTACTGTTAGAACACCCTTGAGAGCGATCCCAACATACACACACACCTGCTCATTTTGATTCCAGGCCCCTTGTTGCTTCAGAGATGGAATGGCCCAGATGCTCAGCTTCCCTGAGAAGTGAATGGCTGCAAGGAGACTGCCGTCTGGAGAAAGGCTCATCTTGAAGATTCCATCCTGTATAGGAACCATACATAGGTTACAGCAAAGAACTTGGAGATGAACAGAAACACCTTTCCGAATTAAAATGGTACTCATTAGGGCTGCCATGTTATAATGATTAGTGATTAAGGATTCTACCAACATTACATTACTACAGATATACATGCTATAGCATGTAGAAACAGGACTGCTACCTGAAGACGGTATTGACTACTTTAGAGGGTTACAATTCACATATAACTCCAAAACCTAAATATGCAAGTGGTGTAAAAATATTCCTGGATCAATTATCATGGTTTCCCAAAAAGTTTTATGGGCTGTGCCCTAATAGATTAGGAATTCTTTGAAATTTACACCCACCTTTGGGAGTGATGATTAAGCAGTACATGGTCTTTTCCAAGGTGAGAAAATTGTAAAATTAAGATGATTGAGGTAGTTGTACAATTCTATACTAAATTGTACAATAATGTACTAAGAAACAGTGAATCACTTTAAGTGGATGATGTGTAAGATTTCAATAAAGGTATCCCCAAGACTCATTAAACCATACACGTGCTTGATGCAATTTCATGTACCTTCCTGCTTACATTAAAGTACTAGTCCAAATGTCCATTGGATTATTTCTTAATTAAAAACACTAAAGCTTGCTACTACTGGTATCAATATTTAAAGTACGAGTTATATCTTCTCTACAATATTGTAATGAAATTTCCATCTGCCTCATCTGAGAGAGGAGGCCTTTGTAATGTAAAATGGAGCTTTGTACTGAAATTAGCCTACACTATCTGTCTCAGTTTCAATTGCCTATCATCTATGCAAGACAACTAAAAATGACTAATTCCCATCACCTATACAAGCTACACTAAAATGAAAGTAATGAATTCTATTGCATACATTCACAATGTTCTGAATTATTAGATATCTTAAAAAAAGAAATGTCAGATCCATAAAATATAATTTCCTAAGTGAAGCACCACCAATATTCCAGAACTTACTGAATATTACATATTCAATAATAAATACTACATGCCAAGTGCTGGGGGGGGTCTTTTTGAGACAAAGTCGCCCTGTAGCCCTAGCTGGCCTGAAACTTACTATGTAGACCAGGCTGGCCTTGAACTCACAGAGATCCCCCTGCTTCTGCCTCCCAAGTGCTGGGATTAAAGGCATGCACCACCACATCCGGCCCAAATTGTATAACTCTTATCTGTAGGGGGAAAAGAAAGTCTTTGACTGGTGAATAGAAATGTAGCCCTAGCTGGCCTGAAACTTACTATGTAGACCAGGCTGGCCTTGAACACAGATATCTGCCTGCCTTTGCTTCCAGAGCACTGGGATTAAAGGCATGAGCCATCATGCATGGCTTGCCAAGTGCTGTTTTAATCTCTGGGGGTCAACAGTAAACAAAATTAAATCCCTGCCCTCAGTCAGCTTAATGGCAGTTGGGGATGCAGTCCTTGACTAGAATGCATGAGACTTCAGTTTGATTCCAAGGTTTTAAAAAAATATACAGAGTTCAGCCCACTGTAATTTAGAAGCTTAATAAAGAAGGGGGGAGAGAGAGAAAAAAGGAAGGAGAGAATAAGGAAAGGAAGAATAAAGGAAGACATCTTCCAAATTAAGAGACAGTCAACTTCAATAGTATGGTTAACAACCTGAGACAAAAACAATAAAAGTGGGGCTGGAGAGATAGCTCAGCCATTAAGAGCACTGGCTGCTCTTGCAAGGACCTGGGTTCGATTCCCAGTACCCACATGGCAGCTAACAACTGTATGTAACTCCAATTCCAGGGAAATCTGACACCCTCTTCTGGTTTCCACAGGCATTGCATGACACAAGTGCAACTATCTACATGCAGGTAATACACTCATACACATAAAATAAAAATAATATTTTTAACCCTTAAAAATCACACCTGCTTTCCCCTGCTTTCTAGGTCTGTCTCCCATTACACTAAGACGTTCTTATGGAGATGCCCTGCATTTTATTTATCTATTTTTTTCTCAGCCCTAACACCAAGCCTACCTCTTAAAGTATATACTTACTGACCGACTGAAAAACGTTAATACTAAAATTCTACATTCTCTGTTAAATATAGTTACCAGAACAAAAATGATAAAGAACACTTGGAAATCTATTAAAGATAAAGAGCTATTATTTAGCTGTCATTAAGGAGAAAATTAAGGAGATTCTGGGAGAAAGTGAAGTTAAGTTCATGGTAACAGAAATGCCAACACAGGCAACACAGCATTTTAGAAAAAAACAAACTTCAAGACAGAAGCCAAGTCATTTGGTCTAGCATAGATTTCTTTGTCTGAAACTTGAAGAAAATGCCATGAAATAACTATAGAGAATGCCAACTGGAAACAGTGTAAATATTCATAGGATTAAAGATGAAAGTGACTTTATAGACATGAGAGCACTGTTATTATTCAACTCTGCAGACAAAATGGCAAACCTACCCAGAATACATTACTGTGAAGTCAATGACAAAGAAATAATTAGAACTAAAAATGTAAAATATATTTAATACTAATGTAGCAACAGAATTCTTATCACATGTCTCCCAAGGGTTTTATAAGGAAATGGAAAAATAAAGTCATTTGATTCTTCCCAAGATAGGAATCTGATCTGATGCTTCACTGTGGATTGACAGCCAAGGTACCCACCTCCCTCAGAGGCCCTATATTCAAAATGAAATTGTCTGGTTCTCTGTCGTGGAGTGATGCTTTTCCTAACAAGCAATGAGGCAGTAAAGCAATCACACTTGAAAACAGAGATCAATGTCACTCATTTCCTCTTAGGTCATCAATAATCTTCAATCTGAGGAAGAATTTTCTTTTTAACTTTGAGTCACAAAAAAAGATCTCTAATGGGTCAGAATAAGAACTTCTTACAATTTTTAAGTAATACATATAAATTATAAATAAAGTAATGCATATATAGAATGCTTCTGGAATTTTCTGTTTAGGCTATATCCTTATCCTCCAAGAGGACTGTATTCCCTGTTATTCTCCTTAAATTATTTTTCTTAAGATTAATATATACTAACATACATAAATTTTCAGTGGGTAACTCTAATAATTCTTACTATTGAGGACACCCCCACTATACATAATTGTGTGTACACTCAGATGAAGATATAGAAGAGCATTCAAGGTCTATGACAGTTGGAACTGACTGTCAACTTGATCAGATTGAGAACCACCTGGAAAGTCGCTAAAGCACAGTCTGGGGTCTGTCAGTGAGGGTGTTTCTAGAGATGATTAGATGATTAGATCATGGGAGCTCTGACTTCATAAATGGTTTAATCTATTGTTGTAGAACTGTGGCAGGTGGGGCCTGGTAGGAGGAAGTAGGTTACTGAGTGTCCTTAGAGAATGTATCTCACACTAGCCACTCTCTGTTACTGCTCCTCTCTGCTTCTTATCTACTAGCAGGTAAGTTACTACACCTGCCTCCTAGCTGCCCTGAGCTGACAGCTGTGCTTCCCCATGCACAAGGCAAAGAAGGACTGAAATCTCTGAAACTCCAACAAAATAAATCTTCCCTTCTTGACATTGTTTATCTGGAATTTAGCTACAGTGATGAAAAGTCTCACTAGTCCAAGCTTCATGCAACTTTAACCTAAAAGGTATAAATGTTTGAGAAACAGAGTTAAGCAAATTTACATTACCTGCTCTTGTCCTTGGCGAGTATAAAACTTGACATTTAGCATCTTTAATAATCCCAGGGTCTTTGGCACCTACAAAATTAATACATATCATAAAGCAAAAGATTAATGGGGTTTTCTCTCCATATCTAAAGTCCTTTTATCATGAGAGGACGAGAGCAACATATCTAGTATTTTTTTAAGTTAATAACATCACCAATGAGGCTGAGTGTATACCTGGGTGGGAAAGAATGTGCAAAACCCAATCCCACCGCCACATGCCAAGTAAAATAAAGTTGCATGCAATTTCAACATAGCTAATAAGCCCAATCTTAAATTCCATTAAAAACAAATATAAATAAGTAACATCAATAAATGCCAAGGATCTTACTGGTATTCAGCTTTTGTTTGGCAGAGGAAAGATCTACCAAACAGTAAAATTTTGTAAGAGAGAGTCATGATTAAATGCTTTCTTAATTAGGCAGATGACAAGTCTAATACAACTTATGCAAATTGGAATCTATTGCAAATTATTTTCCAATGAGGCTTTCTGAGGTTACCATTTTCCCTAGCATCTCTATGGAAAAATCCAAAACTGCCATAAAAATTTCACTATTAAGAACTGAACGTGAACCAGACATGGTGGCACACACCTTTCCTACTCCTCAGGAGGCAGAGACAGGGAAATCTCTGTGAGATCAAGGCCAGCCTGATCTACACAGCAAGTTCCAGACCAGCTGGGGCTATAGACAAACACTGTCTCAAAAGGACAAAAAATAATAATAAAAGAATTGACCCTGATAAAAATATCATTTAAAAAATAAAAATAACTACCTATTTTTTTTTTCGGTCTTTTTGAGACAGGGTATCCCTGTAGCTCCAGCTGTCCTGGAACTCACTATGTAGACCAGGCTGGCCTTGAACTCACAGAGATCCGCCTGCCTCTGCCTCCTGAGTGCTTGGATTAAAGGCGTGCACCACCACACCTGGCTGAACCTATTCTTTTAAAGTAAAAAATATATATATAATTTAAAACAAATATTTAGGGGCTGGAGAGATGGCTCAGCAGTTAAGAACACTGGCTGTTCTTGCAGAAGATCCCGGTTCGAATCCCAGCACCCACATGGTGGTTAACAACTGTTCCTAACTCCAGTTCCAGGAGATCCGACAGCCTCTTCTGTCCTCCACGGGCACTGCATGACACAGGTGCACTTACCTACATGCAGGCAATACATGATACACATAAAATAAAAATAATAAATAAAATATGAAAAAAAAATTTAAAAAGAAAATCTGTAGACATTAATGATGGCCTGACTACACAGTGCCCAAATTTCTCCCAAAACAATATAGAACAAGAAGAAAACAATCTAAGTAAGAACCATATGTTCAGGTTAACTTGAAGACAGATGATAATGCAACTTCAAAATAAATTCACATAAAAAGAGAAAAGCACCAAATCCCACTTTGTCATAGCCATGGCTCCTGCCAAACAAACATCCCCACCCTGACCTTCCAGAAAGCTTGGTGATGAGCAAAGACAGAAGGAAGAAGTACTTCGAGGTCCAAGGAGGACAGTCAAGGGAAGCTAGGAAGGAAGTCAAAGGTGTATCTAAGTCCAGCCCCAAAATTCTTAAGTCAGCTTGGGATTCGAAAACACTAAGAGCAACCACCATGGGCTACGAGGAGAGGACAGATGTGTCACAGTGCTCTGAAAGAGAAACTTAAATACAGCTTCTAAATAAAGCAATAAGGGAGAAAGAGAAGTCCACTCTGCCAGTAGAGTTGTAAAGGGGTAGAGCAGCAAAGAAGGAAATGCAGAATGCCCCTAGTCAAGAGAACACCTAGTCTCCAGGGCCCATATCCCTTCCCACCAATGAACATATCTACTAGAGTACTGGACCTTTGCTCTACTGACAAAACAAGGCACCTTAAACTTGGAATCTTGTATTCTAATACCATTACAATGAACAAAAGATCCATAAATACCTTGCAAAAAGTAATAAACCTTGCAAAAGAAATTAACAAATTTTAGAAAGTTTTAAAAATTAAAAAAAAAAAAGAAAGAAAATCAGAAGACAAATAGCCACACATCTGAAGGTAAATCACTCCAGGTAAAACAACTGAGAAACAAAGTGGCAGAGCAAGGGCTGCTGCACAGCCAGCAGTGCAACCGAGCTCTCTTCCTCCCAAGCAGCAGCCCCCAGAGCAGCCCTAGTAGCAGTGTCATGGCCGGGTGGACCGGCTACATCCACAGTCTCATGGCGGAGGGAACCTGTCACCACACAGCCACTGTGGGCTACAAGGACTCGCCTTCACTGAGAAAACCTTCCTTAGTATTAGGCCAGCTGAGATTGGTATCCTGGCTGGCAAAGACCTATTAAGTTTTTTCATGAACAGGCTGACATTTGGGGGCCTGAAATGCTCTGTGACCCAGGACTCAGAGCCGCAGGAAGGGGAATTTACTATGGCGTGTCATACCAAGAGCACCAGAGGAACCCCACCTTCAACGTCACTGTCGCCATGACGGCCAAGATGCTAGCCCTCATGATGGGCAAAGAGAGTACCCATGGTGGTTTGATCAACAAGAAATGTTATGAAATGCCTCCTACCTAGGGAGTTCCCCATGATGACCTCCTCCATCCTTCCCCCACCCACTCCCTTCAGCTTTTGCACCACTCCTTTCCACACACACACCACTTTTATTTGAGGAGCCATTACCCTACTTCCCTTATTGTGCTGCCAAAACCACAGGGCTGGGGGATGGGGTAGATGGATAGGTACCGCCCCCTACCCAAACCCTGCTCCTGTGTGTTTGGAAAACATTTTTTTGTTTGGGGGTTTATTTTTTTCTGAATAAAAAAGATTCTACTAACAAGGTTAAAAAAAAAACAGAAACAAAAGGAAACACATATAATACTTTAAATAAAACCTAATGTCTAAACAAGCATTTGAGCTTGTTTGTAGAACACTATTATAGAAAAACTTTAAAATCTGCCTTATATTAAAAATCCAATAATTAAGAAGAGAATTTAGCACAAAGTTTGTTCAAAGAAAGAGAAATTGAAAACTTAAAGGTGAGCATATTAGTACATGTATATCATCTCAGCACTTGAGAGGATGAGGCAGGATGGTAGGTGGTGAGTTCGAGGCCAACTCATGGAGTGAGACACAGGAAAGAGAAAAGGAAAAGGAAAGAAGTAGGAAGGGAGGAGAGTGGAGACAGGGGTGAGGATGCTGGCCTCTAGTAGCAAGAGAAGACCCGAGGCACAGGCACAGACATGGCAGCAATAGAATCCCATACAAGTATTCGAATTATACCCAACTTTTCAGAGAAAGGATTCTCAAGGAAATGATACACCTAAAAAGTCTGTATTGTTTCCACAAGAATAATGTGCACTGAAAACATGGCCGTATCAATAACAAAACTTCAGTCAATTTTCATTCATTTCCACACTTTTTTTTTTAATTTTGACCTTAAAAATCCAAGTAAATAAGTTACCCTGTACATTAAGAGTTTATCAGGTGCTTATACATAGATAGCATGATTTGCTCCTGGCAAAGGCCTTAACATACAAGTAGCAAGGGAGGGGCTAGAATTCAAATAACAATCTTCTGACTCCAAAGCCCAGGTCTATTCTCTGTCCCACTTACTGAGTTTTAACCCGCTACCTGTTATGGTTTACTGTACTCATTTGTGGAGATGGCTATGTTAGTATCTTTATATTCCTAACACTTGGAGCAATGATTCAATGTTGAACGAGTGAGTAAGTAAAGCCATATCACACAGACAATAGCATTAATTTGAAAACCTTGATCAATGCATATATTGAATTTTGCATAGTTTCTTTCATAATCTAATAGCCTTGTGGGAGACTGAAATATCTATATGATCAGCATTTTTCAGTCAATACCTACCCAACACAACAGCAGCCTTAAACAAGCACTAAAAGGTCATTCGATAAGAACAGTATTCACCACCTGACAAAAGAAGCTAATCCTATAACCTCAGATTACTTTGCAGTGGGGAAGGCTATGGAGAATGATTGTAGGTTTAGCTGCAGGACACGGTTAAAGCTACTAACGTAATTAAAATACACTTTCAGCATTTCAAGGAGTTAATCATACAGCAGGGCATTCAATTTGCAATTCAATAATTTTCCTCACTTATTTTGTCAATGCACAAGCAATTTTCTTTTAAAAGACTCCAATACCAAAACCTCAGATCAAAGACAGTAGGACTACATACAGCAGAGTGGTTTCCAATTCTGTGTTCAGCAAGGAACAAAGTGGAAGCCCAAGAGAATTAAAGGGAGCTAAGGAGAAAAGGTTTGCTACTGTGCAACAGCACTCCATGAGTTCCCCTTTCTGGGGCCACTCAGTCACAGACACCTCAATTATGCTGTGTTCAGCTGTTAAGCACCTATGGGCCTTAGGCTCCATGTCTGTGAAAGGCGGTTAATAAACTTCCTCTCTGGGTTCTAAAGAGAAAACTAGGTGGGAAAAATAGGTAGATGAATCAAAAATGGAAGGAGAAAACCCAAAGCACAGTACTCTGGAATGTAAGCTAAAAAATATAAGCTGAATTAAGGTTTGGTGCCACAGAGCCAGTAAGTTGGTGTCATTTTAAAAAATTATTACTTTTCTGGGTTAAATCACAATCATCTATCTCAATATAAGCCAATTCTAAAAATAATAATAATAGCAAGCTACTAAAATTGCTAAAGATTTATTTTCAAAAGCACTTCCTCTTTAGTTCAACACCGAGCGATTCATCACTTTAGGAGATTATCTTTAAATCAATACCTTTTAAGAAAAATAACAAGGGGCTGGAGACATGGTTCAGCAGTTAAAAGCACTGGCTGCTCTTGCAGAGGATCCAGGTTCAATTCCCAGCACCAATATGGCAACTAACAGCCATCAGTAACTCCAGCTCCAGGGGAATTCAATGCCTTCTAATGACCTCCACTGGCACTGCACTACACGGATGCACTTACATACATGTAGGCAATACAC
Organism: Nannospalax galili; assembly: GCF_000622305.1. Classification (NCBI taxonomy): domain Eukaryota; kingdom Metazoa; phylum Chordata; class Mammalia; order Rodentia; family Spalacidae; genus Nannospalax; species Nannospalax galili. The sequence goes on along the minus strand of NW_008343573.1, from coordinate 1,779,772 downwards.
TCATACACATAAATTAAAAACAAAATGTTTTTTAAAAACAGAAAAATAAGACAAACACAATCTCTATCAAAGCAGCCTAGCACATCCCCTCACACTGTGCTTCACTGTAGTTTCTTGTTTTCATCTCTCATTTTTAAAATACATATAATTTCTCACTACATAACAGGCAATGTGTTTAGTGCAGGATGCATAACTTTGACCATGTAATTACTTTTATACAATTTATCCAAGTAATCAGGATACTTGTTGGTCTCTAAGATGGCCAATATGATAAACACAATAACCATTCACCATACCTAATTCTTCTCACCTTTCTGGATACACAGAAAACTACTTCCAGCACCCTTTAAAACTAGAATAGGCCCATGATGGGCCACAATAAATGAACAAAAATGATATCATTTTCTGATAGAATTCTGTGAAAAGTTCCATCCTCTATTCCACTCTACTCTTCCTAAAGCCGTAAGTTCAGATAGTAGAAGCTCAGGGGTCATCCTCCACGGATTCTTTAATGATCAACTACAAGCTGACCCAAGAGAGACAAGGAGTCAACATTGTCTAAACAACTATGGCTTTGCCATGAATTTTGATGTGGCAGTCACAGAAATTTTAGGTCTTCTCATTTGCTTATTTATGTGGTTGTCTGATTTTACACAATAGAGCCTAGCCTGTAGTACCTATTATAGCCTAAAGGGATGCTATATTCTGATCTGGATGTCCCCTAAAGGTTCATGTGTTAAAGTTTGGTTGCCAGTGTGGTGCTATTAGAAGGTTGTACAAACTTTAGAAGGTAACACTTTAGGAGGAAGCTAGGTCACTAGAAGCATAACCTTAAAGAGACAGGCATTCATTCTCAAATATTCTCTCTCTCTCTCTCTCTCTCTCTCTCTCTCTCTCTCTCTCTCTCTCCTCCCTTCTCCCTCAGTCCCCTCCCTCCCTCCTCCCTCCATCTCCTCTGCAGCTTCTTATCATCTGAGTCCACCACAAGCTACTGCGCCACAACAGAAACAAGCTACCATCAACTAAAATCTCTGAAACTGTAAGCCAAATAAATAGTTCCTCCTTATAAGTTCTTTATCTCAGATATTATGCCACAGTGAACAAAGCTAATACAAGGAGTATCCGTCACAACATAGAGGTCCAATAAATAATGACAAAAATGAATGAAGAGACATATAAACAGTCCACATAAATGTGGAAGTACCCCATGGGAATTAAGAATATAAACTGTGGACTTCTGTGAACTGGTACTCAAAATCTTCACTTACTAGCTAGGTGGCCCAGACCAACTTATTTATTATGCTCATTTTCCTCATTAACTGATTTGGGCTAATCACATTCCCTACCTGAAAAGAGAGCTAGGTGAGCTAGCAATGGTAAAAACATTCAGAATAGTTGCCAATGCAAAAATAGCTTACTAAACCTTAATGTTTAAATAAGCAAATCCAAGTAATGGTACTACAGCTAAGTTGTTCTTTTTTTTAGTTATTGTATGTATGTGTGTGAGAGAGTGAGTGTGTGTGTGCGTGTGTGCGCGCGCGTGTGTGTGTGTGTGTGTGTGTGTGTGTGTGTGTGTGTGTCTGGTCATGAATGCCATGGAGCACATGTGGACATCAGAAGACCACTTTGTAGAGTCATTTCTCTCCCTCCATCTTTGCATAGATTCTGGGTATGGAACTCACTCTTGCAAAGCAACTACTTTACCCAGTGAACCATCTCACCAGCCTTAGATTGTTTATGCAATATCTGAAAATATCATTACTAAAAATGAAGCCAAGTTAAATTCAAAAAATTTTACTAACTTTAATATTTAGGAGTACTAAAATTATACTAGCATTAATTAACTTTTCTCATTTAAGACAAAATTTCTTCAGTTAATTCTTAGAGAGTTTATCTAATTAGAGAGTAAAAGCTGTAACTAGTGCTTACCTCAGTAACCCTGTCTCCACCATTAGTAACTTGCTTATAGTAAGGTGATCCTGAAAGAACTCTCCATGCAGAAAGGCCACAGCTAGAAGCTTTTGACACTCCCAGTTCAGCAGTTTCACATCCACCAACCAGTAAAAGTCTAAAAATGAGAAGTACAGAATTAATAAACTGCAAATATGAACATGATAATAAGAAAACAATGAGTGTAGAAGCAGTCACCTTTAAAAAGAAAACTAAAGTTACTATCACTAAACCTAGATGATTGATATTATAGATGAAACAACTGAAAACCAAATGGTTTTTCAATTAGAACTTCACCTTCACTTGAGCAGTGAAATTTCAACATTTAGACACCTAAACTCAGAAAGGAAATCAGAAATGAAGAAAAATGTTTTGAAGCTGCATTTACATTTTGCCTGTATTGATCCCCAGTAAGTATTAATAAGCAGGTGTGTAGTTTTACCCAGATGCACGGTATTAATTACAACGCTACAGCTGATACAATCAGGGCACAACTGCAGCACGTCAGAAAGCAATGACAGCAGGACATGCTCAATGGGAAAGAATCATGTAGAAATAACTACTCAAAAGTAAGACTTGGGTTTACAGCATACTGTGATTGGTTCATTTTTGTTTGCCATACCCCATTAGCAAGTGGAGCAAGCTACCAAAAGGACAAACAGCCTAACATACACTGGACAGTAAAAGATATTACTATGCAATCACAGGATAAACTAAGCTACTTAAAAATGGCATCTAAGCAGCCATTTTTCTTCAAGTTAAATTAGGTTCAGTATATCTAGCAGAGCCTATATAATAAACATCATAATCACTGGTATTAAAAAAAAGGGGGGGGACCTCAAGGTAGGGCCGGCAAGATGGCTCAGTGGATAAAAGCACTTGCCACATATGGTGATTTATAGACATACACAGGCAATTTATGTCATGCTAATTAGTAGAGGGGATAAACATTACCATTGAAATCTAGCTGATGACTTTATAGACATACACAGGCACCACGGATCCAAGTGCAACTGATTATGACTAGTAATAGATACAGATTAGAGATGTATGCATCAACATCTCAGTGTTAGTAGCAAAAACAATGAGTCTTTCTGCAAGGAATCATATATTCTAAAATGAAATGGAGATCTTTTTTAAAGGTTTTAAAGGTTAAAAACTCATTCAATTTTATGTCTTACAGGGCTTATACTGAGTTCAATATTGTATAACTGTATTAATTCAACTGTGAACCTAGAAACTTGCACCCACTTGTGAAAAAGATGTCCTCCGAAATGCTTCTTCTAATCATGTAGTTATTAAAAATTTTTAAAAAGTGGGGAGACATCAAGGTAGGGCAACCAAGATGGATCAGTGGATAAAAGCACTTGCCACATATGGTGATTTGAATGAAAATGTACTCCATGGGCCGCCAAGAGTTTGAATATTTGGCATCGGTTGGTGGCACTGTTTGCAGAGGTTTAGGAGGTGGAGCCTTGCTGGAGGACGCACACCACTGGGCCTCATCCCACCTCCACTTTGCTCTCTGCTGTTTCCTGCTACTGCTTGGCGATGTGAACGACGTGAACATTCAGCTTTCTGTTCCAGCTGCCTCTGCCATCATGCCTCCCCCACCATGATGGACTCTTATCCTTCTGAAACCATAAGCAAAATAAACTCTTCCTTCTACAAGCTACCTTGATCATGGTGTTTCATTCATCACAGCAACAAAAAAATAACTAATACACCATTGAAGCCTGATGACCTAAGTTTGATTCCCAGAATCCACGTAAAGGTAGAAAAAAAGAACAACTCCACAAAGTCTTCCTCTGACCTACACACACACACACACACACACACACACACACACACACACACACAAAAATAAATAAATGAGTGAATGAATATACACACTGAAGGCAAAATTTTGACATATTAGCAAGAAGACTTCCATTGTCAGTGGGTTATGTGTTCCTGCCAATGTCAACAGACAATACAGATAAGAGGAAAGAGAAGTCATGCACATTCCAACAATAATAATAATTACTAAAGAAAAGAGTTTCTCATGCTTTATAAATTCCTACCTAAGAGACTTCTAAGCAGAGGCTTCCCAAGCCATGCCTACATGGTGCTGTGCCCACACCAGCTATCACTGCCTCAAGACAAGACACTGTACCAGACCCCTTTACATCAAAACCTGAAAGCCTCTCCTACCACAAGACTACCATTCTCCTGAGAATAGGATATACTTCATCATGCTTATGAAAAGTAATCACCACTCCATAAGGTTCCTTACACTTGGCATATCAAAAGACTGAATTATATAACCATATTAAATAGTCTTTTTTTTTTGAGAAAAAAACTCACCATATAGTCAAGACTGGCCTCAAACTCACAAACCTGCCACTGCCTCACAAGTGCAGGCATGTATATCATACCTAGCTAAAAATAATTAAATACTATAAATATCTCATGAAATTTCATGATGATCATTCAATATTTCTACTTTGAGACCAGTAGAGGTACAAGTCCAAAACAGTCAAAAAGAACTACACTGCTGTGGGGGCTGGAGAGGCGGCTCAGCAGTTAAGAGCACTGGCTGTTCTTGCAGAAGACCTGGGTTTGATCTATCACCCATATGGCAGCTAACAACCATCTGTAACTTCAGTTTCAGGGGATCCGACACCCTCTTCTGGCCTCTGTAGGCATTATACAACACAGGTGACATATATATGGAAGCATACCACTCATACACATAAAATAAAAATAAATTATTTTAAAAGAGGAAATCCGGTGGCCCAGCCCCACAGCTTCCTGAAGTCAGCAGCTTGCCTGGGTAAGTTTGGCTGCTGCACCCACTGTGCCTTGACTCCCCCAACCTCATTCACCCTCCCAGCTCCCCCACCCC
>NW_008343573.1:1769256-1773376 GCF_000622305.1 Nannospalax galili | reverse complement strand
GTAGGAACTGTTCAGGCACACCTGCTGCTGCTTCCAAACCAACTTCATTGATCCTTTTCTTCTACATAGAGTTAACCTATCAGTTAGCTATGAGTAATCAAAATTTGCATATTCAAACCCTCTTTAATTCTCTGGAAAGCAAAGAGGATTCACCCTTCCCAGAAGATATTTTCACAGCATAACTTGATTCCTGGTATCTCAAAAAACAGATCAAAACATGTCTTCCAGGGCTGCAGAGATGGCTCAGTGGCTGCTCTTGCAGAGGAACCAGGTTTGGTTCCCAGTACCTACATGGCATCCAACAACCATCCGTAACTCCACTTTCTAGGGATCTGATGCCGTTTCTGGCCTATATGGACATTGCATACATGTAGAACACTTACATAAACTCAGACTTAAAAAAAAATAAAAATAAAAATAAATTTTAAAAATTAAAACTAAAGCCAGGCATGGTGGCACACGCCTGTAGTCCCAGAACTTGGGAGGCAGAGGCAGGCACGGAGGACAGAAGAGGCTGTTGGATCCCCTGGAACTGGACTTACAGACAGTTATTAGCCACCATGTGGGTGCTGGGAACCAAACCCAGGTCCTCTGCAAGAACAGTGTTCTTAATTACTGAGCCATCTCTCCAACGCCCCAAATCACATGTTAAATTGTCATATAAATGACAGTTATATTTATATGGTATGTATATTATCATATAAATATTTATATTTATGTAACCTTTTGTTGAGATAGGGTTTCACTGGGTAATCCTGGCTGGCCTCTCTATGAACACTCCATGGAGACGATAGTGATCTGCCTGCCCTCTGCCTCCTGAGTGTTGGGATTAAAGGTATGCATCATCACACCCAACCTATTTAGGTAACTTAATTATCATATAAAGGTGTAAGGTAAAAGAAATCTCAGATTATAAGCAAAACTCTACACTAAAGCACATGGAATGAGGAAAACAATAAAACTACTTTTTTCCACTTTTTTTTAAGTAGCTTTATTTTGTCATTCTTCTGGTTTTTTTAATTATTTATTTACTAACCACATAATTAGAAGACACATTTCATGACAACAGCATTGACATACTCAATAACAATTTCCAGAGCTGAGATGCATCTGTTTCAAGATTGGCTATAAATCTTTAGGTTTATAGGTGAATTAATACAGTTATACAATATTGTACTCAGTATAAATCCTTTAAGACATAAATTTAAATGAGGTTTTAACCTTTAAAAAACATCTCCATTTAATTATTAAAATTCATTTTTTCTTCTTGCAAGGTTTCTTCAGAAGTGCTATTTTTTTTTTAAGGGTTTTTTTTTTTTTTTTTTTTGGATTCTTGAGACACAGTCCCTGTAGCCCCACCTGTCCTGGAACTCACTATGTAGACCAGGCTGGATTTCAACTCTCAGAGGTCTGCCTGCCTCTGCGTCCCCAGTGCAAGGATTAAAGGCGTGCGCCACCACGCGTGGCTATTTTTTTTTAATTTTTTTAAATTTAGAAACCACATGATTAGAAGAAGCATTTCATTGCAGCTTTAACATATTCAGTAACACATTCCAGAGCAAGGTTACATGTCTTTCAAGGGTGGCTGTAAATTTTTGGGTTCACAGGTGGATTGATAGTCATACAATAATGGACTCAGTATAAACCCGCGGAGAGAGCCCTGCGAGTCATCAGAAAAATTCATTTCTAATGCAACTGACACTAAGATGTTTGCACCTGTGTTTCTAATCTCTATATATCTGATTATTACTAGTCACAATCGGTTACTTTCTGAGCTCCTTGGCATCTGAGCATGGATATAAAGTCATCAGATAGATTTCAATGGTAATGTTTTTCATATCTACTAATTATTAAGGAGCAAATTTTTAGACTTTGAAGAATTATTTTTTAATACCCACATGATTAGAAGAAGCATTTCATTACAGCTTTAATATATTCAGTAACACACACCAGAGCAAGGATACATCTCTTTCAAAAGTGGCTGTAAACCTTTAGGTTCACAGTTGAATTAATACAGTTATGCAAAATTGAACTCAGTATAGATCCTGTAAGATATAAAATTGAATGAGTTTTTACCCTTTAAAGAAGATCTCCATCTTAAGATATGCTGCTTCCTACATTTTTTAATTTTTTTTTTAGAAGAAGCATATCATTACAGTTTTAACACACCTAATAACAGTTTGCAAAGACACAGCTCCTTCAAAAATGGCTATAAAATTTTTAGGTTCACTGCTGAATCAATACAGTTATACAATATTGAACTCAGTATGACCCTGTAAGACATAAAATTGAATGAGTTTTTAACTCTCAAAAAGGATCTCCATTTCATTCTAAAATATACAGTTTCTTGCAGAAAGACTCTTTGTTTTTTCTACTAACACTGAGATGTTGGCGCAATGCTTCTCTAATCTGTATGTATCTGAATATTACTAGTCATAATCATTTGCACTTGGATCCTTGGTGCCTGTGTATGTCTCTAAAGTCATCGGATAGATTTCAATGGTAATGTTCATCACCCTCTATTAATTAACATGACAAACTTTTATGCTTCCTCCTCAAATATAATACATTTTTTTATTTGTTCATGTTTTTTTTCTGTGTGTGTATATCACACAGAACATCCCAAACCATCTTATTCAACTATACACCCACTTCCCAGATGGCACCGTCCCACAGTCTCCCTCGCCTAGCTAGAGCCCTTAAACTCTGTTATTCCTGTTACTATCCACTGTGTTGTCAGCACACCTAGCATTCCCCACTACTTGTCCAACTGGTGAAACTAGTCAGGCTATCTAGGGGTCTTTGTTTTAGGAAGGTCAGCTTTTCCTCACCTAGCAGCAAACAATTGTCAATATTCCTTTAGATAAGATGGGAGTCTGCTGCTTATTTTCCCACTTTTATGCTGGGTTAATATCTGGGAATCCCATGGGCCACCCTGGCCAACAACTCAAAAGAAGGTATCTCCTATCTGGGATTGTTGGTTGTTATGTAGTCTTTACCTATATATATGCACTCTTAAAAAATTATATAGGCCCCTTTAATCTTTGGTTATACTTTCCTTTTGGGTGTTTAAGGCCATACAGTTCAAAGGTCCTGTGGGACCATGGCTGGCTTCACTTGGAAGCATGGAGAAAATGTTTCCTCTGTTTACCCTGCCCTTTGTAGACTGGACACTGGTTCATGTCCATCTAGTGGGGTCTCCTCAGCCTCCTTGATCAGAGGACAGCTGATCAACCACACTTACAGGACATTTTCAGAGACGCTCATAGTCCCGTGGAACTAGTCAACCTAGGAGGGCAAGGAGCAAAAACTGTCCTTTATGTCCCTCTGACCAAATTACTATAGGCTTCAAAGTACGTCTGTTAAACATCCAAGAAGTTTAGTTCCACGAGTCTGGTACTTTTAATTACTTTGTGCCACTTAGATAAATTTTGGGCAAAGATCAATTGTTCTCAGATAAACTTCACCTAGACATATATTTCTTGATCTGATACATATAATTTGTCAGTAGATTATTGGACTAATATGATTCCACTGGTATTTAAAACTAGCTAGGCATTATTTATCTCTCACATTGTCTAACCCCTCCATCATGGTTTCCCCAATTAAGGTGCCCCCAATTTCCCCCTTTCTCTCTTAATAATACCCTTCTCCTTTGGTCCTACCTTTCTAGCTCCTTCTTTCCCCTTATCCCCTAGGTTCCTTGTATACCCTCCTTTCTCCCCTCCCTTAAACTAACCCAATTTTCGTCCATATCTCCCTTATTAAGTCCTGTTTCCTACTGTTCTTCTCTTTCAGGTTCTTTCTTGTCCTTTACCTCCCTGTTTCCTTTTCATTATCCTGATTTGTGCAGTTATGTCTGGATACATACTCGTTTATTAGGATTTGGTGCTAGTATCCACATATAAGGGAGAACATACATCTTTTTTTTCTGAGTCTGTGTTACTTCACTTAGTATAACAGTTTCTAGTTCCACCCATTTGCCTGCAAATTTCATGATTTGAAATTTCTTTACTGCTAAGTAAAACTCCATCGTATAAATGATCCACATTTTCATTATTCAATCGTCAATTGAGGGACATTTAGGTTGCTTCCATTTCTTAGCTATTGTGAAAAGAGC
>NW_008343573.1:1763674-1768917 GCF_000622305.1 Nannospalax galili | reverse complement strand
CAGCTCCTTAGCCCATCTTTCAATTGGGTTGCTTCTTGTTTTGGGTCTCTGTTTTTTAAGATCATTATATATTCTGGTAATTAAACCTCTATCAGATGTATCGCTGGTGAAGATTTTCTCCCATTCTGTGGGTTTTCATTTTGTTTCCTTGGTTGCCTCCTTTGATGTACAGAAGCTTTTTAGTTTAATGAGGTCCCATTTGTTAATTCTTGCCCTTGTTTCCTGAGCAATTCATGTCCGGTTTAGAAAATCCTTTACTACACCTTTAACTTGTAGGTTTTTGCCAATGTTTTTTTCTAACAGTTTCAGAGTTTCAGGCTTTACATTGAGGTCTTTGATCCATTTTGAATTGACTTTTGTGCAAGGTGAAAGGTAGGGGTTTAGTTTCATTCCTCTACAAGTAGAGATCCAGTTTTGCCTACACCATTTACTGAATATGCTGTCTTTCCTCCAGTGAATGTTCTTGGCCCCTTTGTCAAATATCAGGTGGCTGAAATTGCATGTACTCATATTTGAGTCTTCAATTTTGTTCCATTGATCTATGGGTCTATTTTTGTGCCAGTGCCATGTTGTTTTTATGACTATAGCTCTGTAATACAGCTTAAAATCTGTTATACTAATGCCCTGGTATTACTCTTAGTGCTCAGGATTGCTTTGGCTATCTGAGGTCTTTTGTGCTTCCATAGGGATCTTAGGATGGTTTTTTCCAATTCTGTGTAAAATGTCATAAGGATTTTGACTGGCATTGCATTTAATCTATAAATGGTTTTTGGAAGGATGGTCATTTTCACAATATTAATACTTCCAATCCATGAGCAAAGGAGGTCCTTCCATCTTCTGATGTCTTCCTCAATCTCTTTCTTTAAAGATTTAAAATTTTCATTATAGAGGTCTTTAATGTCTTTGATCAGGTTTATTCCAAGATTTTTTTTTTTCAGCTATTGTGAAGGCGAGTGTTTCCCTGTGCCCTTTCTTTGACTCATTCTTATTGGTATATAGAAAGGCTAGAGACTTTTTAGGTTAATTTTGTAATATGCCACTTTACTGAATGTGTTAATAATTTCTAGGGGTTTTCTGGTGGAATTTTTGGCATCTCGTAGATATATTATATCATTTGCAAAAAGCGACAACCTTCTTTAAACCTCTGGTAGAATTCTCTTGTAAATCCATCTGGTCCTGAGCTTTTTTTAGTTGGGAGGTTTTGTATTGCTGTTTCAATATCCTTATGTGTTATGGGTCCATTTAAGCTCTTAATCTCCTCTTGGTTTAGTTTTGGTGGTTCACATGCTTTTAGATACCTGCCCATTTCTTTTAGGCTTTCAAATTTAGTAGCATATAGGTTTTTAAAGTATTCTCTTACAATGTTCTGGATCTTTCTGGTGTCTGTTGTGATGTTTCCCCTTTCATCTCTGATTTTGTTGATTTGGAGGTGCTCTTTCTTTCTTTTGGTTAACTGGGCTAGTGGTCTGTCAATCCTGTTATCTTTTCAAAGAACCAGCTCTTGGATTCACTGATTCTGTGTATTGTTTTGTTTCGATTTCATTAATTTCTGCCCTGATTTTTGTTATTTCTTCTTGCCTGCTGGGTTTGGGTTTCATTTGTTGTTGCTTTTCAAGTGTCTTGACTTGCAATGTTAAGTCATTTATTTGTGTTCTGATTTTTTAATGTAGGCACTTAGAACTATAAACTTCCCTCTAAGGGCAGTTTTCAGCATGTCCCAGAGGTTTTGTTGTGTTGTACTGTCCTTTTCATTTAGTTCCATGAATACTTTTATTTCTTTCTGAATTTCTCTTTTGACCCATTCATCATTCAGGAGTGTGTTGTTTAATTTCCATGTGTTCATATGGTGACTAGGGCTTCTTTGGTGTTGATTGTAAGATTTATTGCATTATTGTCTGATAGAGTACATGGAATTATTTCAATCGTTTTGTATTTGTTGAGGTTTGTTTTGTGCCACAGTATATGGTCGATTTTGGACAAGGTTCCATGGGGTGCTGAATAGAAAGTATGTCCTTTGGTGCTTGGGTGGAATACTTGGTAGATGTCTGTTAAGTCTATTTGATATATGGTATTGTTTAATTCAGATGTCTCTCTGTTAACTCTCTGCCATGTTGACCTATCTAATGGAGACAGTGAGGTATTGAAGTCCCCTACTATTAATGAGTTGAGATTAATCTGGGTCTTAAAGTCCTGTAGAAATGTTTTTATGAAGTTGGGTGCACCAGCGTTTGGTGAATATATGTTCATGACTGTAATGCCATCTTAGTTTATTGCTCCTTTGATCAAAATGAAGTGTTCCCCTTTGTCTCTTCTGATTAGTTTTAAAGTCTATTTTGTCAGATATTAGAATTGCTATGCCTGCTTTTTTCTTAGTGCCATTTGCTTGGTATATTTTTTTCCATTGTTTCACTTTGAGATAGAGTCTGTCCTTGAAGTTGAGTTGGGTTTCTTGCAGACAACAAAAAGATGGGTTTCTTAATCCATTCACCTAGTCTGTGTCTTTTGACTGGGGAGTTCAATCCATTAATATTTAGAGTTATTAATGAAAGATGAGCATTGACTCTTGTCATTTTTATTTCTGTTTACATTCTTGATACAGCTGTACTTTTCCACAATTATCCCTTCATTGAATTTCTTTCCACAACCCCTTGGGTATAGTTATTCCTTTCTTCAGCTCTTTGTATTGCTTCCAGAACTCTGTGAAGGGCTGGTTTTGTGGACATGAATTCCTTCATCCTATTTATGTCATGGGAGATTTTTCTTTCCCCTTTGACTGTAATAGGCATTTTGGCTGGGTATAGTAATCTGGGTTGGCATCTGTGGTCATTTAAAACTGGGAATACTTTGGTCCAGGCTCTTCTGGCTTTCATAGTTTGCTCTGAGTTCCTACTAGTAGGGGTCCAAACCTTAGAAGGAAGCCTAAGTATACATGACTGGAACCTGACTTGGGCTTCTGTGGGTACTCCTGAGTAGCTGATCTGAAACCATCAGTTCCCTCCAAAATAAAACCTGAGAGAACCTAAAACCTGGAAAAACCAGCTTCATATAACCAATAAGAAAAGGACCAAGGCACACCAATAATACAAACAGAAGCATACTTCAACTTAATTCTCATATCAGAATCACAAACAACAAAAAAAATTCACATGCCAAAATCACAACAAAAGAAAAATAAAATGGAATGCCAAAACACTATGTCCCCATGAAATTCCATCAGTCCTGTAGAAGAGTTCTACCAGGACACTGAATCAGAGATAACCCAGGACACTGAATTTAAAAGAACAGTCATAAACATGATCAAACAACTTCAAGAAACACACGAACAAACAACCGAAAGAGCTAAAAGAAGATAGGGATAAACTTCTGAATGAATTCACAAAAAAGATAGAAACACTGAAGAAAACTCAAGCAGAAATGAAGAAGGAAGTGCAAAACTCAATAAGCCAATTAGAAACAACAGGGGAAAGCCTCACCTCTAGAATGAATGAGATGGAAAACAGAATAACAACACGGGAGGATAAAGTTGAAAAATTGGACCCCCCAAGCAAAGAGTATGGAAAAATAAAAAAAAAAAAAAAAACCACACAGGAATGAAATATGCAAGAGATGTGGGACACCACGAAAGACCACATCTACATATCACAGGCATAGAGGAAGGAGAATTTCAGGTTAATGGAATTGACCAGATCTTAAACAGGATTGTAGAAAAGAATTTCCCAAAATTATGGAAAGACATCCCCATACAAATAAAGGAAGCACATAGAGCACCAAATAGATAGGATCAGAAAAGAAACTCCCCATGACATATCATAGTAAAAACACTAAAAGTACAGAACAAAGAGAGGCTGCTGAAAGAAGGAAAGAAAAAAAAAAAGTCACATATAAAGGAAAGCCCATCAGAATTACAGCTGATTTATCAATGCAAACCATGAAAGCCAGAAGAGCCTGGACCAAGGTATTTCCAGTTCTAAATGACAATAGATGCCAGTCCAGCATACTTTACCCAGCAAAAATGTTTATTATAGTTGAGGGGGAAAGAACAATCTTCCATTACGCAAATAGCCTGAAAGAATACATGGGCATGAAAACAGCACTTCAAAGAATACTTGAAGCAATACAAAGAGGAGAAAGGAACAACTATACCCCAGGGGCAAGGAAAGAAAATAAAGCTATAATTGAGGAAACACAAAATTAGACAAAGAACACAAACAGCAATCAAAATGATGGTAACCAATACACACCTTTCAGTAATAACCTTAAATATCAATGGACTGAACTCCCCAGTCAAAAAGACATAGGCTAAGTGAATGGATTAAAAAGCAAAATCCATCTCTTTGCTGTCTGCAAAAAACCTATCTCACCTTCAAGGACAGGCACTACCTAAAGGTGAAAGGAAGGAAAAGAATATTCTAAGCAAATGGCACTAAGAAATAAGCAGGGGTTGCAATTCTAATATCTGACAAAATAGACTTCAAAGTAAAATCAATCAATCAGAAGAGAAAAAGAGATAAAGACGTTTCTGATCAAAGGAACAATGAACCAAGAAGATAATACAATCATGAACATATAGGCACCAAACTCTGGTGCACCCAAATTCACAAAAATAACACTATAGGACTTTAAGACACAGATTGACCCCAACTCAGTAATAACAGGGGACTTCAATATCCCACTGCCTCCATTAGACAGGTCAACTGGGCAAAGAATAAACAAAGAGACATATGAATTAATTGATACCATACATCAAATGAACCTAACAGACATCTTTTGAATATTCCACCCAAGCACCAAAGAATACACTCTCTACTCAACACCCCATGGAACTTTTTCCTCAGCACCCCATGGAACTTTTAAAAAAATTAACCACATACTGGGCCACAAAACAAACCTCAACAAATACAAAAAAAAATTGAAATAATTCCCTGCATTCTATCAGACCACAAAGCAATAAAGCTCAAAATCAACAGTGGACAAAGCCCTAGTCACTACACAAACTCATGGCAATTAAACAACACACTCCTAAAAAATAAGTGGGTCAAAAGAGAAATTAAGAAAGAAATAAAAGAATTACTGGAATTCAACAAAAAGAACAATACAACACAACACAACCTCTGGGACACTTTAAAAGCAGTCCTAAGAGGGGAGTTTATACCACTAAGTGCCTATATTAAAAACCAAAGATTAAAGGGGCCAACATAATATCATAAGAGCATACATATATATAACTAAAAGTTACTCAACAA
>NW_008343573.1:1760104-1762848 GCF_000622305.1 Nannospalax galili | reverse complement strand
GAATCTATGAATCTAAGAGCTGATTCTTTGAAAAGCTAAACAAGATAGACAGACACTTAGCCCAGTTAACCAAAAGAAAGAAAGAGAAAATCCAAATCAACAAAATCAGAGATGAAAGGGGAAACATCACAACAGACACACAAAAAATCCAGACCATTATAAAAGACTATTTTAAAAACCTATATGCTACTAAATTTGAAAATCTAAAAGAAATGGATGGATATCTAAAATCAGGGGAACCACAAAAGTTAACAAAAGTTAAACCAAGAAGACATCAATAGTTTAAACAGACCCATATAAGGAAATTGAAACAGTAATACAAAGCCCCCCAAATAAAAAAAGCCCAGGCCTAGATGGATTTACAGCAGAATTCTACCAGACATTTAAAGAAGACCTCCAACCAATACTACTTAAATTATTCAAAATGATAGAAACAGAGGAAGAACTTCCAAATTCCTCCTATGAAGCCAGCATCACTCTAATACCCAAACCGGGTAAAGATACAACCAAAAAAGAAAACTATAGACCCATATCCTTAATGAACACAGATGCAAAAATTCTCAACAAAAGACTTGCAAATCTCATACAAATGTACATTGAAAAGATCATTCACCATGATCAAGTAGGCTTTATTCCTGAGATGCAGGGATGGTTCAATATATGCAAATCAATAAATGTTATTAATCATATAAATGGACTCAAAGATGCAGAAAAGGCTTTTGACAGAATTCAGCAAGTGTTTATGTTCAAAATCCTAAAGGGAACTGGACTAAAGGGAATTGTATCTCAAAATAGCAAAAGCTATATACAAAAAACCCATAGCCAACATCATTCTAAATGGAGAAAAACTGGAACCAGACAAGGATGTCCACTATCTCCACTCCTTTTCAACACAGTGCTTGAAACTCTTGCTAGAGCAATAAGACAGGAGAAGAAAATTAAAGGAGTACAAATTGGAAAAGAAGAGGTCAAACTACCTCATTTTGTAGACGATATGATATTATACCTAAGAGATCCCAAAAGTTCCATCAGAAAACTCCTAGAACTGATCAACATTTTCAGTATAGTGGCAGGTTATAAAATCAACCTACCCAAATCAGTAGCCTTTCTATATATTCTAGAGCAATGAAACAGGAGAAGGAAATTAAAGGAGTACTAATTGGAAAAGAAAAGGTCAAACTATCACTTTTTGCAGATGATATGATACTATACCTAAGAGATCCCAAAAGTTCCACCAGAAAACTCCTAGAACTGATCAATGCTTTCTGTATAGTGGCAGGTTATAAAATCAATCTACAAAAATCAGTAGCCTTTCTATGTGCCAATAATAAGCAATTGGAGAAAGAGTACAGGGAAATGCCCCCATTCACAATTGCTGCAAAAAAAAAATAAATTAAATATCTTAAAATCTGACCACAGACACCAATGATCTCTACAATGGAAATTTTAAATTGTTAAAGAAAGAGATTGAGGAAGACACCAGGAGATGGAAGGACTTCCCTTTCTCACTGGAAGAACCATGTTTGTTGCTGCTCTTTTCACAATAGCTAAGACGTGGAAGAAACCTAAGTGCCCCTCAACTGACAAGTGGCTAACACAAATGTGGTATATTTACACAATGGGAAGCACAAACACCCCAGATAGCCAAAGTAACCCTGAGCACAAAGAGCAATGCTGGGGGGATTACTATACCAGATCTCAAAGTATACTACAGAGCTATAGTCATAAAAATAGCATGGTACTGGCACAAAAATGAACACATAGATCAACGGAACATCATTGAAGACCCAAACCAGCATACACACAATTTCAGCCACCTGATATTTGACAAAGGTGCCAAGAACAAATAATGGAGGAAAGACATCTTCAACAAGTGGCACTGGTAAAACTGGATCTCCACCTATAGAAGAATGAAACTAAATCCTTATCTTTCACCTTGCACAAAAGTCAACTCCAAATGGATCAAAGACCTCAATGCAAAACTGGAAACCCTGAAACTATTAGAAGGAAACATTGCAGTAATTTACAAGATACAGGTCACCCAACCCTTATCTACATAGCACATGGTAATTAAAAGTACCAGACTCTAGTAGAACTAACCTTATTGGATGTTTAAAACCCATACTTTGAGGCCTATACTAATCTGGTCAGAGGGACTTAAAAGTTTTTGCCCCTTACCCTCCAAGGTTCACTAAGTTCCAGGGAACTATGGAACATCTCTCAAAAGGTGCTCTAACTGTAATGAGTCACCTGTCCTCTTGTTCAGGGAGACCATGGAGACCCCACCCAACGGACTTGAACCAATGTCCAGTCTACAAAGAGGAGGGTCAACTCAGAGAAAACATCTCATTCATGCTTCCAAGTGAAGCCAGACATGGTGGAGCAGGACCTTTGACTTATCTTCACATAGATGGAACTGGTAAAAGAAAGGAGTTGGGCTCCTCTCAAGCCCATGTGATCCCTAAGGAACAGATCCTCAAATCACCTAAAATAAATTGATTTATTTGGGCCAACTGTAGGGTCTTAAACACCCAAATGGAAAGTATAACCAAAGAGTAAAGTGATCAGCATACTTCTTTAAGAGTTTAAGGAATTATACTTGCCAAACATTAGGCTTAAGTCCATATAAAAAGTTATTTAGCTGGGCATGGTGGTGCAGGCCTTTAATCCCAGCACTTGGGAGGCAGAGGCAGGCGGATCTTTGTGAGTTCAAGGCTAGCCTGGTCTACATAGTGAGTTCCAGG
>NW_008343573.1:1752369-1760018 GCF_000622305.1 Nannospalax galili | reverse complement strand
ATCTTAGTCAACAATACTGAAGTACCCACCTGTAGCTGAGGGAGACAACCCAGTATTGTTCTAGAATGATGGCCAAATTTGTTTTCTCCCCCTATCTAGAAGCCTTTGAGAGTGAACAGACACTGATTATAACCACTCCAACAGCTATCAAAATTCCTGAAAGCAAATCCTGAATCCATCACTCTAGAGTCCAGCCTTGGAAGACAAAAGAAAAATGAGGAGGAACCCAGAGGAGTTGGAAGCTCTCATCAAGAAATTCCAATGGACTCTCATATGAAAATTTGCCCTGTTCTGACTTTTTTCTAGTTCCCTGTCTAGAACTTGTAACGCTAATTACTCTTGCATTTACTTCTCCTTCACATCTCCTATTCATCAGCTAAGGACTTTCTTTTCCCCCTACAGATAAGAGCTATGCAATCTGGGAGTCTTTTAGATAGACCCACTAAAGAGCTTCCCCAATTGCCTCACCCTGTGTCCCAGTTCAGCATGGAAGAAAGCTGATTCCCTATCTGCAAGTTAGATAACCTCTTCAGAGGATGGTATAATAAGAATAGGAGGTAGGAATTGGCTAGGCAGTTAGCGTAAAAAGACCCCAAAGAAAAGTAGCCGTTTCTTGACTAAAAGTCAAAATGTCCTTGGGCCTCTTAGCAACATACTCTGTTCCAAAGGCCAAAAATGTCACAAGTTTTTGGGAGCTCTTATCTAATCCTTAAAAGATTTTAGGGTTGCCTCTTCAGAGGAGAAGTGTTAAGAGTAGCAAAAAGAAAAAAGAGTACATGACGTTATCAAAAACTGATGGGGAGATATGGGAGAAGTTAGAGGGGAGGGAGTGGGCGTGGATTTGATCAAAACACCATATATGCTTATATGCCTGTATTAAATTCTCAGTAAATTATTTTTTTTTAAGTGGGTGGAGAAAGAAGTCAGAGAAGGCTTCACAGGGAGCTTAGGTGAAAAACTGGTCTTTAAACAGTTTCCCAGACAGATAAGGGGATTAAGTAAAAGCACTCAAAGCCAAGGGAACATGATGCATAGGAACACAGAGTCAAGAATGTAAACAACGTCCACACAACTGTAAGACATGCAGAGAATGCTTCCAGCCTCTTACAGGCAAGCAGAGAAACAACAAGAAAACTTCAGAGGGGCCCTTAGCATCACAAGTATTTTATATCTTGCTTACTTCCTGAGCACCTGTCACAATCCACTGCAATGGATATCACAACTCCAGTACTATATTTGGAGCCATTTTGGTACAGAGACTGTGTCTAATTCATCTTTCTATCCTTTTTACTCACTACGTTCCACTCAACAAACATCTGTTTGGGTACCATGTGTAAGGAACTGCACAAAGATAAAACACAGTCTTTGTCCTTGGCTTAACCTCTCTGAGCTTCAGTTCTGCCCTCTGAGAAAGGAAGGGTTTAATCAATGATGGATGAAGTCTATTCCAGCTATGATATTCTAAGAGTCTAAAAGTCAAAGCAAAGGCACAGGTATCAGACAACAAAAATGAGTTTACTGATGGAGAAACCCACATGTGTACACACATGCACACACTCACACAAACACATAAAGAGAAGAGTGAATTACATGAATAAAGTCAGAGGCCAGAGCAGAACAGGACAGCAAAACAGAAGTGGTCAAGTCTATCTGAAGAAAGGGCAGACAGGATATTCAGCACCAAGACCATATGTAACACTGATGAAATCAAGAGGTACACTAAAAATGAACTTCAAGAATTAGAAATGGTTTACGTTTCTTCAGTCTAGTAATTGTTGGAAGAACCTGCCATCTAGTGGTGTAAAAATCCCTTCAGGGCCACACACAAAAGCTTGAAATAAAGAATACTATTGGGTGTTCAGTGTGATAGGCAACCAGAGTGCTTAGGATGGGAGGGCGGGAAGGACGGAAGGACAGAGGGAGGAGGGCAGGAGGGAGGGAGGGATGGACAGATGGAGGGAGGAGATATGTTTCAAAACTAAAAAGCTGAAAAACTGGTGATGCAGCAGCATAGTAGAGCACTTACTTCTCTATCGTGTAGGAGATGCTAGGTTAGGTCCCAGCACCAGAAAACAAAAGAAAACAAGTGCTTAAATCCAGACTTGTCAAAATAAGGGCTCAAAAAGAAATGTTTAAACATTATGTAATCCTGAAAAAAACTAAAATATTCCCAATTTCAAATCATTTTAGTATATCATAAAAATTCTTTATATAAATCACAGAAGTCCAATATTTTAAATTCTGTTATCTTTATTTACTAGGTAAAGTACTTATAAAAAGAAGACATAAATAATTATACCCTTTAAATGATCTTTCTCAAGCATTATGCATCAACACTCATGAGGCTGCAACAGAATTGCAAGGAGTTTCAAGCCAGCCAGGCTACACAGCCAAGACCTGCCATGGAACCCCTATACCTAAGTCTCAGAGAACATCACAGAAAAGAGGCAGAAAGACTCTGAGAGCCAGAGGACCAGAATGCCTGCTTCTAGATAATACATTCTAGACACGATAGGGAAGCTGCACCCATGAAATTATCACAATATGGTAGCCAGAAAAGACCTGCATAATGACAAATACTAACTGACATGCCAATATGGATAGGGAAAATAACACAGGATCCTACCGCTAGATAAAAAGCTACAGGCAATCAATGGATGCTGAGGGAGCGGAAGTAAGTTTTCTATAGGGATGTCCTCTCTGACTGGTTATCAGTCCTAAATATATGTACACAGGAGCACCACTAAATTAAGTCAGTGCATTTATGGGGGGGGGGGCAGAGAGACAAGAGAGAGAGACAATCAAAGAGGACAAGAAATTGAGAAGGAGTGGGGGAACATGGGGAATATACAAATACAATACATATGAAATTCTCAAAACAATAAAAACATTAAACAACAACAACAAAAAAAACAAGAACGAGGAGGAAGGGCAGTGCTGCAGCAGCATCCATCACAATCATAGAATTATGAGCGCTGGGCCACTCCTCAGAGCATGAGATTCAGTGTGCAGAGTGCTAGAATTTGCACTTCTAGTTAATATACCCACTGATCCAGGTGCTGCTAGTCCAAGAACCACATGTTAGAACCACTGCTTTACATTATGCTTGAATGTGATAACTCCAAAAGACATGGCCAGTTAGAAGCCAGGCTACAAAGCATCAGACTATTAGACAGTGTGTACTTCAGGATGACCGTGGAAAATTTAATATACTGAATGATTATATGTTGAAGACAAAACATGAGACTTTTCCTTGGACTGCTGAGCTCAGTAATAAAATCATTCTCCTGGCAATTTGATAATTTGGCATTAAACACACTTAAAATCAAGTAGTACCTATAAATTCCTTAAAATATAATTCAGAATTTAGAACAACAAAAATACAAGAAATCTATAGTTTATAGCCACCACCCAAGCAGAAATGGACCCACACTCAGACTGTTAGATAGTATACAATAGGTGGCAGCAAACAACTTCCTAAAAAGGGCAGGTTATAAATATTTTAAACTGTAGAGCCATATGTTTCTCTTTCACAACTACTCATTTATGGCACAGCATGAAAAAAGCCATAGACAATATACCCCCCAAAAAACTGTGGCTGTATTCCTATAAAACTTCCTGGATATTGAGATTTGAACTTCATACAATTTTCATGTATCATAAAATATCCTCGCTTTGAGTATTTTTTTTAAACACCTACAAAGTGTAAAGTCTTTTCTTGCAAACAGTCCATATTTAGCTCACAGACCAAGTTTACATAACTACTGTTCAGGTTCTGAAACCAAATTCCACTTCGCATTTTGAGTCAGGCACTTAGAAGCAGCTTTGGCTAAAAAGCATTGACTCCTTTCTTAAGCCAAAGGGGGTAACTAAAAGCCTGGCATCTCTGCTTTCATTTTGTGTCTTCTGTCTCCTTCACTTTGGCTGAAAGGACAGGGATAAGTCATTGTCTTTAACCTTTCCCCTTGACTCACCTTAGATTCCCAAAACAGCACAGCTTCACAGGACAGGCCTCCATCACTGCCCCTACATGAGGGCAAGGCTGCACCCAGAAGCAGAAGTAATCACCTGGAAACTACCCTGTCCTCTCAAACAAAAGACTTCTTGGGATCACCTTGCAGACCAGAGCTGAGACAATGACCAAGGACACCACACCCTGACCAGGACTGCTAATCACACCCCTTTGCCCCTCGCCCCAGTTCTTCCTCTATTTAAACCTAAAGCTCATGTCAGCTCCATGAAGATGACAGTAGTCAGTGGACCCCTTTCACCTGTTCCTCCTCCCTATGAGCCAACACTGAATAAATCTTTCTGAGCTTTTCACCATATCATCTGTTTACTTCATATATTAGGACAGGTTTTTAGTCTCTCTTGTTGGAGCTGCTGGAACCCAGGTTTTTGTTTTAAAAACTCAGTGCAAACAGATTTTCTTGTTTTGTTTAAGACAGTCTTTACTGTCCTGACCTCAAACTCTCAGTCTTACCTCCACCTCTGGAGTACCTAGTGGTTTAATTTTTAAAGTCATACTCAAAGTAGCAATCCAAGAAAACTTAAGTTTTGTCTCTAAACACTATCCCACTTTCTATTGAACGCTACTAACTGTTGCCTGCCAGGTATCCCTGGCAATGGGTCCTTCTAAATCATCTATTACCCAACACGCCACCACAATTTTGCCAGGTTAAATGTTATCTAGAAGTCTATACTGGGCAGACTTGGTATGGAGAAGCTTTCTCAAACATACCACTTCTGGCCTGTGCTCAGAGCAGTGAGAGTAAAGTCAAGTCCCGGAGATTAAATGACCTGCCTTGAGGATAGATAGTGCAGCCAAGAACAGCATCAGGACTCCTATCACCTAATCCAGGACACATTTTATTATATAAATTTTTAATTTTATATTTTTCTATCAAACAAAATTAAGTGAAATTCTATTAAATAAGTCAATGAAGAAGCCTTTTGGCTCTCCACCCCCAAGAATGAACAATAGTAGCTGGTATCATTCATAGCATAAGAAAAAATTCAGTTTGGTCAATTAACTTCTTTTCGAAAAAGAAAAAAATAGGGATTATGGAGTGGATTTTATATCCTATAAAAAAAGTATAATCAAAGAATAAAATATCTTGCTTAAGATTAGTGAAACCCACTAATAACATCGAGTTAAACTAAAATACCTAAAGAAAGAAAAAGCATGAAAGCCAAAGCAAAACTTCGCCAGCTAAATAGTGTTTAAGTGGGCCCTATAAAGATCCACTTCAATGTAACTCTAACATAACATTATAACATAACATTGATCCCACCTATCAAGGAATCTTCAAAGGGAGGGATGATGGGGGGAGGGACAAGCTGATTTCCAAATTATTTTTCTCAATGATAAGCAAAAACTAAAACTGCAAAAACCTCACCACCGTGATTAAATTAGCAACTGTCTTCTATACCCAACCACAAAACTAAATTAACAAATTACACTCTGTTCAACAGGAGTCCATTAGAGACTGCAAAAGATTAAGCTGCTGTCTAATCTTGGCACATCCACCCTCCCATATATAGCCTGTTTTTGCTTAGTTGGCCAGCCTACAGAGAGAATGAAAGCAGACTGGAATAGCCATGAATCTCCACTTCCCAGTGCCTAAGAAATCACTGTCAGTCTGTGGGGCTCAGCAAGCCTCTTAACTCACATCTAAGTGTCCGCCCCTACCAAGGCAACAAAGCTCTCTCTAAAGACAACAGTATCTGTATGTACATGCCTCTTCGTTAGCTAACCTGTGCTTATGCCGAAAATGTTCTCATGCAAAAGGAATGAGAAATTGAGAGGTAAAAATGCCCAACTCCTTAATACAGAGTCAACTCAATTACTGGCACTCACACTTCCCAAATGCAATGCTGCACATTAGTCCTGTCAGTGTCACTGTACCACCAAAGGTCAAACATGCTCCCTCACTGCCAGGAGAGGAGAGAAGCAGCACTGAGGTGAACAGAGCACTCTTGTTTCCCAGGAGCATTCCTTCACAAAATCTTCATAAAAATCAATCTTATCCAGTGAGGCTTTATGAAAATATTCCTAATGCTGTTTGTGCCTAACTGCTCCTCCAGCTATTCGTGCAATGTATTTTCTCAGTCATCACTGTCTGCAGGCTCACCAAACACCCACAACTTGAGGAACCCAAGAAAACAAACAGACAGGCAGCTTAATAACATAATGGTTATGAAAGTCTACTGATTAGCTTGCAAAAACATCAGGTAAGTTTAGAGGGAACTCAGAGCCCAAGGAAGAACAAAATTTTCTCATACCTTTGGGTAAACCTGTGAAGCAGAGAATTCTCAACATTATCTTCTCAAGATAAAATATAAACATTTATTGGGACTAGAGAGATGGCTTAGCAGTTAAGAGCACTGCCTGCTCTTGCAGAGAGCCAGGGTTTGATTCCAAGCACTCACATCGTGGCTAACAACCATCCATAACTCCAGTTCCAGGGGATCCAACACCCTCTTCTGGCCTCTGCAGGTATTTCATGCATGTAGTGCACTTACATGCATGCAGGCAAAACATTCCAACACATAAAATAAAAATAATAAACACTTTTTTAAAATGTAAACATTTGTGGGACTAACCCATACTTCCCTAGACAAGGGCAATGTATCAAGGACAGACTGTGGCTCTCTGCACACTCTCCCGAGCCTTTCCAGTCTACTCCCAGAACTACTTTCCTCCATGTTGTATGAGGGAAGTTACTATCCTCTGTCTCCTGTGGTTTAATTTTTACAGGAAACATTTTTACCTCTCACTAAGGAGACTGTGTTTGGAATATTTACAATACCCCTTCTGTGTAAAGGACTCATGTATTTAAAATGTAGAGAGTGTTAAGGGGGGGGGGGGACACCTGCGAAAACCAAATCAGAATTCATAAAGCATAACTCTTTAGCATTCAACATACCATTACTTAAAAGGATTCCCAATTTCCCATAAAAAAGTTCCTAAAGACCATGTCCTCCTCCATCCCCAGAACAGTAGTGGCCCCTGATCATTGTGTGTGGGAGAAGGCAATAATATAACTGCTCTTTAGCACTTCTGTTCACCCTGACTAGACAGTAACCCACTTAAAGGAAAACTGAAATTCTAACTATCGTTCTCTGTAAAATGTTGTCTCAAGCTTGGCTTAAAGTTGACTACAAGAACAGTATGTTTTCAATCACCCAAATACTTGGATTCTCCTTCTGCACAGCTATGACGTACACTATTCGTCAAGCATGGTACTTCCCTGTGGACTGCAGGAAAAATGAGTATCTGTCTTAATATAAAGGGTTCAAAGGAAAAACTTACAAGCGGTCTCTTTCTTTTTGTGATTCATTCAATTATTCATATAGAATAGTGCTATGGTTTGGAGGTTTGAATGCCCCTCGAGGTCCTGGCTCCATGTACTATTTGATACCTGTTGTTAACTACTAAGAAGATACAAACTTAATCTAATAATAATGCTTGGAAATGAGGGCTTTTAAGTAATTAGAATTACATAAAATAATTGGAGGTTCAGAAACTCCATCATAGAACCTCCACGATTAAATCCTAGCGGCTTTATAAAAAGAAGGAGGGAGTCCAGATGGAGGCTAGTCTCTCTCTCTCTCTCTCTCTCTCTCTCTCTCTCTCTCTCTCCCTC
>NW_008343573.1:1719997-1750321 GCF_000622305.1 Nannospalax galili | reverse complement strand
ATTAAGATGTTATATATGGCTAACTGGGCAGGAGGGCATATGCCTTTAATCCTGGTACTCAGGAGGCAAAGGCAGACAAATCTCTGTGAGATGGAAGCCAGCCTTGTTTATAGTGAGTTCCAGGCCAGCTAGGAATTTTTAAAGGCACAAAATATCTGCTATGGTTTGGATTTTAAATGTCATGTGTGAAATGCTTGGTCACCAACGTGTTACAATACTAAGAACTAGTGAAACCTTTAGGAAGTGGGGTCCAGTGGAAGGAGTTGTATCATTTAGGGTAAGCTCCAGATAATTATTTTAGGACCCCTGGGATTCTACCCATATTCTATTAAAATACGTATGTATGTAAATACACATAAGCAAAATTTTATATATATGAAGCCTGAAAAACTAAAAATTAAAATTCTGACCATACTAACTTTTGTATCATAGTATTTTTTTTAACCTTTTTTTTTTTTTGGTCTTTTTGAGACAGGGTCTCCTTGTAGTCCCAGCTGTCCTGGAACTCACTATGTAGATTAGGCTGGCCTCAAACTCACAAAGACCCACTTCCCTCTGCCTCCCAAGTGCTGGGATTAAAGGCATGTGCCACCATGGCCAGCTACATTTCTTTTTTTTTTATTGAATCTTTTGTGCATTTCATACAGAACAGCTCAAACAACCTTAATCATCTTTATACCCCCGTCCCCACTGTCACCCTCTCATAGCCACCCCACCCCCAAGCCCATATACTCGGTCATCCCTGTTAAGGCCCACTGGGTTGTCAGTGTCCCTAGCTGTTCCTCAGTGCAAGTCCATCCACTAAGTCTTTAATTCTTAGTTGTTGTAAAATAAGCAGTTTCCTCCACCATGTGGTGGCAACATGGACCCAAAGCAATCATCACGGCCAAGTGATCATGAACTGAAACTTCTGAAATTCTTGAGTTGATTCATTTCAGATATTTGCCACAATGATAGAAATAAAACTAACACAATGGACTTTTTTAAAAAGCTAATGAAAAAACAAAACAGAGAAATGGGCAATAAAAAAATACAAAACAGAAGATAAAAGAAAGAAAAAAATCAAAGAGTAAGGATAATTTTTCTTCTTCACTCAGGAAATGAGTCATTCGTTTAAGGTCTCATGAAGGGACCATTATCAATTAACATATTGAGCTGTCATGCTAAACAACATGGCTTTTGCAAAGATGTACACTACATATTCACTAAATTCAGGTACCAGACATTCTAATTAGAGTTATATATAATATGTTGCCATTTATGATGCTCTAAAAAAATACTTGAGACTAGGTAACTTATAAGAACGTTTTCTTGCAGGTCTGGAGGCTGAGAAGTCTACATCAAGGTGCCAGCTGGTTTGGGTTCTGCTAAGGGCTGCTCTTCACTTCAAGATGGCATTATATGTTGTATCTTCCAGACACAAGTGATGTGTATCCTCAGGGAGGAAGACATAGGCAGTGCATGAAGTCCCTTTTCTAAGGACCTTAATTCCATTCATTAGGAAGGAATCCTTATGACTAAATCAATTCTGAAAGTTCCTTTCTCTTAGTACACTATATTGGCCCCTAAATGTCAACACATGAGTGTTGGAAAGGACACATTCAAACAATAAAAGCATATGGAAAAATTGGGGGGAAAAATGAATTTAAAAAAAATAACAAAATGTGGTATTGGTATATATGTGTTAATTTGTGACACAAACATAGAACTGTCAAGAAGATACAAGAAATGGCAGTAACACACCAAAACAGTGAAATAACCAAGAAAGAGGAAGCAAGAGCTCCAGTAAACAGATGCTACAACTATAGAAAAACATGAAAGTGATTCTCAGGACAAAGGTGAAAGGAAATTCCAAGACATCTGCTATGTGGCATGTGAGAATCTATACTAGGTCAAAGTGGAAAGTTCTGAGAGAAAACTCCTCAAGAAGATAAAATCTCAAGACCCCTCAAGTACATGATGTACTGGAGTGATTGAAATGAAGAGGGTAAACCTGAGGCCTGGGGGATAAATCTGGAACAAATCTATTTAAAAACTTGGCAACTTTACTTTTGTGTCTCACAATGTAGCCCAAGCTAACCTCAAACACATGATCCTCCTACCTCATTCTCAAGAATGATAGTATTATAGGCATGCACATGCCTAAGCTGGTGGTTATTTCTAAGCAAGAATTTTTAAATAACAGGAGAATAAAGCTTAAAAGAGTAAGTGTAGCCACGTCCTGCCTACAGAGCCCATCACAATTCAGCACTCACCACTGTCCTTTTGACCATGGATTATTAATCTACTTGTCAATTGGCTCCTTCCAAACTGGCCTCCCCCAGTGACAAGTGCACTATCAACTCAGTGCTGTGTTCAGCTATTCTCTCTCCACGGAGCCCTCTGGCTCTAGATAACCAAAGACAACTACCTCACTTCTTGCAGGTTGTGATAGTTTAAATGAAAATGTCCTCCATAGGCTCCAAGTATTTGGACATTTTGTCCCCATATGATGGCACTGTTTTGGGAGGTTTTAGAAGGTGTGGCTATCCTGGAAGAAGCACGTCACTAGGGGTGGGCTTGGAGAATTCTTAAGCCTTGCTGGATCTCCAGTTGCTCTCTTGCTTCCTGTGCCTACGTGATGATGTGAAAGCTTAGCTTTTGCTGCTCCTGCTCCAACCACCTCCATCTACCTTCCTACCATGACAGACTGTAATTCCCCTGGAACCATAAGCTCAAATAAAATCTTCCTTCTATAAATTGCTTGGGTCAGTGTTTCTGTCACAGTAACAGAAAAGTGACTAATACAGTAATTGGTACCAGAAGTGAGGTATTGACTGTGAAGAACCTGACCATGTGGGGTTTTGAAGAAATGTGGAAGATTGGGCTAGAAAAGCAGCTGATTGCTATAAGCGGAGTTTAACAGGCCATTCTAGTAGGCGCCTTGAAGAAAGTAGTGCTGAGAACAATGTAGTTCCAGAGGGAAAAGCAGCAATTGGGATATTTTGGCAAAGAGTCTGGCTGGAGTCTGCTCACAGCCAAAAAGCTTGCCTGAGGCTAAGTTGAAAAGCCACAGACTAATTTCTCTTGTGGAAGAAATGGTGGTATGGCTATTAATGGTGAATATTATACAGATCTACAGTGAAAGAGAGAAAATGGGGCAGAAAGAAATACAGTTTAAATTGAAAAAGAGCACTAGGAAGATAACTGTTGGAACCCTGGCATGTGATGGAGAGGATCCCATTGATAAGGAAATTAAAGTGATTAAGGAGATTAAAGTGATTAAGGAGGGGTCTAGAGATTCAAACTTAAACAATGGAGAGAGTGCCTCTGGGGCTAGACTACACCCAGTTAAGCCTCCAACTTGTGAAAGGAAAATGCTGCAGGGACCACTGAAGAGAAAAGCTTCTAAAATGGATAAAGCAGACTGGAGTCCATCTCAAACTTGCTGTCAAACTTGGCAGTGTTGTTCACCCAGTGCTGGCTTTAGAGGCAAGAAAGATGCAAGAGCAAAGGGGTCATCAGTTCTTCCTCCATGGTTTCAGAGAGCTGCTGAGGCCAGGCAACATGCAGCAGGGGTTCCCCTGCCCAGAGAAGGCCCTGATAGGCCATTGTGTGAAGCTGTGAAGGTGAAGCCTGGTTGGCAATGGAGACCTCAAGGAGATGGCCATCATGCCAGAGATGTGAGGCATTGCCAAGAAGATCTGCATACAGGGAGTGGTACCAGCCCAAGAGAGAAATGTGTGTTGCAGGCAGCAAAACTAGAGAGGCTGAGCCATCTAAGTTCGTTGGAAGTAAAGTCCCAGAAGTCAAACATGGAGCTACTGGATTTGGTGTTTGTCCTGCTGGTTTTCGGTCTTATTTTGGTCCGGTATTTCCTTACTATGCTTCTATTCCACCCTTTTCCAATGGTGACGTGTATTCGGTTCCACTGTATGTTTGGGAGTATGTAATTTGTCTTTTGATTTTACGGGTTTACAGTTAAGATACTTCACTGAGTCTCAGAAGAGACTTTGGACTATTGACTTTGGAATAGCAGTAAGATTGATAATGACTATGGGGAATTTTAAAGTTGGACTAAATGCATTTTTGCATTTTATATGGTCATGAGCCTATGGGGGCCAGGGGGTAGAATGTGGTGGTTTGAGTGAAAATGTCCCCCATAGGCTCCAAGCATTTGGACATTTTGTCCCCAGATGATGGTGCTGTTTTGGGAGGTTTTAGAAGGCATGGCTATGCTGGAGGAAGCACGTCAGTGGGAGTGGGCTTAGAGTATGTATACACATATGTTAATAACTTGTGTTATTCTTTTTTTGAATGTGTGATTGAGGTAAGTGTTAAGTGGTTAAGTGTTGTGAACCTATATGATTATATTGGGTTATGAGATACTAAAGGACTAAGCATTCTTTGAAGACCTTATCGCCTACTCTAAGATATATAATGCATTGGTCATTGTATGATGGGATAGTCATATCATGTTAGGTGAAATTATGACCTCAACATTGTTTTCATTTGAAAATTAAGCATAACATAGAGAGATGCTATTGGGTGTCAAGTTGACAAGGAGTGGACTTGTGATAGCTAATCCTCGGTGTCAACTTGACTGGATTCGGGATTAACTGAAATGAGAGAGATCTTCTTAATTGGATCATCTGAAGCTGGAAGACACACCCTAAATGTGGGTGTTACCTTCTGATAGCAGCCTGTATAAAAGGCCACGGCAGAGGAGAACACCTTGCTTTTTGCTGCTTGCCTTCTCTCTCGCTGGTGAGTTCATCTTGCTACTACAGACTGAAGACTAGCTGATCTTTTCAAATTCATCAGACCTTCAGCATCAGATTGGGGCTACTGAGACATCCAGACTCATGGACTGAGTGACTACAGATTCTCAGCCTTTCCAGTGTGGTGCAGCCATTGTTGGACTACTCAGTCTCTATCCTGTGAGCTAAGCTGATAAATCTCTATACATATATATTCATTCTACCAGTTCTGTTTCTTTAGAGAACCCTGACTAATACACAGGTCTTTGGGGGAATGTCACTTTCTCAATGGGAACAGTGCAGCTACTCTGTTATTCTGACATTTATATAAAGACACACACATACACCATGCATGCCACAGTGCAAATGTAGAAAAGTCAAAGGACAACTTGTAGGAGTCAGTTCTCTCCTTCCATCATGTGAATCCCAGGGATTAAACTCAGGTCATCAAGCTTGAGGGCAAGAGCCCTTACCCACTGAGCCATCTCACCAGCTAGCCGTTCTATTTTAAACTGTCAGAGCACCTTACTGCCCCATCCTTCCTACTCTCTCCTCCCATCTCTTATCCCTATTTTTTTTTGCAGTCGGAGGACTTAGGTCCTCATATATTTTATGTTCATCATCTGATGCCTGTAGTTCTTTCTAGAAGTAAGTTCCATACAGATGGCAGAGTGAGAAATAGCAAATATTTATTGGATTAATAAATAAGAATGGGAAAGTAATCATGCAATACTACTATAAACAGCTCCAGGTCACCTGTGGCTAAGTCATACAAACCATAATAGTACCCATCCCACAAAATGATGATATAGATATTACAGGAGAACAAGCAAACTTTGTTGTACATACCTACAGGTAAACATCTAAATATCTCTCTTCCACAAAGAGAAATCAAGAGGTAACATGGGAAAATTGGAAATGAAAAAGTAGCAATGCAAGTATTTTACTTAGATTCTTGAAAACAATCAAAAGAATCAACTAATGGTTGAAAGGGATTATTTGTGGAGAGCAAGAATTTGGGTGTAGTTTTCAGAACTACTTAACATTTGAAATTATATACAAATATCATTCATGAAAATAACAGCCAAAGTAAGAAAAAATGTAGAGACAAGTACCATCTTGTGAAATATTCACCTTGCATATAATAGGTCCAGAATTAATATACAGATTAACAAAGTGTCAGGACCAAACTGCCCAAAAATTAGAAACCATATGATAAAGCATTTCATAGTGTGGAAACAAGAGCAGTCAATTAACTTTCAAAAAAGCTATTCAATTTCATCACTAACCAAACAAATGAAAATTAAACTAGAATGGGATGTTTTTCATTTTTTTCCTAGCGTTTTCCAGTGCTAAGGATGAAACTCATAGCCTCACACATGCTCTACCACTGAACTAACCCTGTCCCATCTTAGAGGTATTCTTCAACACCAGATATTGCAGTATGACATTAACTTTACCAACTGGAGAACTAAAAAAAGTGTAAAACAACCAGTTCACACTGAAATTGTAAACTAGTACAGCTACTCTGAAAAATATTTGACATTATCCAACAAACTTGAGGAAGCACTTAACCAGCAATTTAGCAGTTCTGCTGCTAGTTATGTTTCCTACATAACTCATGCCATATGTACCAAAGCAATGCACAATAATTTTTAGCACAACACTTAATTTACATCCAAAACAACTTGCAAACAAATCAAATTTCAACTACAGAATAATGAATAAGCATTTTGCATGCTATTCATAAAATGCAGCATCCTGATAGTAGTTAAAAATAAATGAACCAGAGCAGCACAAATCAAAACTCAAGTCAGAAAACAAGATCTGTATCTCCTAAGTGAGATTCCATTTATATGTCAAAGCAGCACAGCTAAATATGAGTAAGTGACAAAACAGTACAGAAAGAAACTAATACACAAAGTTGAAGACAGTGTTTTTGTCTGGAAAACAAAGAATAGGATCAGGAACTTAAATTTGTATGTGAGCGTATGTTGTGTATGTCTATGCAGTGTGTCTATGTATGTGTGACCATGTTCTTTAGCCATACAAAAGTTTTTTCAAATTCTCAACAAAATTTCACAGACCTAACCCTAAAAGAAACACAAAGCTTGAATACATTTTCAATAAAAAGACTCATCTCTGTGAGTTCAAGGCCAGCCTGGTCTACATAGTGAGTTCCAGGACAGCTGGGGCTACAGAGAGACTCTGTCTCAAAAAGACCAAAAAAAAAAAAGACAAGCACAGTGAGAGTTTTAAAGTTCACAGGCTTGCCAGTAGTCCCCAAATTCAAAACTCAGATGAGGTTCATCTAACTCACAATCTGACACTCCTTCCATTTGACCAAACAGTTCTCTTCGCTCACTTACAAAAAACATGTAAATTTCAGTCTCAAGTAACAAAATTAAAGAGGAAAAGTCATCAGAAATAGAAATGCTAAAGTTTCCAGTAAACCTCAATGTAGGTGGCAAACAATGAAGTTGTGGAAAATATTGAGAACAGAATACAGGTATCTAGAGGAACTGTGGTGCCAACAAACATGCCTGAACCTGTAAGCAATGAATGAGAAGAGAAGTCTCCTGAGGCCCTTCAGAAGGGCGGTGAATATACAGTACTGAATATGCAGGATTCTCCTAGTTCTGTCAATAACTGAGTCACCATTACACTCATTTTACAGATGAGAAAAAGAAGGCCCCAAAGGCTAAGAGAAGAGAAACTTCTCAATGAAATTCCCAATGTTATCACTAGCTCAGGAAAGTTCACTGAGTCAGAAACTTAGGCACCAATGATCAGAAGATGACTACAACAATATTACAGATATGAAACATAATTATACACAAGAGTACAGAATGAAAAAGTCAACTATCAGAGCTGAAATGGACAATTTTTTTCCTGAATCTGAGCCAAGATTTCTCTATCTACTTAATCATCTACCAAGCAAGAGAACAAATAACAGCTTACCTGTGACCAGGGTGATAAATAGCAGTATTTATTCCATGAGGATAATGGCCATGAAAGCTGAAACTGTGACTCTCTTGGTAGCTCTGATTTGTCCCAACACTAAGTTTAAGAAGGCAAAAAAAGAAATATGTAACATTAAACCACAGTGGTGTCACTGAATATTGAAAATATCTGTAATTCAAAGACAGACAATATCAAATATTGTTGAGGATGCAAAACAACCAAAATTCTGACATATTACAGTGGGAATGTGAGTGACACAACCACACTGGCAAAAAGTCTATTAGTTCCTCATAAAATAAAACTGTATATACCCTATGTCCCAGCGATACCACTGAAAGAGAAGGACCCAGGAAAAAAGAAAGACTTCATCTGTAAAGACTTATGCAATGGGGGCTGGAGAGACTGTTCAGAGTTTAAGAGCACTGGCTGCTCTTGAAAAGGATGGAGGTCAGATTCCCAGGACCCACATGGTGGCAAACAACCATACATAATTCTAGTGTCTGGGATCCGACACCCTCTTCTGACCTCCACATGTACTGCAAGACACAGGTGCAGTTTCACATATGCAGGCAATATACTCATAAACATAAATAAGTAAATAAATAAATAAATAAATAAATAAATAACTTATGCAAGAATGGTCACAGTATATCCAATGGTCACAAATGGTCTAGTTTGCAACAGCCCCAAAGGGAAACTTATAAGTCTATCAAGAGAGGAATGAATAAACAAACCATGCAATATTTATATATCTACATGTAAATATATATCACATAATTCATTAAATACTAATCACTGGTAAAAATGAATAAAGTAATGATATACAAAAATATTGATGAATTCAAAATATGCTAGATAAATGAAGACTTAGATCGAAGTTTGTATTTGATTCCATTGATGTGAACTATTTCAACAGGCAAAACTAATTTATGACTTCAAAAAAAAAGAAAAACTTTTTCACTGGGGTCTAGTCAGTCTATCTTGTACTGAGGGAAGTCTGGGTACACTAACTTGGTCCTTAATATATATGAGAGAATACATGAAATCCAGTGGGAGGAAGGATGCTTTGAAGGATGCAGATAGGAAGGGGGTATAAAGATGATCAAGATGTTTTGTATGAAATGCACAAAAATTCAATAAAAAATATATATTAAAGCCGGGCGTGGTGGTGCATGCCTTTAATCCCAGCACTTGGGAGACCGAGGCAGATGGATCTCTGTGAGATGGAGGCCAGCCTGGTCTACATAGCAAGTTCTGGGTTTAATTAATTTTTAAAAACAACTTTTAAAAATGGTAGCTGTTCTAGGTAGAGGTGATGTGGAAGAGAGAAGGATGAGGGAATTTTCTGGCATGATAGCAATGTTCTGCATCTTCTCAAAGGTCTGAATTGTACAAATATATGCATCTATCAAAATTAAGATTTCTGCATTTCATTGTATGTAAATTTTATCTCAAAAGAAATTATGAACAAATAAGGAACTCTTAATAATCTGCATTCTGAAATATTTTATATCTCTAACTTACTCTGAAAGACAAAATAGGATTGATTAATAGCTGAATAGAGGGATGAATAAATGGATGGAGATGGCATAGAAAGTAGAGCAAAACCATAATCCCAGAATTCAAACAGAAGTATATGAGCGTTCACTATGTAAGTCTTTCAGTTTTCTAATACATCTGCAATTTTTCATAACGCACTTTTAAAAAGAAGTATTAATATCTGGCACAAAACCAGAAAAATAAACATTCTATCAAATATGACTTCCAACACATTTTTACCTAACAAGGTAACTTCTAAGTTCTCCTCGGTAATTGATGACCAAGAGTTCTGCAGACCATTGCGCACTTGCTTTGTATTCTAAAAATATCAACCCAGCAATGGCATAGCTCAAATCACCAGCAAAACTAGAAGCCTGTAAAAGAGGAAGAAATTACATTACTAAAGAGATACTAGGTAAATCATCAGATGCACAGCAGGAAAAAATCCAACATTGGTTTTACCAAGCAAGCCGAGGCCATGCCTCTTAACCAGTCTGAACCACAGCAGTCTCTCTGAATGAGATGTATTTCTACTTAAATTAACTATAAAATAAGAAAAAATAATGTCACCATCCAGCCTTAGAGAACTGTAAAAAAGATTCTTTCCAGATATAAGCTTTCAAATATTAATTTCTTCTACTGCAACAGCCTATGCTAAAAAAAGACTTCAGGAAATTTCCATCTGCCTAATCATCAACTTAAAGGGAAGGATACAGCTGGGCGTGGTGGCATATGCCTTTAATCCCAGCACTCGGGAGGCAGAAGCAGGCAGATCTCTATGAGTTCAAGGCCAGACTGGTCTACATAGTGAGTTCCAGGACAGCTGGGGCTACAGGGAGACCCTGTCTCAAAAAGACCAAAAAAAAAAAAAAAAAAAAAAAAGGGAAGGATACTTAAAACATTCACTCAATGTCAACCTTTTTCCATCAACTAAATATCTGGCTATATTGATAAAGATTTGAAAGCCTGAGCTCCTTGGGAAACTCTATAATAATAAAGTTTATTATCCCTGAACATGATCATAATATTCTATTATAACATATGTCATCTTGACAAAAAGATTATTTTAAGAAGAGGGCTGGGGCTGGAGGGAAATGTTTCGGTTCCCAGCACCCACACGGCAGCTAACAATTGCCAGTTGGAGTTCCAGGGGATTCAACACCCTCTTCTGACTTCCATGGGCAATGCACGGCATGGGTACACTTACATGCATGCAGGCAACACACTCATACACACAAAATAAAAAATAATAATAAAAATAAAATATTTTTTGACGAAAGATGAAGGCAACTGAGAACCAACAGATACAGGAAAAGTTCTCTACCCACCCCTTATCTGTTTAAAAATATGGCATAAATTTCTCTTGGTGAAAATGCTCCTGTACACCAGGCAGAGGAAAGTGAGAGTTACACCAGAATAAATCTGTAAACCTTATTAAAGATTCATTAAGACCCTACATATATTTCTAAGTCACTTTCCTATAGTTTCCACCACTAGAAGCCCAAACTCCCTTTATCTTATCTATTCACATCGCCATATTTTAAAACCCTCTATTAAAATAGCACATAAGCTCCTGACTCAAACTGTTTCTTTGAGGTTTTGGTTTTCTGCAAGGCTCCATGCATGGAAAAATATTACAAATAAATATGACATGACTTTCCTCCTATTGATCTGTCTCTTGTCAAGTTTAATTTGCAGGTCCACAGAAACTAAATTTAAGAGTGTAGAGGAAAACCTTTTCTCCCTAACATTTCCAACAGTTCCTCATGATCTAAAACTAGTCAATGAACACCTAATATTGGCCTAATCCAAACCAAGATATTCTATAGATAGAAAAATATAAAAGTACATGCCAAATCTCAGACTTAGTACCAAGGATGAATGTAAAATCTCTCTCAACATTTCATAAAGATTGGATGATGAAGTAATCATATTTTGGATATACTGGTATTAAATAAAATACAGTTTTAAATAAATTTCACCTGTTCCTTATTACAGCTACTTGGAAAGTTTAAAATTACACCTGACCACATAGATAACTCTCATTATGGCCCTATGTGACAGCACTAGCCTATTAAATAGCAATTTGAACCTTTATTTGAAACTTCTACAATGTAAGTTCACTGCACTTTTTCTGATTTTCCAGTGTTTTGCATGAAAATCACTATCTGTGTCATCGGCTTTCAACGCTAACTTCTTAGAACAAGCTGAAAAGTTTGCAAAGAGTACTCATCCCTAAGTCCTACTCTTGTCAATTAGTCAGAATCTGTATGCACTGAACCTGAGCAACCTACAAAATCTATTTGGTTTCTGCTTTATACTTTTCTTTATGAAGCTCCCAGGTTATTCTATAACAGACACAGAAACTGCTTTTGCTAAACACTGACTGACTCTTCACTTGGGCCCACAGTATAACTAAAGCCAAGGGAAAAAAATCTAGGCCCTCTGTCTTCATTTTTTCTATTTACTTTAGTCAGACTCCTATTAATCATTCAAGCAGTGTCTGTCTACTCCCTTCAAGGATAAAGCACAAAGAGTAATGGAGGAACTGGGCAAGGTGGCACACACCTTTAACCCCAACACTTGGGAAGCAAAGGCAGACAGATCTCTGAGTTTGAGACCAGAGTGGTCTACCCAGTAGAGTAACTGAGGTATCTTACTGTCTGAATGTCTGAACTTAAAATGTCCTGTTCTATACCCCGAATAGACTGAATGAAAAGTCTTCAGTCATGGGCTAGATATGTAGTTCAGTGGTAGAATTATTTACTTAGCATATACAAGGCCCTGGGTTCTATCATTAGCACGAAAACAAAAAAAGTCACTAGACACTGGCCTAAACTTATAGTCAACTGGATTTCAGGAAGAGCAAAACCCTGAGAGACTCCATGATGACATCACCCCCTAAACAGGAGAAATTACCCATGATGGAAACTGAGGCTGCCTGCCCTTCCCCACAGAAGTGAGTATATTGTGGAATCAAACTGTCCCCTCAAAGAGACAGACTTCTCAAGAATCACTCTGCAGAATCAGGACTTAGTTAAGAAACAAACAGGCCAGAGTTGGATCAAGAGTGCTCACTTGCATATAGCTCTCACCCAGGGCCCAATTCTTCCTTTATTTAAACATAAAACTCATGTGAGTACCCTAAACATGGGCTCAAGAGTTTGCTTTCAGTCCTCCCAAAATAGCCATTTTGATTAAAATTCTGTCCTAAATTTTCACCATTATTTGGGTTGGGCCTTTTAGTTTTTCACTGTTTTGTTTTTGTTTTTGTTTTTTTCCCCTCCCAACCTACTTTTGAGTAGGGTGACTATGAACATTAAATGAGGCTATATATCAAAGTCATTAATAAAGCAAAAAGGACTTCACTAATACATGTAATTTCTCTACTCTGCCTTTTAATTCCTATCCTTTTTTTAAAATTTGTTTTTATATTTTTGTGTATTTCACACAGAACATCTCAATCTTAATCACCTTTCAACCCTGTCCCCACCAGT
Source organism: Nannospalax galili (assembly GCF_000622305.1). Lineage (NCBI taxonomy): Eukaryota > Metazoa > Chordata > Mammalia > Rodentia > Spalacidae > Nannospalax > Nannospalax galili. The sequence goes on along the minus strand of NW_008343573.1, from coordinate 1,737,582 downwards.
ACCTTCCCATAGTCCGCCCCCTCCAGTGGAGCCCATATACTGTGTCATCCCTGTTATGGCCGAGCCCGGCTCCTCTAGAAGCTGTTGCTGTTCCAACAGCTCATTGATGTTTTCCCTCACTTCCCTCACTGTAACCTAACAACACTGCATATCATGATATAAGAAAAACTGAGATGTTCTAAACATAATTATAAGGACCAGAGGATGGATGAGTAGTAGAGGGAGAAGGGAAGTTAATCAGTTAAGAGGTGTGGGTGAAACCAACACACAGTTCATGTCGAAGCCATGACTTAAATCCCATCAGGACAAACCACCAGGCTCAGTATGCCATGTTGCTTGTGTCCACCCCAGCCAATCTATAAGCAATGAATACTTCTCTTTATGGGTGGTCTTTCCGGGCTAAGCTTTCCCTACGTCATGTTATCCCACCCCTCCTTTCTATAATAATGCAGGGTCAATGCAAACACTGCTTTCCTCTTCTAAGTACAAGAAGAATCTTAACTGTAGGTCCAGGAGACATTTTCCATCTGGTACCTATGGCCTTGGTTCCTGACAGACATGAGAACTAGTTCTAGAACCTGGTCATTTCCTTTTCTGGCTATCCTCTATAATGGCTCAATAAATCATGAAACTTTTATTTCAGACATCCCTTAGTGTCAAGAATTTAAGTTTAACAATCTCTAGTCCATACCACCAGGTGGTTTACACCTATATAGTGTATTACCAAATACAAAAAAATATTATATAGCTAGAATTCTCTGACTTCAACAACAAAAAAAAAAACCCCACTATGATTGTCTTCAAGGTTTTGGTCTTTTTGAGGCGGGGGTCTCCCTGTAGCCCCAGCTAGCCTGGAACTCTATTGTAGACCAGGCTGGTCTTGAACTCACAGAGATCCACCTGCCTCTACCTCCCGAGAGCTGGGATTAAAGGCATGCGCCACCACGCCCGGCTCTCATTTACACTTGCATTAGCCCACTCTTCACACTCATCCATTGCAACATTATATATAGAAGACACAAATACACACACACACACACACACACACACACACATCGTCATCGTCATCGTCGTCGTCATCATCATCATCATCATCATCTGGGGTGTATACATACCGGGGAAATGACAAAGAGTTCACTTCCCATAAGATCAAACACTCTTACAGTTCCTGTGCTTTCAGCATAGGCTAGCAGTGTGCAGTCATGACTCCATGCTACCCTTCTCCACTGGGGCTTGGGGTCTTTTGGAACTAGAACAAAAAAAAAAAGAGGAGCTCTTAACAATATTCTATAAAGAGAGTTAACAGTTTTAGCAACCACAATAAAATAAGTATTCAGCAAGTACCTCATCTCCTAAGGATCTCTAATGCTTTAGACAACAGAACAGTTCCCAGAAACCCACTTCAAGTAAGATACAAACCATGGCAAACTCTGCCACATTTACTTTATAAGCAAATCAGCTTACTGCTACCAGAAGTCTGATGAATACTGAGCATACCCTAGACTAGCAAAGGGTCATGAGTAAGTTACTTCAAAATGCCTATGAAATTGAGAACAATCAAAAGCCAGAAACCAGGTCCTTAAACGGTGGATTGCCATATAGGGTCACACACCTAAATGTGGGAGCCTAGAAAAAACTGACAATCGTAAAAGGTCTTTGAACAATGACCAAAAATTAATTCAAAATCAAATGTGTAATAAATCTGAGGTTTTTCTGGTAGCATTCACCCATGCTGCACTGCCCAACTTCACTACAGCCTTAGTTCTGAGCATATAACATGTATACTCTGCACTGTGAAGACCATCACATCTCACAATACCAAAGAATGCTGCCTGAAACACTTCAGATTCGAGGCTATTCTATGTGATGAACTGTACTACTTTACTACATATACAAAATTTTCTGCTCCTACTGAAACATATGCTTTAGTTATAGAAAAATGACTTTTAATATTTTCCTATCATCATCCCTCAGTATGTATCAAATATTTGGTTTGTACCAGGTTAGAATGTTTGATTTAAAAATTATCATTTGAGTTGCTGGCTTGAGTCTCATAAAGAATCATTAAAAGAAGTTTGGGTTCGGGGGGCTGGAGAGATGGCTCAGCAATTAAGAGTACTGACTGCTCTTCTTACAGAGGACCCAGGTTCAATTCCCAACACCCACATGGCGGCTAACAACCATCTGTAATGCCAGTTTCAGGGGAATTTGACACACCTTCTGACCTTCACAGGCATTGCATGACATGGGTGCACTTATATACATGTAGACATAACACACACATAAAATAAAGAATAATATAAATTTTTTAAAAAAGAACTTTGGTTTGGGATTAGCACAGAACTTCCCACAACTTCTAAAATGATCTTAAATATGCTTCTGCCATTTGTACCATATATTTATGTGAAGTACATTCTCATCATTGATAATTATAAAATCAAAATATCAATCAACTCTAAAAAATACTAACAATGTTCTGCATCTTGAAGTATCACATAAGCAAGCACATCCATCCTTGTCTCCTCTTTAATGAATGATAGAATTATATGTATACCAAAGAACTGCTCCAAAATAAACTTATGATTTATAATCAGTAAATGTTTTATTTGTACACATATTTTATATACCTATATTCCTAGAATCACATGAAAATTTCTCAGGCAAACAGGAGTCACAAGTACAAAAAGGTTAAGAAGCCCTGGCCAACAGAATGTGTAGAAAACAATTCCAATCGATTGAGCTCAGCCCCTCTAAATCCAAAACATAAAAGGTCCAACTGAGATCCTTTAAGTATGTCCAATACATATTCCAAGAAGGTACAAACTAAGAAAGAGGATTTAAATATATATAAATATATAGGAAGATGTGCTGGATAGCTTTAGTGTCAACTTGACACACCTGGCTTGAGGGAGCCTCAATCAGGAAATTGCCTCTATTGGACTGGCCTGTGGCCATGTCTGAGGGGCATCTTCTTGGTGAGTGATGTGGGAGGGCCCAGCCCACTGTGGGTGGTGCCACCCCTGGGCAGGTGGGCCTATGCAGCAGGCTGAGCAGGGGCGGGGGGAGCAAGCCAGTAAACAGTGTTCCTCCATGGCCTGTGCTCCAGCTCCTGCCTCCAGGTTCCTGCCCTGAGTTCCTACCTTGGGATCCCTGATGAACTGTGACCTGGGAGATGTAAGACAAATAAACCCTTTCCTCCCCAAGTTGGTAGTAGTCAGAGTATTTTGTCACAGCAATGAAGAAACAAACAAAGAAAGCAGATGATTCAAGAACTGTTCCTAGTCACATATTAAATTTCTGATAATGAATACCTTAATAATCCTAATAAAATCACAGAGGTTGCTCAAAAATGAAAAATAAAACTGCCATGTGATTCAGCCATTTCATTCCTGGTTACATATCCAAAGGAATGAGATATGAGCATGTCTCAGAGGCAGCTGTACGCCTATGTTTATTACATTATTTACAACAGCCAAGAAAGAAAACATGTCTAGTAACTGATGGTCGATAAACAAAATCTGATATGCTCTTTAGCCACAAAAAAGAATGGAATGCCATAATTTGCATCAGCATGGATGAACTAGAGATTGCTATGTTAAGTGAAATAAGGCAAGCACACAAAGACAAGTATTATATGATCAGAATCTAAAAATGTTGATTTCATAGAAACTGAGAGTATACACTGTAGAAGAGGGAGGCAGAAAGATTGTAAGAGCAGGGGTGGTGCATGAACATAAGGAAACAGTTTTTCAGGCCTCTGACAACTTGCTCATATGAACTTACAGCAATGGTGTCAGCATGTACAAGACCCATGCAGACTCAATCAAAAACCCAGCATAGAACTGTGGAAATGGGCAGGAGGCCACAACCTTAGCCGAAGAACTATTGTCAACTGCTTACTGCTGGGTAAGGAAGAGCTGATCTTCTTTAAGGGAGTGACACTAGATAAACTGACTAGGCTCCAGTGGATGAATTTGTACCAAGGGACATCTAGGTACAAAAGCTTGACTCAATAGTCTGTAACATATATGACAAAATGCATGAAATCGAGTGAGGGAGGGGGAACTATAGGAAGGTGCTGATGGGGAAAGGGGTCTAAATATGATTAAGATGTATTGGATAGGGGCTGGAGAGATGGCTCAGCAGTTAAGAGCACTGACTGCTCTTGCAGAAGACCTGGGTTCAATTCCCAGCGCCCACATGGTGGCTAGGAATCGTCCTTAACTCCAGTTCCAGGGGAATCCGAAACTCTCTTCTGACCTCCATGGCACTGGACAACACAGGTGCAATCACATACATGCAGGCAATACACGCATACACATAAAATAAAAATAATAAATAAAAAAGATGTATTGGATGAAATGCACAAAAATTCAATTAAAAAATAAACATTTTAAAAAATTGACAGTACAGCAGTGGTTACCAGAAGCTAGAAAGAATAGCAGGCAGGAAAAGATGAGGACAGGTTGATTGATGGGGACCAAGTTACAAAAAAATGCACAGTCCTCTGATTCTTTGCTACTATAAGCCAGGTTCGTCACACCTTGTTTAGAGTCTTACAATAGCGTTGTAAGCAGTCTTCCCTCTGTAATAGGGCACCTTCTTGACAATAGCTATGTCATGTTAAAGTTTAGGCTGGTTCTAGTCTCTGAAATTATCAGGCAGTTGGCCCAGGGTATGAGAACACACATCAGCTGGACCCCAGTTGTCTTGGGAACAGGTCAGCACGTCCTGGAGTGCACCTGCTAACTGCAGACTTATGGCTCTGTAGGTTATGTTTGGCTTGCTTCTGCAAATTAGTAATTATTACTTAAGAGAATAGAAATTGTTAAGGGGGCTTTGTACCTATAAGATTGGGAACTTAAAACTTTTCACCCCCGGTTAAGGTTTCTCTATATAAAAGCTTACCCTAGAGATGGCACAGGACTACACATGGGTTCCAACACCCTTGTGTAGCTGCTAGCCAGCAACAACTCATCCTGCAAAACTTTGAGTGGTCTTCTCTGGCAAAGCACCACATAATACCTCTTTCAGTCTCTTATCCTCGTTTCCTTCCTGGACATAATTCAAAGACAACATTTTCAAAAAGGAAGGTGAACAAATCACATCTTCCTACTGCCTTGAAATCCCTGATGAGTCCATATTCTCAACAATGTGAAGTGCAGCAGACCATTGTAGCTCTCTAGCTTTCCTTCCCACCACTTCCTCTACCGAACACCCACCTCACCACCATCTGGCAAATAAGTACATCTGTGCCTTTCAGACACTTTGCTGCCTCTGCCTGGACAGTTCCTCTCCAACAGTACTCCTCCTTCAGAATGAACAGCACTTTTCTATGTACCTCAAATACCAAGCATACATTCTTTCATAGCACTTACCACATCAGATCATGTTGCTTACATAACTATCAGCCACACAAGTCTCAGAGATCCTAAAAACCAGAGAATATGTCCTATCAACATGGCTATCCCAGGTCTTAGAACAAAAAGTATTGTTCTGTTAATGAGAGAACCTTAAGTTTCTCAGGAAATCCACACCAATGGGGGAGAAAGGTAATGGAAATGCTTACCATCCCTCAACAACACCAATCAAATCTGAGTTAATAGAATCTTCTCTCTGCCTAAAAAAGGTACTATCCAGAATTCGTAATTCCCTTGTCCTCTCAAAAATATATTTTAAATATAGGAAATTACAGCAGAAATCAGTGAGTTTCTTCTTTTTGTCTATTTTTCAGTGCATTAAAAGTATACAAAACAGCTAAAGAGAAATCTTTGAACAACAGAGATGACAGATTTTACTGGATGCTAACAAGATACCACATAAACTTTGTAAACATCACTTCTTAATGGGAATAAAATGAAAAGGAAAACAGCTTCTTGTAGTCAGGCAGTTAAGACAAAACACCAAACTTGGAACAGTCAGACACAAAATGATAAATGACACAAGGATAAATACAGATGCTACATAAAAACCACAAGAGAACAACTCGCCTTAAAAATATTTATGTGCTAAGGAAACACTACAGTTATCCATTATTATTGTTTTACCTGTGATAACAGAATTTTCTTATTTCATTTTGATGGGACAAACAGATTTATGAAATACATTTGTTTTCTGTCTGAAATAAGTTCCATCCAAAAGGGATTTGCTTTGACTATTACCTCTGGTTAGAAACAGTAACTCCAGAAAACTCAGCATGTATTCTGACCCAGATAAACATATCTTTCATTACAAAATAATACTTTACAAAAAATGTGAAAATACCTTATCACTGGATTTTTCCAGCCACCTTTGTGGTTTGTGAAAGAAATGAAAAGTATAGACCAATTCCAAGCGAATGTCAAAAGACTGGACAACAAAAATTTCTGAAGAGTGTTCAAAAACACCGATGGTAAAATTCACTGAAACTCAACAGCTGGCACTGTTTACACCTAATCAGCTTCTCGGGTGCAGCCCTGTGCAGTCCCAAGTTCTTTCCCACCTTAGAGACTGTTCTCTCTGCTGCTCTCTTTTCCCTGAACCCTTTGCTGATTTCTCATCTTCCAAGTCTCACTTCAAATCTAGCATCTCAGGAGGCATTCTCTCATTCCTCTCAGCGGCCTCTAAACCCATCTACTCTCAACCACTCCAAGGACTTCATTTCCCTCACACCTTTTTTCTAACTGCATTATTTATCAATTTATAAATTCCGAAATGTCAGGAGCTATGTCCATGTCGTCCTCAACTTTCCTCTTTCTATTCTTAGTTTGTATCTTCTTGGAATATAGATTGGATATATTTAAAAGATCTCAGTTGGATTTTTTTTCTGTTTTGGATTTAGAGCAGCTGAGCTCAGTAGACATGAATTCTTTTCTACCAGTTCTGGTAGTACATAAAGGACACTCAACTGCTAAATTTCAATCTAGTGCCAATTATATACATTAGAAATGGAAAAACCAAGAATTTTAAAATAGGGAAACTTAGATCAATGAAGCTGCAGCATCTTCAGCTGCTAAATGAAGAGTTCAAGGTACACTCTCTTGCATACATCCTTTCACTGACAAGTCATGAATCAGAGAACAAGAACAATTAGTGGGAACAGAAAGACATACAGAAAAGCTAAATACACAAAACAGTTTACAATCTATACACAAAAGGTCTAAGCATAAGAACTTTTCAGTTTATATGAAAAAAAAGTGACCAGCATAGCTACAAAGAAAGAAAGAGGAAGAGAAATGGAAAGGGAAAGGAAAGGAAGAAGGGAGGGAAAGAGGGACGGAATGAGGGAGGATGGGATATTCTTAGTGGGATATTCTTCTTAAACAAATTTAAGATGATTAATTGGGTAAATAAAAAGGCAAGTAATCTAAAAGGAATATAGGGAAAAGAATCTAATAATTTACTAAAATAAAAACCACCACTAAATATATGTTCTGATATTAAAGATATGCAAATTAAAATGAGATGCTTTTTCCTTTCCTGTCAGTATGAATATTAATTTACAAAGTAGATAGATGTCTTAGCTACTTTCTATTTCTGAGATAAAAACACTGACCAAAACTACCTGGAGGGGGGAAAGGGTTTATTTCACCTTCAGCTTACAGTTCATCATGGAGGGGAACCAGGGCAGGAGCTCAGGGCAGGAATTGAAGCACAGACCACGGAAGTAAGCTGCTTCCTGGCTTGCTCATCTGGCCTGTACTCAGCCTGCTTTCTAATATAACCAAGGGCCACCTGCCCAGAGGTGGTACCACCCAGTGGGCTGGGTCCTCCCACCTTAGTGGGAATAAGGATGGGATTTAAATTTGCATTGTGAATCAGGCAAATGTATAATGAGGGCTTCACCTTGATTTTCTGCAACTTGAGCTCTATGGTTGCTGGAGAGAAGACTCTCTTCCAGGGCACACTTAGAAACCTTCAGACTGCTGATGAGAATCTGGATCTAGTTAATTTTATCACTGAGCTCATTCTTTTCCTCTATCACTTTATCCAGAGATGGTTGCTAGAAGCAACCATCCAGCATTATTATTTTCCTTATTTTTCTACAAATTGTCAAATGTTTTATATAGTCATTAAATTCCTTCTCACAAGAGGTGAATCAGAAGACACAAATGCATTTATCCTCATAATTTCTTTAAATGTTCACACCATGGATCTTCAATGCCCTTCATGCTACAGGGGAATCTTTAGTAGGTTTCCATGAGTTGGAGAGCCTGATCCAGATACCATCAGCAAGTCCATTAAAAAAAAAAAATTCATGCTTTCAATTCTGTTTCTCTAGAACTACTCCTGGAAGCTATCCAGCACAATAGGTAAATTCTCATCTTCAAAACACAATACCAGAGCCGGACATGGTGGTACATGCCTTTGATCCCAGCATTTGGGAGGCAGAGGCAGGTGCATCTCTGTGAGTTCAAGGCCAGACTAGCCTACAGTTCTAGGCCAGCTGAACTACAGGAAAACCCTGTCTTAAAAATAAACCAATAAAACACAGTACTAATAGCTACACAATAGCCAGTTATATGTGAAACATTCACCAAAACAGAACATATGCTAGGCCATAAATCAAGTTTTAAATCAAAAACAGTAAAAATCATACTGCATATAACAGAATTAAGTTATATGTAAAAGAAATGGATGCTAATATTTGAGTGGGCTTAAATGCTTATATAAGAGAAATTTAAACTTAATTATCTAAACTTCCATGTTCCATCTTACAAAATAAGAGCAATTTAAACCTAGTATGCAGAAGGAAAAAATGATAAAGACAAAAATCAAGGAAAATAAACAATAAAAAAGAAATCACTAACAACCAAAGTTTTATCACTGAATAATAGTAACTAACTAATAAAAACAGGCAGATTTAAGTTATAAATATCAGAAATAACAGAAGAGACATCAGTACAGAGCCAACAGGCAGTAAAAATAATAGAGAATATTATAAATAACTTTAAGCCTATAAATTGTACAATTCAAAGCAAAATTTAACACAAAAGCCAAAATCTGAAGAGCTTTACAGATCTATTTTTAAAATTGAATTAACTTAAGCTGGCTTACAAACAAAACTGCAATTTTCTCTCATGAACTGCATAAAACATTTAAGGAAGAAATAAGTTGAATTCTATACAATATCTTTCAGAAAATAAGGAAGGAGGGAGCACTGGCCACTCCTATTCTGAGGCCAAAACTATGGCAATATAAAACCAGAAATATATTAAAACAATCGACATATCCTCATGAATATAAGTGCAATATTCTGATGCCTATGTCTGCATAAAGGCCTAATAACAGCTTTGCATTTGTGGAATCAAATACAATACAAAGTTTCTTACTACTCGGAGATCAATTTTATAGGCACCTTTAGAATTATCTGGATCATTTGAAGGCCTGTGTCCAAACACCTAGGATGTTATCTAGTAGAAAAAAGTCAAAAAGGAAACTTTGGAAAGTTCCTCTTTAACTTCAGCCTAAAAAAAAGAGTTCACAAACCAGGTGTGATGGCGCACACCTTTAATCCCAGCACTCGGGAGGCAGAGGCAGGCCGATCTCTGAGTTCAAGGCCACCCTGGTCTACATAGTGAGTTCCAGGACAGCTAGGGCTAAAGAGAAACCCTTTCTCAAAAAACCAAAAAAAAAAAAAAAAGAGTCTTTAAGTAAATACTTCTGTAGAACATATTCTCTAACAGGTACTACAGAAAACTTCTGAAAAACTAAATAGTAGAACACAGTATTTATCTCTTGACTGTGTGCTCATGTGTGTGTGTGTGTGTGTGTGTGTGTGTGTGTGTGTGTGTGTTTAAGACAAGGTCTTCCTGTCGTGGGAGCTGGCCTGGAACTCACTATGTAGGCCAGGCTGGCCTTGAACTCACAGAGATCCACCCACCTCTGCCTCTTGAGTGTTGGGATTAAAGGCATGAGCCACCATGCCCAGTATGTTCATTTTTATTCTACTTTTGCTCATTCATAGTTGCTATTAAAAATGTAAATATTTTCAATATGAAAAATTATTTTCTCTAAAAATAAACAAGAGGAGAAAATGGCTGTCCTACAATCTGAAGCACATTTTGAAAATGGAATATTTCATCTCACAGCCTGGGCATCTCAAATAGTCCAGATTTCCCAATATTTTTTGTGTCAAGACACACATTAAAAAATTGTCTTCAAGTCGGGTATGGTGGTGCATGACTGTAGTCCCAGCATTCGGGAGACAGAGGCTGCTAGATCTCTGTTGAGTCCAAGGCCAGCCTGGTCTACATAGTAAGTTCCAGGACAGCTGGGGCTACAGGAAGACGCTGTCTCAAAAACACAAAACACACACACAAAAAAAAAATCACGTCTAGATGGCATCTAACTAATGAGGTTCCTGGAAGCCAAAGGTAACCAGCTGTCAGTATCCACCCTGCCCCTAGAAGGATGATGGGCTCTCTCAGCATTCCTACAGTAGACAAGAAAACTCTGTCTCAAAATCAGACATGAGAAAAATCTGTTAACATAGAACATCTCTTATTTTTAAAAGTCTAATTCCATGAGTTATTTTTAGGTCATTATTTAAGACAGAAAAAAGATTAAATTACCATATCTATTTGCCTGGCAAGCAGATCCAAAACAAGTTGCACTCCACATTTCGAACATTCTCAAATGGCCTATCTTTTATAGAACAATAATTGAAAAATATCAAAGTGGAACCAAATAGCTCCTACTTCAGTTTGCAGACTCTGCAATATCTAGTTTCAAAAATGCATTAACCACAATCTGGCTCTTTTTCTCCAGGCACACACATGAAATATCATTTGGCATATGGGAGCTATTCCCATAAAGATGAGTCAGATAATAAGCAAATGATCATTACCTCACATTATACAAAATGGAAAGAAGCCATTAATGCAGCATTAAGGTCATAAATTCACACATTCAGAAGCCAACAAAATAAAGCATTAGTTCTCAATGCTTTAGCTCATCTATGCTGCCACATTAACTGTACACACTAAAAATTCTAACACACATAATTTGTGTGAAATACGGAACAGTTACACTTCCCATTTTCATGTTAACTTGTAGCTTTTCAGTTACTTACTGGCTAAGAGCAGGTACCTAATGCCAAAGCTCAAAAGGAAACACCCCCCCACCCCCATACATCTGGATCATTCCAATACTCTGAGCATGCTCCTAAGAAGCCTATCTCACTCCCCAAGCCTTAACCCAGCAAAAACACTGCATTGGTAAACAAGCATTTGAATAGTCCACATTCTTCTTCTGGAGACTTTTTGATCCTTATACATCCTTTAAATCAGATCTGACCTAATCTACTAACTACAGCTTGAAGAGAGTGCAGGAAGCAAATTCAGAATATGCCAGAGCTCCAGCTTTTAGATAGTCATACTTAAACACTATCTTTCTTTACACTATCCTCAAGAAGATAATCCTCAAAAAGGGCTTCTGATCAATACATATGGTCCTATTCCTGGTGGACATACACACAGTACACACCAGGAACACAAAGCATAACATGACAAGTACACAAAAATGCACAAATACAGTAGAGCATACAAAACATACCAATACATATCTATTCTTATGAGTTTCTAAAATTAATAATAGACAAACATATGCTCATTCATAAAAATCTCTTCACTAGTTACCAAGTGGTATTACCAACTTAAGAGAGTGGGAAAATCCATGTGACTACCATCTATCAGGAACATACTGAGCACTAGGAATCTTTTTAAGGGCTGAGTTAAAGAAGACCCCTCCCTTCAAGGAATTCACAATCTTGAAAGCTGGGCTTTCTTTTTAATTCCATTGATCATTGGTGCAATAGGGATTAGATACGACTACCCACTGAATACATTTTTCATATTTAACCACTTAGAAAAATTGATTTTTGTTCAATTTGTTTCATAACCTGAAATTTTTCCCCTTTTTTTCTTCGGTTCAAAATTATATCAAAATAATTCTATTATACTATAATTCAATACGTAAATTGTATTGTGCTTTATAAAGTATGGTTTTTAAAATAAAATTTTAAAAAATTTACAATCTGTTATGGTTTGAGGATGAACTATTCCTCACAGGATTAGGTATCTGAACATGTATTTGGTCCCCAGGTGGTGGTGCTACTTGGGAAGTTGTGGAAAGCAGATCACTAGCAGGTAGGCCTTTAAGTTCTAAAGCCCCATCCTGCTTCCTGCCTCCCCCTGCTTCCTTCTCCCCACTTCCTGCCTCCCACCTCCAGAATGTTTCCGGTCTCCTGAGAGCCATGCCTCTCTAGTCTAGTGGGCTATACCATCAGCCAGAATAAATTCTTTCATCCTTCTACCAAGCAATGACAAAAGTAATACACAATCTAATTGGAAATCAGAAAACTAAACAATTACAAAAGGAAAGTAAGTTGGGGCTAATGTTGAGATATAGTCACAAACAAATACCAGGGAAACATGAATACATACCAACGGTGGGGGAAAGGCAAGGAGAAAAGGTCTGCAAAAAGGGCTGATATTTCAAATGCAGGACTAATTAAGTCAATGTAAGGCAGGGGCTCCATGACAGAAGAGACTGTATCATGGCAAGAAAAGCACAGTGAGAGCATAGGTTTTACATGAGAGCACAGGACCTATGGCTCTTGTACCCTGAGTTAGAAAATATGAACTTGGGGCTGGAGAGATGGCTCAGAGGTTAAGAGCACTGACTGCTCTTGCAGAGGACCCGGGTTCGATTCCCAGCACCCACATGGCAACTACGAACTGTCCTTAACTCCAGTTCCAGAGGAATCCGAAGCCCTCTTCTGACCTCCACAGCATTGCATGACATGGGTGCCCTCACATACATGCAGACAATACACTCATACACATAAAATAAAAAAAATAAAATATTTTAAAAGGAAAATATGAACTTTACTCCACAGTCAATAGCAATCAACTGAGAAATTTTCGGTAGAAGTAACAGTAATAACAATAGCTTAACACACTGGACATGGTGGCACACACCTTTAATCCTAGCACTTGGGAGGCAGAGGCAGGTGGATCTCTGTGAGTTTGAGGGAACCTGATCTACATAGCAAGTTCCAGGCCCACTGGGTGCTACAGGGAAACCTTGTCTCAAAAAGACCAAAAAAACAGCTTAACACTTCCTAAGTAGTTATTATGTGTGACTATGTGAAGTTTTACGGTTTTACACACATTACCTCATATAATTTCTCCATAACTCAATCTTTTAAAATTATGTGCATAGTCCATACAAGTGAGACTCCAAGAGTGTGTTAGGTTTCTGTCAAAATACCTGAGATAATGAACTTTTAAGGAAAAATTAGTAAGAAGAATCAAATCCCAGACTGTTTTACTAGTTTTTATCTGAACAACTCTGAACTTACAATATTTATCTCCACCGGGCGTGGTGGTACAGGCCTTTAATCACAGCACTCAGGAGGCAGAGGCAGGCAGATCTCAGTGAGTTCAAGGCCATTCTGGTCTACATAGTGAGTTCTAGGACAGCTGGGGCTACAAAGAGACCCTGTCTCAAAAAGCCAAAAAAAAAAAAAAAAGAAAACAAATCAATTTTTACTTTGCCTATCTTAAAGCAAAATACATAAAAATCAAGAAGAATCAATTATAATTTCTCTGTGGTGTTTAATAAAGTCATAAAAAGTCTTATTAGTAAATGCTTACTTAATTTCTACTCAAACTTTAAAGAAAAATTGTAAAACATTACAGATTTAAACTTTTTTTATTTTTCAGTATTTTGGCATACCTTGACATTTCCCAATAATTGATGTAAAATCATCTTTGGCAGATCTGCAAAATATACAATAAATCAATGCAACAGTTTTAAACTAACAACACTCATATGTAAGTCTAGGAAACACCACAGATACTGTGGTCTAGACAGCTTCTATATACAACAGTAAATCGTTCCTTCTATCATAGAGGTAGATGGTTTTACCTCTCAAATTACATTCTTCTATTAAAAACACTCTTCTTACTGTTAGAGAAATGGGACTGCCTTGGGAAACAGTGGCAGCAGAAGTGAGCTTGGACACACTCTGCTAAAGCAACAGCAGTATCTGGAGCATGCTCCCAAAGGATCTGAGTCAGTAAATTTAGGATGGGAACCAAGTAAAAACATTTTGTAAAGCTCAAGTGATACTAGTTAAGAACCACTACTCTATATACCATACTACAAAGTCTTATCACACAGGAAAAAAAAAATCTTATTTTAATAACTCACAAAGTCTAAACCAGTGGCCAATTCGCAATCTGTGACTTTGAAATGCATTACAAAGTAGTACAATCATTCTAAACTATGTTCAAAACTGAAAACTGGTGAACCTTCTAGCACATAATTTAGCAACAATTACCAAAAACTTTAATGTCTAAAGCATTTCACCTAGTAATTTGACTTCTATAAAGTTCCTCCCAGGAAATAATTACAAATTTATATAGTTATCAAGGAAATTAATGCAGTCTAATTTATAAAGGAGAAAAACATATTGAGGATTAAAAGATTAATTAAATTTTCTACTCATATTCAATGAAATATTATGTAATTAGTCTACCTGACATGGAAAGATGTTCATAATACATTAATTTCAAAGGTTACCCAGAAATAAGTAATATAAATTAAAGGATATAAATTAAATTTATAAATCACAGGAGCAATTCACAAGTTGGTATCAAATAGAATATACAAAATTATTATTCACTAATGATACATATTTATATATACACATTGAAAAGACAAGTTTCAAAGAACATACACCAAAATAATAATAGTAAACAACATCAGATAGTCAAATACTAGGTAATTTCTAGCTCCTTCCCTCTACTTAACTGGATTTTCTAAATAATTTCTATAGTGACTAAGCATTACTTTTTAAATAATTTGGAAAAGTGTTAATATTTTTCTCTATTTTTCAAATATTGTTAGGTTGTGACTACCAAGGATTATAAATGCAGGAATAAATTTCCTCAAGACCACAGACTCAGCTGCCAAGCAGAATATGGCAGGAAAAATTCACTCTTTGAAATGAAGTTGATCTGATTCCAGCTCATTCTGTGTGACCTGGACAAAGAATTTAGCACTGTAAATAAAATGGGATGACAGCACCCTCACATAGCTTAGGAAAAATACTAAATGAGAGTTCAGTAAATGTTCATTACTTTCATCCTTATACCATTTCCCTTGGTTAGAGGAGATGGGGAGGTGTGTGTCTGTCTGTTTGTGTCTCTGTGTGTATATGTGTATAGCTCTGCTTTTAAAACTTCATAAATTATTCATTGGAAACAGTTATACAAACTTTGGGAGTAGGAATATTTATGTATCTTTTTCCTAAGAGTCTCTTCATGTTTTCTGTTGTGCTCTTTGACCGCTTCTAATTAGTTCCCACATTTATAGAAGCCAATAATCATAAGAAATTATTACTTCACTATTTAGGAAGTAAGGAAGCACATACTAACCATTTATAATTGGTAGCTGCTGCCAAATTAAAATGAAAGAAGCAATTCACAAGTTGTTTTTTATCCAACCAGCACAAGCAAGTTAAGGATGTCATGCTACAGGAAGTGACTAATAGCATTCAACACCACAAAAATAAAACTGGAAAACATCAACTCAAGTACTATGCTAAGCTATCTCTCAAAATTAAATTGCTCTAGCTTTTCATTTTTCTTAAGAACCATTTCCTCTTTAACTGCATCCTAATAGCAAATAATGGCTTGCGTGAGTAGAATCATCTTTCATACTCTAAACCTACCAAGACATATGTATTTACTGAACACCTATACTCAGTGTTACTACAGTTACTACTGAGGCAATCTCACATTGCACATCACCATGGTTTGAATGTAAAATGTTTTCCATAAGCCCATGTTCTCGAACACTTGGTCCCTAGCTGGTGGCTGTGTTTGAGAAAGTTGTGGAACCTTCAGGAGGCAGAAATTTGCTTAGGGAAAGGAGTCACTGGGGGGAAGCCTTGAGATTTTATAGCCTGGCCCCCACTTCATGTTCTCTTTCTACTTCCTGACTCCTGATGCAATATGACCAGCCAGCCTCATGCTCCTGCATTCCCACCATGATGGACTGTATCTCCTTGAAAGGGTAAACCAGAAGAAACTCTTTCTTCCTTAAGTTGCTTTGGTCAGGTTTTTGTCTCAACAGCATATGAAGTAAAAAAGACATATGTGTTCTTCACTGTGGTAGATAGGATGACTATGGATGAGAAAGAAGTGTCTTTAAAATTCAAAATAGATTCATGGTAGCACACACCTGTAATCCCAGCACTAAGAAGACTGAGGCAGTAGGATGGGGCCAGCCTGAGTCACACAGAAAGGGCCTGTCTCAAAATCAAAAGCTAAACAAATATTCAAGGATAATCACTCTTCATAAGAGTTTACTTTGGGGATCTCCTTGTCCTTTTTCTGTTGATCATTCCTCGTCTGTTGAAAAACACTTCCTTATAGGTTACTGCAAAATCAATACACATGCCTATGTTCATTCACCACATGCAACTGAATACCAACTCTGAGCAGTATAATAGACTATGCCCCTCATAATTCCCTCTCAGCATCTTTCTTCCTATTCCACTAGCAAAGACCGCACTTATTCATCACACGTAAACTAATAATTCCTAGTATGTTCATGGAAATGGCAAACAGGGAGTGACTTTGTTGGGGGGAGGTGGGGAAAGGGGGTAAGGAGTGCTGGGGATTGAACTCATGGCCCTGCACTAGATACGGAAGCGCTCTACCATTGATCTGCATCTTCAACCCTATGTTTATGTAAATATATCATACTGGGAAAAAGAGACAATCCCCAATTGCAAAGAAAACACAATAAAATCAGAGGTGCAGACTTCTGGTCCCATTTGCCCTGAGTTCCTGGTAAACAGTGCATGCTGGAGTTGTAGAACACAGAGGTCCTAAAACATAACGGGGAACACACAAACACTTATGGCAAAGCACAACACAGGTGAAGCAGAGAGCACAGAACCTGAAGCTACAAGAGCAGAACTGGATTTTTGGAGCCTACCATTTAAACATGCCAATTCCACATGTCTACAGTGAAGGAAAATCTACAAAATCTCCCAGGATTAGATTGCACTTGCAAATAATCTTTTCATCAAATTTTTCATTAACAAATTCTATTAATTCTTGGTCAAATTCTTCTCCTCAGGACTAAATATCTATCTTGACACCAAACACATGCCCTGAGTTTTACAATGAAAATCATTTCATCAATCTTCTCTTTTCAAGGGAAAAAAAAATGAAACAAATACTTTGTCTATGAACTGCTGTTTATAAGTAAGTTATACTATGAGTTCATTTCTCAAAAGCCGCTTCACAGTACTGCAGCAAATGGAAGAGAAACTGTTAGCTCATTCCTACAAGCAATGTAAATTCAAACACTGCCAATTTGATGCTGGATGATGTAAAAAAAAAAAAAATAGCCCATCATTTTACATAATTTGGAATGGAAAGGTTGTCAGCACAGCCATCATCATTACTTTCGTGGCTTATAAGGAATCAGAAAGCCTCCCCACCTGAACCAGTGCCCAGAATGGGGAAGACCTTCTTTATACTCCCCAAAAAGTTGAGGGAGCCCAGTCCTGCTTGGAT
>NW_008343573.1:1714277-1719957 GCF_000622305.1 Nannospalax galili | reverse complement strand
TATATCACTATATAATATATATACATATATATCACTATATAATATATATACATATATATCACAAGCAGAAAACTAACACCAATATGATACCAACTAACTAGTCACTGAAACTATTTTAGTCAAGATTAATGGAGCAGCAGAAAAAAATTTTAATTAGTATCTAAGTTTACCTTCAAATTTCTTCCTCTTTACTTTTTGATGTGTGTCATGTGCATGGCTGTATGTAGGCATGTTCACGTGTATGGGTTTACATGTATATGCATATAGAGGCCCAAGACTGACAGTATCTTCCTCTATCATGTTCTACCTTACACGTGGGGGCTGCATATCTTGCTGAAAACAACACTCATAGTTTCAGCTAATCTGGCTAACTATCTTATTCTGGAGACCCTGTTTCTACCTCTCACAGGAGCTGGGATTACAGATGAGCCACCGTGCCCACCCACCTTTTCACATGTGTTCTGGAAATACAAACTCCAGCAAGCAATTTACCCAATGAGCCATCAGTTAAGCCCTCTTCACTTAATTCTTGAGAACCAAGAATTGAGCCTTGCCTAAGAAAAGGAAGACCCTAAATATTAGAAATGCCATACATTTAGTGCACTGATGCAAATTTTATAACAAACCAACTAATCCTGAGATGTAATTATTGCTATTTCTCTCACAACCAATAAATCATTTGAAAGTAAAATAAACACCTGGGAAGCCAAGCTTAGAGAAGTTTGTTTTTAGTTGCTGCTGCTGATGTTGTTATTGTTGTTTTTGTGTGTATGTCTATGTGTCTACATGAATTTATGTGCAGCCTGTACATGCAAGAGACCATGAAGGCCAGAGAAGACATCAAATCCCCTGGAACTGGATTTATAGGCAGTTGTGAGCTATGATGAGGGTACTAGGAACTGAAACCCAGGTCCTCTGCAAGAACAGTTAAGTGCTCTTAAGTGCTGAGCCATCTCTCCAGCCCCTAGAGAAATATTTTACATGAGTATAGAATATTACTGAATGTCTTGCACAGATAGGTCTCTGGTAATAATGTAACCGTGGTCTTTCACAGACCTATATTTGATCTATACCTTTGTAACATAACAAAGGTATAGGTATACATAACATAACAAAGCTATCCTATTACTTTTTAACATCTTCTGGAGCATCTATTTGTTTAGAGGACTTAGCAGGAACAGTCAAACAACAGTGATTTTCAGACTTCTATAATATTACTCTTATTTACTCAAGAATGTAAGAGTCCTCAGTAACCAGCATACTAATTATGGAAGTACAAAGATGAGCAAACTACTCTAAGAAAGCATCACTTGTAAATTAGTGTTTCACACTTTAAAAAATTAAGTAACTTAATAGTAAAATCCCTTTAAATATACCACCCCCTAAAAAGACTGTATAAAGAATTCATTCTTCTCAAAAAAAAAAAATCTTACATATGGGTAACATTAACAATTACCTGATCTCCACACACTGATCTTGAACAGCAGCCAAAAGCTTTCCATTTCTTTCATGGGGTTGGGGGGTCGGGGAGAAAAAGAAAATCTGCTGTGAATATCAGTAGGAAGCTTCAGTGCATATAGACTTGCCTTAAGATCATTTTAATTTTTTTTTCCTCTAATTATCTACCTTTTGACTTGACAATTAAATGAATTTGTAGGTACAAAAGCATAGCAAATGATTCAATACAGTTTAAATTAGTATGTTCAAGTAATACATATGTAATAAAGGGAATTTATAAATTTATAAATCAAACAACAAAGCCATAAGGATCCCAAAATACATGTCTACACTGAAATTTAGAAGAAAATTCAGGTAGAAAAGCTTTATATGAATTTTATATGTACTTACGTTGCAAGTATCAAATGCCAGTTTATCTGTTTATTAACCAAGCGAACCAGTCCATCTGGAAGCAAAAACGGTGCAGGGCTGAAACCACAACACAACAAGTTAGCTGTGATCTAATCTGAAAACCAGACATAAGTAGATAAATACTACATTTATAGAGAGGTATTTTTTACATTAGAACATAAATTTTTTATTTCATTTTTAAAAATCTGATGCATGAGTAATGTCTTTGCATTATTTCCATCCCTCTCAGTCCCCCTCCAACTCCTCTCATGCCCCGTGACTCCCTCTCAATTTCTTGTCCCCTTCTTTACTGTTACATATACAAACATTTTTATAAATATACATGTATATGTATATATACATATATATAATGTACTGAGTCCATTTATTGGTGCTTACATGTATCTTTGATTAGGGCTGCCCACTTGGGCTTAGATAACCTCCCAAAGAGCTAGTCCCCAGAAAAAAAAAGGATTCTCCCTCCTTCAGCATTCACTGACTGCCTGTAGCTCTTAATCCTAAGGTAGGACCCCATGAAATTTCTCCTGTCCACCTTGGCATGTCAACTGGTTTTAGCATTATGCAGATCTTAAGAAACCTAAAGTCAAAAACTACTAATCTGACATCTGAAATCTGACCACATACTATCCTATGTTTCAGAAGATACAGTGATATGTCCAAAGGTCCAAATGTATATCCTTCCATGGAGAAGATATCTAGAATGAGCTTACACCAAATCCTTCCTGCTATGATTGTACCCAGACTTTAGAGGGGAACTTCAGCTGCAACAGCCCCAATAAGACAGGCCCAACCAACCATCACAATGTGTCAATTAAAAAGATGAGTAAAGGTGAAAAGCAGAGAGAGGAGAATTAATCAATACACTGAGAAAAGGAACAAATAAAGTGGTACACACACACCACCACCACCAACCACCACCACCACCACCACCACCACCACCACCACCTCCTTGAGTTCATTTTTGGGATACTGATATGAGCTTTATATTTAAATAGAGGAAGAATTGGGGCAGGAAGGCAAGAGGTGCATAATTAAGGACAAGATCAAGATGCCCATCACTGTCTCAGCTCTGGTCCTGTGAGGTAGTCCATAAATTGTTCATCTGTCAGGAATGAACTAATCTGGTTCCTATGAGATGATCTGCTCCAGATTATAATAGATAATTGTTCTACCATGGGAATAGCCTGTCCAGTAAGGATTTGCTCCTTCTAAAACCCAAGGTGACTACAGATATACAACAATGACTTACCTTTGTACTTTCAGCCTTGAGAGGGAATGAGATGGTTATGTAGACAAACACTCCTTAGTAATTAACATGCTTACATAGAGCCAAGCAGGAGCCTGGCCCAGAATAAAGGAGACAGACACAAAATGAAGGCGGTGGTGCCAGGCTTTCAGTTACTTTCTGAGCTCCAGTGAGGAGCATCATCAACTGATGCTTTTTAGTAAAAGTAGCTCTTAGGTGCCTTTTACTTGACTACCTAAAACTTTTAGCTCACTACCACAAATATAGAGTTAAATTCACAAAAAAAGAAGGAAATTCTCAAGTAATAGGAATAGAAAGGTGACTGAAAGTTAATACTAGACAAGGGAAAAGAAAGATAAGAACTCCAAACAAGATTTAATATGCTGGGTATAACCTCTTAGAGGGGAGGGGTTAGATGTGAATAGACTCCAGCAAGGAACCAGAACACTCAAGGGATTGCTCCAGCAAGTAAAGGACATGAAACACCTCACCAAGGACCAAGAGATTCTTAGGACTCTCAAATCTGCCTGGAACTCTGGTCTGTGAGAGATGGGAGTGTAATCTCCTGCCAAAAGTTAAAGCCCAAGCTTACACTAAATACAACATCAGAATTCAATTTCACCTCCCTCATGTGACAGGAATACCCAAGCAAGAATTCATGAAGAAAATATCCACAAGAAGAAAGCTAGTATACACAACACTGGACAAAGCCTAGTCACTACATGAACTCATGGAGATTAAACAACAAGCAATAGGAAAAAAAAAAAAAAAAAAAAAAAAAAAAAAAAAAAAAACTCAAGAAAACAGACAAAAATAATTTTTAAATGATCACATTAAGAATGCCAATTAGGGAAATCAGAAAACACAACATAAGGCATGTTTAGCATACTTATACTCAATTTTTTAAATAAAAAATATTTAAAATCAAGACAGTTGCAGAAACGTGTAACAAAGACAAAACGCACATACGTGAATACCATCTATCTGTGTGATAATTAGCTCTAAAAGGAAAGAAACAGGGAAAACATCGAGGGAGGACTTGAGATAGAATTGTTCGTAAGAAAGACTATCTGAAGCAAACACAGCAAAATGGCACCATCTGCTTTAGTTCAAATGTATACACAAGTCATGAGCAGGCTTATTAAATTATCTATGATTGTTACTATATTCAAAATACTTCTAAATTTAAAATTTTTTAAAGCTCAGCTGGGTATCACAAGTCTTTAATCCCAGCACTCAGGAGGCAGGGACAGGCAGATCTCTGTGAGATCGAGGCCAGCCTGGTCTACATAGCAAGTTGCAAGATAGCTGGGGCTACAGGGAGACCCTGCCTCAAACAAAACTTTCAAGAAAGAAAAGGCCACTTATAACAAATATTGGCTCTAAAACCTTTAGCTTGAAATTCAGTATTCTTAAAAAAAAAAAAAGATTTTCATGAGGAACATGACATAAAAACAGTGTATTCACAACCTGCATTATCGACCTGGCCAATTCAAGGAAATAAGACTGCTAAGCAGTACAGGAGACAGGACT
The DNA here is from genome assembly GCF_000622305.1 of Nannospalax galili. Classification (NCBI taxonomy): domain Eukaryota; kingdom Metazoa; phylum Chordata; class Mammalia; order Rodentia; family Spalacidae; genus Nannospalax; species Nannospalax galili. The sequence goes on along the minus strand of NW_008343573.1, from coordinate 1,715,309 downwards.
GATGCCTGACAAGAAGTGCTCACACACAGGAAGAGGCTTTTGTGAGAGCTGGAGCCCACCCTCCTAAAAGATGACTGTCAAACAAGACTTGTGTCAGGGTTTGCTAACTCCTTCCTGAGAAATTATAAATGAGCCTGTAAAGCAGCAACATGAGCAGATCCAGGGTGTTCACTACCCCATCACACCTTATATCCCTAAGCAGCAAAACAAGATAAAGTAGAGAAAATCTAAGTGTGGGCTGGAGAGATGGCTCAGGGTTAAGCGCACTGGCTGCTCTTACAGAGGACCAGGGTTTGGTTCCAAGCACCTACATGGCGGCTAACAAACGTCCATAACTCCAGTTCCAGAAGACCCAACACCTTCTTCTGACTTCCATGGGCAGTGTACACTTACATACATGCAGGCAATACACTCATAAGCATAAAATAAAATTTTAATTAAAAAAAAAAACTAAGTGTGGGGTGTGTGTGTGTCTGTGTGTGTGTGTGTGTGTGTGTGTATCATAAGATAGAAGCGGAAAAGCATTGAACAAGCCCTGAAGAAAAGCAAAGTTTTCTTTTATAGAACTATCTTATCTCTAGAGCTTTTAAGTTTAAGATTAAGAAACGGCAATGTGCAGTTAATAAATCTAGTAAACAATTCTACAAAGATTCCTAAAAGCAGAATTATATCATTTTATCAGAATACTTAATTCTCTGTTCCTTTTAAAACTGAAAGTCGGCATCTTATCTGAACATAACACTCAAAGAATTAAAAAATATACAAGATATATACTCTGAGGAACCTAACGCACAGCAACTGAATTACCACCCACAAGAGCTAATTTAACAATAAAAACAAAAATGCTCTTTACAGACACGCCAAGGGACAGAGCCAACGCAAGCGTTTGCAACCAGACTGAGAAGACCATAATCCGATAGTCAATTATAAAAGCTATGAAGCCAGCATCACTCTCATACCAAAGCCTGGTAAAGATACAACCAAAAGAGAAAACTATAGACCCATATCCTTAATGAACATAGATGCAAAAAT
>NW_008343573.1:1701689-1710843 GCF_000622305.1 Nannospalax galili | reverse complement strand
AGTAAGAGACGGTCCGATGTCCACACTGTTTCTCTGAGAAACAGAAGGCTCACCTGTACCAGATGTATTGGCGCAAAAATAATAGATGATCTGTAATAAAAAGAAATAGTTGTCCTTTAACTATCATTTCCATTCTTAAAACGAAACTAACCTCATATATAAAAAAAAAAAAAAAAAAAAAGCTAAATCAGCAGTAAGAGACGGTCCGATGTCCACACTGTTTCTCTGAGAAACAGAAGGCTCACCTGTACCAGATGTATTGGCGCAAAAATAATAGATGATCTGTAATAAAAAGAAATAGTTGTCCTTTAACTATCATTTCCATTCTTAAAACGAAACTAACCTCATATATTATAACTTTTACATGGCCATATATTTTTTATATTAAATTCCAAGTTTGTGTGTAATTCAAACATTTAAAAATTTCCTAACTACGAAATTTAAAAGTGGTTTTAGATGTTAAATTTAATCTAAGAAGCTTTAATCAAACCGTGACTAGAAAACATAGTAATTGCTCTTTAAAACAAAAAGATATTAATTTGAACTTAACAAAAATATAAAAAATGACAGTATATTAAAGCGAGGAAGTCTATGGAAAACAAAATTTCAAACACATGTCTAAAAAAATTGTATTACAGAGCAGGCATGGAGGCACACAGCTTTAATCTCAGCACTCAGTAGACAAAGGCAGGTGATCTGTGAGATCAAGGCCAGCCTGGTCTACACAGCAAGCTCTAGGCCACTACAAGGTTTAAAATCTGTTTTATATCATACACACACACACACACACACACACACACAACACATACATCACTTGTGCAAGTAGCTAGGTACACAGCAAAAGAAAAATGTCTGAAGGATAATAACATCATAATCTCTAGCTTGTAAAGTAAGGAAAACATAATTCTGATGTGTGGTCATTTATATTTTCAATTTTTCTGTAATGCTTTTTATCAGTTATAAATAATGTAAACTGAATATACTAGAACTTACTCTGTTGAAATACAGAACCATGTTAATTACAAGTATTCGATTTCTTTAAAACTGAATTTTCTCTTTGTATGGAACTTAAATCCACCATAATAAGGATGGATTTAGAGGCCAGAAAGACAGTTGCATTCCCAAAGAATGATGTGAGCAAGTCTCCTCATTTAAAAACTCAAAAGGTTAAAGCCATTACCTCACCTCACTGGTCATTAATATAACAAAGCCTCATAACTCAATAAAGCTAGTGTTCTATTCTTTTTCATGCTCCTGTTTTTTCACATATAAGGTCTATCAGTGGTTAAACGAATGCCCAGGCTAATCAAATTCATAATTTGAGCACTTTTGACCAGTTAGATCCAAAACATCATATAAACCACTTAAAACAGTCTCTCACAATCTTTTCAACTTCAACATCCATAGATTCTCCAAGATTCATACTGAGCACACTCATCATAGATCATTCCTTGTATAATACATCTATAATGGCTAAGCCTATGCTATAGTTTAGTTCTAAGCTGCATTAAAGATATTTAAGTATGAAAATATACTACACACATACATATATATAGACATAGATAGATATAAATATACATATTACTACACTCAGACAACATGCATGCTAGTTACCGTCATCATGCTCCATATCAGGAGTCTAAAGAACATAGTTCTAAATTTCTGGACTTTTTAAAACTGAACAGTTATACAATGGGAAAAAATTGTCCACTAACTATATCATATGTAAAAAGTAAGCCATATTTACCTCGGATTGCTTTGGTGATGATGAACGATGCACCATGTTTTCGGTTACCTCTGGTCTATAATTAAGATAATTTTGTAATAATTATACAACATGTAACCTTATATTTCTCTACTTATATTCAGAAAATTGTATACAAGTATCAGTATTTAAAAACCCCTTACAGACTGAAATAACACAAAACTGGGACTGTGTACAGCAGGGGTAAAGATGAGAGTGGTAGTTACAGGCACATGTCAGGATGAACCCTGCAGAGAAGCTCAAGAACTGAGGCTGGAAACTGGTTCCAAATCAAAACACCAATCAAAAGACAAGAAATAATAAGCAGGAAAGGAGATGAAGCTCAGTGAAGAACTTGCCTACCATGTGCAAGGCGCTGAGTTTGATCAAAGACCATGCTAGTTGCCAATTCAATAGTCTATTTCGTATTTGGGTAGGCTTACAGATATCTAAAACAAAAACTTACTTTTTTTGAGACAGGGTCTCACTGTGTAGTCCTAGTCAGCCTGAAACTCACTATGTATATCAGGCTGTCCTCAAACTCACAGATATCCATGTGCTTCTCCCTCCCAAGTGCTAGGATTAAAGGTACGTGCCACCAAAGCCAGTCTCAAATGAATTTTACTTAGAGGAAAAGTTAATATCCATTGTCTATCCATTGAGACTCTATTAACAAAACACAGATATGTAATTGCTACATTAAATAATTTGATTCCATAAATATAAACTGAATGCCATTGTTTATAGGACAAAGAATAACAGATAATTACATATAATATGTACTAAACTACTATCAAGAAAAATAAATGAGGGGCTGGAAAGATGGCTCACCAGTTAAGAGCACTCTTACAGAGGACCCAGGTTCAGTTCCCAGCACCTACATGGTAGCTAACAACTGTCCATAATGTCTACAACTCCAGTTCCTGAGGAGTCAATGCCCTCTTCTGGACTCCACAAGCTCTGTAGACACACTGTGTACTTACATACACGCAGGTAAAACATCCAATATACATAAAATAATTTTTTAAAAAAATATGGGTTAGAAAAACGGCTCAGTGGTTAAGAGCACTGGATGCTCTTGCAGAGGACCTGGGTTTGATCCCCAGCACCCACATGGCAGCTAACAAGTGTCCGTAACTCCAGTTCTAGGGGACCCAATGCCCTCTTCTGGCCTTCATGGGTACTGCACAACATGGGTGCTCTTACATACATGCAGGCAATATACTCAAACACACAAAATAAAAAATTTTTGAAAGAAAAATAAAAATAAACACAACAGTAAGTAAAGATACATTGTTCTTTAAGAAATTCACTCAACAAACATGAATTGATCATCTAGAGACATTCTGGCCCTGGGGAGAGATCAAAAGATGAATAAGATGCAGCTGCCCTCTAAGAGTTTATAGTTCAACAGCTGCAACAAACAGATGTAGACATCACAATGAGAGAGAGAGAGAGAGAGAGAGAGAGAAAGAGAGAAAGCAATGTACTATGAGGTTTCACTCTAAGTTGATGCTGTGCTGTTCTTTTTAATACATGTTAAGTATTCTAAAACATTATTGCAATTAACCAGACATTAAAGAAATGTTAGTTGGATCTTTTACCCAATTAACAAGCAGCAGCAACAGCCTCTTAATTTCATAATCCCCAAAATGTTCATATCCTTCATGATAAATAGAACCTAGGTAAGTATTTAAGAACAGTAACATATGCAGGTCTCTACCTATAAAATACATTATTCAAAACAAGCAGAATAAACACTGAAAAGATGATAAAGAGTTCAATGGGCTGAACACAAGGTCTTTTTTTATCTTACTTCTTCCCCTGGGTCTAAGAATAAAGTGAGAGTTAGGTACTCAATGTGTATCTGTCAGATAAATGTGGGCCTGAGGCTCCTAGTCTTCACCCTGTGGCTGGAAGGCCCTCCCTATGAAACTAGTAACCCCAGGGTGCAGTTCCTAAGTTACAAGCCACCATAACTTTTCTAGCAGAATTCCCCAACAGTCAGTAGCTTCTTCCACTTCACTCCCTCGCCATGCTGCCAGGACAGCTACTACGCAGCTTACCAGGCTAGGTCATGAGAAATGTACCCTAGGTTGTCTCTCCTCCAGATTGGAAGTTCCAGGAAAAACTGAATCCACAGGACCTCGTACCATATCTGGGACCGGGGTTTATGCACACGCTCTCACACTCTGGTTAATGCTTATTACTGAAAGACAAGAACTAGGCGATTCAGCCCAGCTGAGCGGTAAGGGGTTAGACCTCCTCAGCTGAGGTGAAGGCTAGTCCGGGAACATTCTCTAGCCTCAGATAGCCAGCCTTCGCCAGTCCGCCATAAGGAGCGAGGAGTCTGGGTATGACAAGGACCTCCTCATAGGAAAACGGAGTGACACTGACAGCCGGAGGGAGGACAGTTGAACTCCAAGCCCCGGCAGACTGCAGACCCTGCAGCCACGCCGTTGCCAGGCGACCGCACAGCTTGCCTCCCCCCACACCTCAGCGAGCTGCGTGACACGGCGACGTGGCTCTGCCCGACCGAGCCCACCGCCTTCGAGGAGGAGCCCGGCTCACCTGTACTTCTGTCTCCGGCGGCCACTCGGTGTTGACCAACAAGTCATAAAGAATCGTCTCCTCCTCGTCTGCAGAGCCCGGGCTCCAATCCGGCGCAGACCCTGGGGCCGCCATGTTGGCCGAGGACTGAGAGGAGGAGGGAAGGGCGCTACGGCATCCCACACCAGACATACTTCCCTCGACGCGGCCGCTCTTGATTGGAAGAATGTGAAGTAGCTTGGGAAGTGAAAGTTGCTGCCAGAGCCTCCCAGGGCTAAAATCACAGATGTGCCCAGCGCTGGACCTTCATCTATATAGGTAGAAACTGAATCCGATGGACAAAGTCTGAGGAAAGTATTTCAATTTGGGGGAAATGCCGTGCACAAAAACAGAAAAATTAATTTGAGAGGAAAGAAGGGTGAATACAGGCCAAGTTGAAAAAGAGTGTAGAGGGCAGTAAAGATTAAATAGTAGACTGAAGAACCCCTAGAGAGGACTCACCTCATTTGTTCACTTATTCATTACACAAGTGCCTCTATGGAAGACCCTTGATTGTAAGCAGAGCCAGCTGTGATCTGAATGACTGCACGGTGTACAAGTTACAAGCACTGTCTTCCACTCAAAAGAAGCACAATTTTCTAAGTTATCTTTCAGAAATTGTACTGTACAATGTCCATCCAGATACATTAGGTGCTGGCACAACTAAAAGTCACTACTAGAGCTCTTGCTCCCTGTGCCTGCTTGAAGATGTGAGCTCTCTGCTTTCTATTCCTGTTGCAGCCACCTCCTGATACCATGCCTCCCTGCCATGATGAGCTGTTGTAATTCCCCTGGTCAAATAAACTCTTCCTTCTATTTAAAAAAAAAAAAAAGGCATTACTAGAAAGCTCCCATTTCTCTCCAAGTTAAATGAACTCAACGCCAAATACTTTTGCCTGTACCTTGTAGTCTCACAACTGAGTCATTGTTGCCCCGTGTACCTTCAGCCTTGCTATTTCTGAATAGACACAAGTAAACATCAGAAACTCTGACAGGGCTGTTTCTTAGGCATGGAGGGTTTCTACTTGATATTCTTTGGCTCTCTTGGCTCCTTCAAGTTTTGGTTCAAATGCCATCTTCCTTCCAAACTCTACCCTGCCTACTCACTGTTAAATCTTCAATCACCTCCACCACCCCACACCAACTCCAGCTTTTCATCCTCCCCATGCCTGTTCTGTGTTTTTATACACAGCACTTGGCATTATCTGAGGTGCTCTGTGATGTATAATTTATTATATTTATCTATTGTCTGTCCTCATCCTCCAAAATGTAAGCTCTGGCAGGCAGAGTACACTATCGTCTTATACAACAGATTCCACATACATCCTTGCTGTGCCCACAGAGTTTAAAACAGTACGAAGCACAGAATAAAATATATAATATTGTTCAAAATAACTTTTTTTGGTATGTATGTGTGTTTGCATGAGTGTGTGTGCAGGTGCCCACAGAAACCAGAGGACAACAGATCCCCTATAACTAGAATTACAGGAGGTTGTAAGCCACTCCAGGGGGTTGCTGGGAACAGAACCTAGGTCCTCTGCAAGAATAGTAAGGGCTCTTGACCACAGAGACATCTCTCTAGCCCCCCCACACAAAAAAAAACTATTTTTTTCAAACTTGCTATTTTGTCCAGGCTAGCTTAGAGCTGCTAATCTCAAGCAAACCTCTTGCATCTGTCTTCTGTGTAGTTCTGACTAAACCAGGATTTTTAAATAACTTAATTTTGCACACTGTCTCCTTAAAGTATTTCTTTTACAGAAGCTATGTCTTTTCATCCAGCTCCCCATTGCAATCCCCAGCTTTTCCACTTCCCAACCCATTCAACTTGAAGAGTTACATACCTGCAGAGTGCACTGCTCACCTGACACAGTGTAGAATGTGAAGAACTAGGAACGCCAGGGAAAAGAATATGAAGATGTCCAGTGAAGTCACACAGTGCCTCAGAACAGCGTTCACCTCCACCTGAGTACCAGGTTTCCTTGTTCATCCCTCACCTCTTTCATCCTTTGACAAATATTTGGATTGTGTTTGCCTTTTTTCTTCATCACTTCCACCTGATCACACAAATATAGCTCACAAAGGTGCTTCCTTCTTAGCTGCTACGCAAAAGAGAATGTTACAAATACATTACTAATATTTTTCCTTATCATATTTTGTACAATAGGAAACATAAGAGTGATTGACCTCTGGAAGATTCTATTCTAAATTTTATAAAGATAGCAAAATGTGTTACAGGCTGAAACTAGTTCATTGGAGAGTGAGTGCACATACAACTTTAGCAATTCCTAGAAAGACAATTATTCTTACAGACATGTTATAAGCAGATGGGAAATTGTTAAAACCTCTCCTTAAACCCAGAGAGTTCTTAGAATGATATGACACATCGAAAAGGAAGCAGATGGTAAGAATATGAATGTCATGATAACAATTTAAAATGTGGACATTAGACTCTGGGGTTGAAAAAGAAAAAGCAGTTGGTCAAAGTTCAGCTGACTCAGAAACAGAATGACTTAAAACACTTTGAGACCAAGCAAGGTGGCATAGGCCTTAGAATCCTAGCTACCTACCCAGGAGGCTTAAGCAGAAGGGTCACTAGTTTAAGGCCTGCCTGGACTACAGAGTAAATTCAAGGTCAGCCTATGCAACTTAGTAAGAATGTTTCTCAAAAATACAAACTTGAAAGAATTATGAATGTAGCCCAAAAGTACAGTGCCTACCTAGAGTGTCTAGGGCTCTAGGTTCAATCCCCAGGACTGAAAAAAAAAAGCTGAGTATAAGCAACCAGATTGCTAATTGGTCTTTCTTACAGTGACTACAGCGGTAATTTTTCATATAGGACACCTTTAAGAATAGAAGCAAATGGTCCTAATAATTATGTTAAGACAACAGACACCAAAAACTACTCTAGGAACACTGAGATGATGATCACACTGATCTTAATCAGTGGACATGACTTGAGGAAACACTGAGTGTAAAGGACAGCAAAACTCATCATTGTCTTCTCTCTTCCTCCCTCATGCTCTGTAGTGACAGCTGTCATTTCTGTCTGTTGCATAGGACTGTCTTCCAAAAGACGCACCATGGACAGTGCCTTTTTCCCAAGCTTAGTTGTTTCCTCTTGCTTAGGATCATCACAGCTAAGCTTGTTGACTGTTACACTCCATAAAAAAAGGAGGGGCAGAGAGAGTCAGCCATATGCCACCAATGAACCAGTTGGTCCTAATCGCATTAGGGGGAAGGGCTAAGGGTATATAAGCAGAAGCCATAGGGAGGTTCTTTCACCATTTTGTGTGGCTGTGGGGAAATCATGATCCATGCCTGGATGGAGACTTTCTAGTGCAGCCTTAGGAGGAGAGCACCCACACTCCTGCAGGTTAACTCTCACCCACTGCTCTCTAAGTAAGCCCAATAAAGTCGCTGGTTTTCTAGACTGTAGTTTGGCAAAATTGTACCTCAGTTGTCAAAAGAACCAAGGCCAGACATGGTTTGTGCCTCCCAGAGGGAATTTTATACACTATCTGTTCAGGACTTTTGCTTCTTTAAGAGACTATTTCAACAACTCTTCTCTCACTCAAGGCATGCAGTTCTAATGGAACCACTGGCCTCCAAAATATGCTTCTTTGACCCAAAGGATGCCATCCCTGTAACATTAAGTATTAAGCTGAAAATGCCTCCTTCAGATTTTTTAAAAAGATCAAAGTAGAGGAAAGGCTACTTGGTTTGTGGGGTCCCGGCATTTGAAAACACAAGTTGAGGTTTATCAGAAGTCATCTTGGATTCACTACATAAGAAAAACTTCAAAGTGACAGACTAAAACAAACACACTGAGAAAGAGGGGGGCGGGGCTCCTTTGATAGAAACATGTCTGAAACTATGGCAGGAAACCTCCAGAACAAAGAAAAGGGAATGCAGTATGGTCTGCACCTGAGTGCATGTACACCGTTCTGCCTGTCACAAGCTTGTAGCTCAGAGCACCCAGTCAGAATATGTGTGTTACCATACATGGAAGACAAAGAAACTGAACTATAAAGGGAAACTAACAGAGGGTATAAAGAGCTGGGTTTTTCTTTGTTGACCAGTGGGCATTATTGGTTATCAATATATAGGTTGTTAGTTGTGGTTTACAGAGTTCTATCACCTTCACAGGTGTTCTGGGCTATCTTTTGGGTATGAACCCAGGAAGTCAGGTGCTAGCATAAATAAACTGCTTCCTGGAGCAAGAAAAGCCTCAGTGTGTCCTCTCTCTGCACACAGCACCTGCAACAAAACAAGTGACAGCTATGTGCTTCTTTTTCCCACTCTTAGTGTATTCCTTTTATTTTAAGCTAATTTCAGTTGACGTTCTATACATCAATGCAATCTCTTGATGTTTCTCCAGTGAATTGTGTAGCATTTAGAGAGAGAGAGAGAGAGTGTGTGTGTGTGTGTGTGTAGTGTATGATCTATGCAGTGTTGCTTCCGTTATCAGTTAACAATAAATGAACAGTATTCACGGTTTACAGAGGTGTTTTTTGTTTTTTTGTTTTTTTTAAATCTTCGCAGACCGTTGTGGTTTGGAGAAGAAATGACCTCCATAGACTCCTGTATTTAAACACTTGCGTGGTTGGTGTTGCCTTTAGGAAGCAGAGCCTTCCTGGAGGAAATACATCACTGAGGGTTAGGTTTTGAGGGGTTTTTAAAAAATACTTATTATTTTTATTTATTTATTTATTTATTTATTTATTTATCTATTTATTTTGTCTTTTTGAAGCAGGGTCTCCCTGTAGCTCCAGCTGTCCTGGAACTCACTATGTAGACCAGGCTGGCCTTGAACTCACAGGG
>NW_008343573.1:1699338-1701485 GCF_000622305.1 Nannospalax galili | reverse complement strand
TATTTTTTTAAATATTTTATTATTTTTATTTTATGTGTATGAGTGTATTGCCTGCATGTATGTGAGTGCACCAATGTCATGCAGTGCCTCAGAGGTCAGAAGAGGGTTTCAGATTCCCCTGGAACTGGAGTTAAGAATGGTTTGCAGCCATCATGTGGGTGCTGGGAATTGAACCCGGGGCCTCTGCAAGGGTATTCAGTGCTCTCAACCACTGAAACATCTCTCCAGCCCCTATTATTTTTATTTTATGTGCATGAGTGTATTACGTGCATGTATGTGAGTGCACCCATATCCTGCAATGCTGCGGAGGTCAGGAGAGAGCTTCGGGTTCCCCTGGAACTGGAGTTAAGGATGGTTCACAGCCATCATGTGCGTGCTGGGAATTGAACCTAGATCCTCTGCAAGAGCAGTCAGTGCTCTAAACCTCTGAGCTATCTCTCCAGCGCCGGTTTTGAGGTTTTATAGCCTGGACCCAATACTCAGTCTCTCTCTCTCTCTCTCTCTCTCTCTCTCTCTCTCTCTCTCTCTGATGAAATGTGATCACACTGCTTCCTGGCAGCCAAGCTGGCCTCAAGCTCTTAGTTTCTTGACTTCCCTGTCATGAGGAACTTTATCCCTCTGGAACTGTAAGCCAAAATAAACCCTTTCTTTCTTAAATTGTTTTTCGTCACAGTACTTTAATCACAGCAACAGAAAACTAACTCATAGAAATGGGTAGCGACATGAACCTCCATGCACAAGAAACTTTAAGCTCACAGAACTACGTGATCTCAACAAAGTAAAATTCAAACAGAGTTTTTGATGAGGCTTAGTAGTTCACAGTTGTAACACCAGTACTCAGGAGGCTGAACAGAAGGATCCACCTGAGTTTGAAGCCAGTCTGGGTTACATAGTGAGACTTCATCTCAAAAAACAACAGCTCTCCCCTGGGTAAGTCGATCACGCCTTCCTCGCCTTGACTCCTCCAGCCACATTCACCCTCCCATCTCCCCAACCCTTCTCTCCTCCTAGCCTGGGCCCTGTCCCATTCCTTGTCTTGGCACCCCAGACACCAGGGGAACCACCACTGCTTCCTGATCCTTTGCATCCAAACGAACACACTAGCTTCTCCAGTACCCAGGAGCACTCTGGACCTCGCCCCACCCTCACCTCCCTCTACTTTACTGGATTCAGGGGCTGACCTTTCCTCTTCCTGATCCTTTGCAACCAGACCAACCCAGCTCCTCAGTGAAGTCCTCAGGAGCCATTGGGACGGCTTCCCGCCCCATCTTCCTTTGCATCTCTGGGTGGCATGGCCACCAACTGCCCTAGACCAGCGTCTTTCCTGGGCCAGTCTCCCAGGCCAGTCCAACCCCCAAATTTCTGAGGCCAAAATCTTTCCTGGAGGGATCCAGACCTTGGGAGAAAGCCTGAGAGCATCTGATCCTCATCTGACTTGGGCTTCTGTGGGAACTCCTGAAGACAAAAGCAATCTGGCCACTCAAATATAAAATCAAAAGAGAGAACCAGAAGCTTAGAGGAACCAGCTTTTCATGCCCAAAAAGTAAACCACAAAGACACATAAAGTTTACAAAAAGAAACGGACCTAAACTTGAAGGCTTGAGTCTCACACAAGAATCAGAAACTACAAAAGAAATTGACAGGTCAAAATCATAGAGAAAAAAAAATATATCATGAAGAACCAAAATAACATATCCCACCAAATACCAATAGTCCTCTAGAGGAGTACAATGAGAACCCCCTAGAGATAATGCAGGACATGGAACTTGAAAGAACAATTATAAACATGATAAAAGAATTCAGTGAATTTAAAGAACACACAAAGAAATCAAAGAACTAAAGGAAGACAGGGATAAACTTCTGAATGAACTCATAAAAGAGTTAGAAATATTGAAATATGCTCAGGCTGAAATGAAGAAGTGAAACACTCAGTAAGCCAATTTAAATGACAGGAGAAAGCCTCACCAATAGGATGAATGAAATGGAAAACAGAGTATCAAGACTGGAAGATAAAGTGGAGGAATTAGACCACTCAAGCAAAGATTATGAAAAATTTAAGAAACCACAAGAATGGAATATGCAGGAAGTGTGTGACACCATAAAAAGACCAAACTTACAAATCATAGGCATACAAGAAGGAGAAGAAT
>NW_008343573.1:1697620-1698645 GCF_000622305.1 Nannospalax galili | reverse complement strand
TGTCTTCAAGAAACTCATCTCACTTTCAAGGACAGACACTATTTTAAAGTGAAAGGATGAAAAAAATATATATACCAAGCAAATGGTACTAAGAAATAAACAGAACTAGCAATTCTAATATCTGACAAAATAGACTTTAAACTAAAACTAATCAGAAGAGATAAAGAAGGCCACTTCATTCTTATCAAAGGTACAATAAATCAAGAAGATATTACAATCATGAACATATATTCACCAAACGCTGGTGCACCCAACTTCATAAAAACAATACTACAGGACTTTAAGACCCAGATTAAGCCCAACATTAATAGTAGGGGAATTCGATACCCCACTGTCTCCATTAGATAGGTCAACAGGGCACAGGGTTAACAGAGAGACATCTGAATTAAACAATACCATATATCAAATGGACTTAACAGACATCTACTGAGTATTCCACCCAAGCACCAAAGGACATGCTTTCTACTCAGCACCCCATGGAACCTTCTCCAAAATTGACCGTATACTATGGTCAAAAAAAAAAAAAAAAAAAAAAAAAAAAACAATTAAGAAAGAAATAAAAGTATTCCTGGAACTAAATGAAAAGGACAATACAACACAACAAAACCTCTGGGACACGTTAAAAACGGTCCTTAGAGGGAAGTTTATAGCTCTAAGTGCCTACGTTAGAAGAAAACGTTGGGAAAAACCTACAAGATATAGGTGTAGGAAAGGACTTTCTAAACCGGACACCAATAGCCCAGGAAACAAGGGCAAGAATTAACAAGTGGGACCTCATTAAACTAAAAAGCTTCTGTACATCAAAGGAGACAACCAAGGAAACAAACAGAAAACCCACAGAATGGGAGAAAATCTTCACCAGCGATACATCTGATAGAGGTTTAATTACCAGAATATATAACGAACTTCAAAAACAGAGACCCAAAACAAGAAGCAACCCAATTGAAAGATGGGCTAAGGAGCTGAACAGAACGTTTGCAAAAGGAGAAGTAAAAATGGCTATGAAACATCTTAAAAGATGTTCG
>NW_008343573.1:1689487-1694478 GCF_000622305.1 Nannospalax galili | reverse complement strand
GTCCTGTAATTATGGTGGGTCACCTGTCCTCTTGATCAAGGAGGCCAAGGACACCCCATGAGATGGACTTCAACCAGTGTCCAGTCTACAAAGAGTAGGGTCAACACTGAGGAAACATTTCCTCCATGCTTCCAAGCGAAGCCAACCCCAACCATGGTTGAGCAGGACCTTTGATTTATCTTCACATAGAACTGGTAAAAGATAGGAGCCAGGGGCTCTTCCCAAGCCCATGTGACCCCTGAGGAACAGATCCTCAAACTACCTTAAGAGCAAAAATAAATTGGTTTATCTGGGCCAATTATAGGGTCTTAAACATCCCAAAGGAAAGCATAACCAAAGATTAAAGGGGTTAATATAATTTTTTGAGTCCATATGCATAGCTAAAGACTACATAACAAGCAACAATGCCAGATAGGAGATACCTTCTTTTGAGTTGTTGGCCAGGGTGGCCAAAGGGACTCCCAGATAGTATCCCAGAATAGAACTGGGAAAATGAACAGCAGACCCCAATCTTATCTAAAGGAATATTGACAACTGATTGCTGCTAGATGAGGAACAGGCGACCTTCCTAAACAAAGACCTCTAGATAGGCTGACTAGATTCACCAGAGGGGCAAGTAGTGGGGAATGGCTGGGGGGTGCTGACAACACAGCAGATAGTAGCAGAGATATCAGAGTACAAGGGCTCTAGCTGGGGGGAGGGAGGCTATGGGAGGGTGCCATCTTGGGAAGTGGGTGTACAGTTGAATATGATGGGTTTGGGATGTTCTGTGTGATATACACACAAAAAAATCAACAAATTTTTAAAAATGTATTATATTTGAGGGAGAAGCATAGAAATTTGTATCATGTTAATTAGTAGAGGTGATAAACATTACCATTGAAATCTACCCAATGACTTTATAGATATACACAAGTGCCAAGGATCCAAGTGCAACCGATTGCGAACCTAGAAATTTACAGCCACTTGTGAAAGAGATGTACTTGGAGAGTGGAGAGTGTTACTGAATATGTTACAGCTGTAATGAAATGCTTCTTCTAATCATGTAGTTATTAAATTTTTTTTCAGTAATAAGAAAAAAAGAAAAAAAAGTTACCTGAAAAAAAAATGTACAGCCAACTTTGAAAGAGATGCATCTTAGCTCTGGAAATTGTTATTGAATATGTCAATGTTGTAATGAAATGCTTCTTCTAATTATGTGATTATAATATGTTACAGCTGTAATGAAATGCTTCTTCTAATCATGTAGTTATTAAATTTTTTTTCAGTAATAAGAAAAAAAGAAAAAAAAGTTACCTGAAAAAAAAATGTACAGCCAACTTTGAAAGAGATGCATCTTAGCTCTGGAAATTGTTATTGAATATGTCAATGTTGTAATGAAATGCTTCTTCTAATTATGTGATTATTAAATTTAGAAAAAGTAATTTTTTTAAAAAAATTAAAAGCAAAAAAAAAAGCAGCAACAGGAGCTGGAGAGATGGCTCAGTGGTTAAGAGCACTGACTGCTCTTGCAGATGACCTGGGTTTGATTCCCAGCACACCCACATGGTGGCTATGAACCATTCTTAACTCCAGTTCCAGGGCAATCCGAAGCCCTCTTCTGACCTCCCCAGCATTGCACAACACGGGGTGCACTCACATACATGAAGGCAATATACTCATACATATAAAATAATAAATAAAATTTTTTAAAAGCAACAACAAATAATCTTTTTCTTGAGGTTTGATCCTTGTGCTTTTTCCTTCATAGGATAGCACATCACAGAGAATTGTTCGGCAGAGTATCATTAAATAATACAAATGGAGCACTTAGATGACTTAAAGAGTAAATGAACAGTCTTAGATTCGCAGGAGTACTGTACCAACAAGTAGGACTGAATTACAACAAACCTGCTCTATTAGAGGAAAATTAAGCATGTGATATGTAAGAGTTTGGTTGTTGTGTACTATTGTAGTAATCCAATCAATGTCATCATGTAGAAGGAAGTCCACCTTCTATGTTCCGGATGTATTCACCAAATTTTTATTGAAACAATCTAAAATGATATGGTATTAAGAGATAGGGATTGAAGAAGGACATTGATTCTTTAAGATGATTGAGGAGGCTGGAGAGATGGCTCAGTGGGTAAGAACCTTTGCTCACAAGCATAAAGATCTATGTTCAGATCCCAGCACCACATAAACAAAAAAAGCTGGGAGTGGTTGCATTGAAGGCAGAGACAAGAGGATCACTGGGGCTTAGATAAGGTCACCAGCCTAACTCCAGATTCAGTGAGCAACCCTGTCTTGAGAGACAATAAGGCAGAGAGCAATAGAGTAGGAAACCTAACATTCTCTCTTGGCCTCCATGCATGCACATAACCCCCCCACACACACACACGCACACACATGCACATGGACATGACTATGAGGGAGCTTTTTTCATCCTTCTGCTGTGTGAAGACACAGGAGGAAAGTGCTATCTTTGAGAAAATTATCCCTCACCTGAGGCCAAATATTTTAGTGGCTTACTCTTGGACTTTCCTAGCCTCAAGAACTGTCAATGGCTATTAATTTCTTTTCTTTTCAAAGTAGCCTATTTAAGATATTTTTATTGTGAAAAGCTACGGGACTAATAATACATTAATTTGAAGATACTTTAAGTCATGACTAAATTTTTTTTGACACAGGCCCTGTTGCTCCAGCTAGCCTAGAACATGCTGTATAGCACAAACTGAACTCAATCTCACAGAGATTCACCTGCCTTCCAAGAGCTGGGATACAAGATGTGGGCCACCACACCCAGCTGACTAAATCACTTTTAAAAGAAAGGTTATTCCAAATACTCAGCAAGAGTTGCAGGTCTGTGAAGAAGGTAAGCAAATAAGACAAATAAGAATGGAGATACTCACAAGATGATATTATCATCACCCTTACATCTCTGTTTGTGTGTCTGCTCTGCTCCATATTAAAGACTTACATTAGGAAGCTGAAGCTCTAAATCCCTGTGACCCAACTGAGGTCATAAGTTGATTATCCACATTATTAATAGAGAAGGCATATTCACTCTGAAGAGCAGTGATCTGGTGCTTATATAAGCTTTTGATGATGAGAAAGAAAAAAAGCTAGAAACATTTTTCTACTTTTTCTGACCCTATCCACACATCAAGTACATATCAAATAAACTAATATATAATTCTTATTGACTTTACTGATGACCATACACATTTCTGCCTTAAAATTAGACAGAAATTTCTTTAACAATGTCTCAAAAAGCTTGAATACTTTTCTCCTGTTAATTCTTACATATAGAGCTATCATTAACTGATAGATTCATTATATGTGAGCTCAGCTTTTTAGTCCCTATTGACTAAAAGGCCCATTAAGCTAAAAGCCATTAATGATTCAGCAGTTAACCCTTTTATGTTTATGATTATGAGAGACCAAAGAGATTGTATTGTCATGTGAAGTTCCTTCAATTTTAAGTTTGAAATTGCATAATAAAATTGAATTGAGACATTAAATCCTATACATTGTAGGTGTCATGCATTTGTACTTGATTGGATGGTGCACAAGCTCTTTATGAAGAATATAAATTTTAATCATAATAGTAAAATAATAGTGAGAGTAGTTTAGGAAGTTCTATTTCCTCTCAAAGCCTACAGGATTCCAGTCAATCCTTCCATAAAGAGTGTTAGACTCCCATAATATCTCCAAAGTAGATATCATAAAGTTCAGACATAATTTTAGCCAAGAAGAAACTGCATCTCTTAAAGCTCATTTTCTTTAACTTGCTATCCTTTGAAAAAGGTCATTTCTCCCTCCATTTTCCTCACTCAGAAATTGAATGGAATAACCATAGAGAATGGGCCCTCCTAGAGACACATTCAATGACAAGTACAGAAGTTGAGTCATGGACATTACTGGCTATCAATATATATGTTGTTATTTATGCTTGACAGAGTTCTATTGCCTTCCCATTCTCTTCTGAGATGAACAGAATGAAATTTGGGATTGAGACTTGGATCTTGTTGGGGGTTTGAATGAAAATGTCCCCCACAGGTTCCAAGTATTTGGACATTTTGTTCTTAGTTGGTGGCACTGTTGTGGGAGGTCTTAGAAAGTGTGGTCATGCTGGACAAAGCAAGTCATGGGGGGCAGGCTTAGAGGGTTCTTAAACCTTGTGGGATCTCCAATCATTCTCAGCTTCCTGTGCCTGCTTAAAGATGGGAGAGCTAGGCTTCTGCCCCTACTCCAGCCATCTCTGCTGCCATGCCTCCCCGCCATGATGGACTCTTGGCCCTTTGGAAGCATAAGCTAAATAAAGTCTTCCTCTTATAAGCTCCCTTGGTCATGATGCTTCTATCACAGCAACAGAAAAGTGACTAATACAATCTCCGTTCACAGACAAGAAAACCAAAGCTGGCAGAAATCCAAGAACAAAATTCAAACAGAGCTCTCCAGGTTTGTTTGAGTCTTGTGCCTTTTTGAAACCTCATAGGATGGCATATCAGAGAGAATTTTATGGCAAAAATTGCTAAAGGAGCACTTACATGGTGGAAAGATGAACATATGTGTGTAAGGACTAAGTGAAAAAACATGCAAATAAAAATGTCCTGGTAAATTAACAACCGTTCAACTATAAATGAGAATAGCTTTTTAAATTGTATTTAAGAATAAACATAAACTTCAGGGTACGGGAAGGTGAGTCTGCTGAATGACTAGTATAAATGTCTCTTTGATTTATGAGAATGATTAAAATACCCCCACAGTGAGATACTGCCCTTTATTCATATTGATTAGAAAATAAACTGTTAATGCAGTAGCTTCTGCAAAAGAAAAATGCAACATGTATCTTCCAAAATATAGAAGGGAGTAATGGAAATTATCAATTTGGGGCAGGATAGGACAGAATAAGCTAACATAAAGCAGGATAAAGTGTAAAATTTCTCTCAGAATTTTGATGGAAATCTTTAAGTAATCTTTAAGTTAACAATACATATCTATCTACT
>NW_008343573.1:1662092-1689417 GCF_000622305.1 Nannospalax galili | reverse complement strand
TCTCACACACACACACACACACACACACACACATACACACACACACACGCACGCACACACACACACACGCAGGCACTTCTCTTTTTAAAAAATCATTTTAGAAGTTTAAAATGCAATATCCTCCCTGTTCCCTTCATTTCAAAATCTCAGATAATATTTACCCATTACGTCTTCAAACATTCTTTGTTTTGTATTCAGTGTAACTGCTTCAGGTATCTCTTCTATTTCACTAATTAACTTTTCAGTTTTTTCCATGCTTAATTTTCCACACAAATTATTTACTATCAATTATATATGTGTTATATACATATACACACACACACACACATATATATATATACATATAAAGTTTTAGGAACACATAAACATATATTTTTACCTGATATTTCTAATACCTGAAGTTTGAGAATTTATGTCTTGTCTGTTGACTCTTGTACATACCAATGTCTTTCTTTATACAGACAGGGAGGGAAGGAGTGAGAAGGAAAGGGGGAAAGGAGAAGGGGAGAGAGGGAGAGGAAGATGGGGAGAGAGACAGAGAGAGAGAAGAGGGAGAGATAGAGATGAGAGAGAGAGAGAGATCTTGAAAGACTTGGATTCATCTTAGATTATTTCAGATGATAAATGTGTAAATTTAGTCCCTTACAAGAGGGGCAGGCTCTAGCAACAAATTGTCAAAAAAGATATTTATATGCAGTCACACCCCAGCCTAAGTGGACATGCTTGTTTGCTGCTCATGTCTTTTTCTTTTATATTTATCTGTTTGGTTTTTAATTTTTGCTTTATTGTTTTAAGACAGCCTCACTGTCTTAAAACACTGGCTGTTCTGGAACTCTATATGTAATCCAAACATATGGCAATCCTCCTGCTTCTTCCTCCCAAATGCTGGGATTGCAGATGTGTACCCATACAACTGGCAGTTTATGAGATTTTAAAGATGATAGATCAGTAGATGCTAGATAGATAGATAGATAGATAGATAGATAGATATCAGAGATAGATACAACATAGATAGATATAGATAGATAGATAGATAGATAGATAGATAGATAGATAGATGATAGATACATACATAGATACATAGATGATAGATAGATAGAGGTCCCAATTTTATTTAGGGTTTTTTTAGTCACTGGTGATCCACTCCTTTCTGTATAAGCCCAGGCCTTTGTCCCCAGACTCCACATCCCACCCTTGCCTGTGTTATCAGCCCTGAAACAAAGCTCTGGAGCCACCACAACCCCTGAAGCTAGTGGCCTCAATCTTACATGAATTCTCTACCTGTTACTGGGACTCAGAATTTCTTTCTCTTTTTTTTTTTTCTTTTCGAGACAGGGTTTCCCCATAGCCCCAGCTAGCCTGGAACTCACTATGTAGACCAGGCTGGCCTCGAAGTCACAGAGATCCACCTGCCTCTGCCTCCCAAGTGCTGGGACTGAAGGTGTGTGCCATACCAAGCCCAGCAGGATTTCTTTTACTATCTTCAAAACTCATCCATTCATTTGTTTCCTTTCTTTTCTTTCATTTGTTTGTTTGTTTGTTTGTTTGTCTGTTTTGGAGACAGGATCTTAGGACTGGCCTTGAACTACATAGCTAAGGATGACCTCGAACTTTGTTCCTCCTGCCTCTACCTCTCAAGTGCTGGTTATAGACATAGGTCACCATGCCTAGTTTATGCAGTGCTAGGAATCAAACCCAGAGGCTTCATGCTTGGTAGGCAAGCATTCCATCAAATAATCACATCCCAGCCCTTGTTCATTAACTTTTTAAGTTCTGGTTTTATTTTATATATTTTAGCTTGTACTCTCGGTGATCGGAAGAGTCTTTTATATAAAGTGTTGTCTGACAACTTGCCTGAAAAGAAGCACTCTAAACTTAGCAGAGGAAAAGAGCAGGAAAGGCTTCCCAACTTTGCCATAAACATCCATGCAATTCACAGACAGCACAGACCAGACACATCTACAGTGGGAGATAGTTGACAGAGTCTAAAAGGAATGAATTTGGTTGCAGACACACACCAGCCACCTCTGGAACTCCTCAGAAATATTTTGGTAGGGGATTTTACAAATGACAGAGGATCCTATGTCACCAAATAGGAGGAAGATCAGTGAAATTACAGTCCTTCCGGTCACAATGGCTGCCAGCCATGTCCACAGATGTGGGGGATGCCCAGGAGGTCTCAAATAACACAAGTAACTCAGGAAGTCAAAGAGCAAATATAAAAACAAGATATGGTATTTCTTTGTGGATGGGAACAATGGCTTTTGAATCTCTGTAAACCCAACTTGAACATAAGACCTGAATAAATCTGTATTGCCAGCGTGATTTCATAACCCTCTTGAAACGTTATTGTTCAACTTAAGTGCTTAAAAGAAAAATTGTGATTCCTAAAGTCACTTATCCTACAAAATAATACAGGCCTAATGAACATTTTTCTCAAAAAAATAGGCCATTTATGAGCTGTAGTAAAATTATGGTCAAATCCTCCAGTTTATTCTTAAATTTCCTCTAACAAAAAGCTACTATGGAAATATTATCAAAAAGAGCAAGGATTCAGGGAAGTTGATGAGTAATTATGTGTTTTGATTGTGTGAAATACCAGCTGAAAGTATAGCGGCAATTAAAACATCAGGAATAGACAGCGTCTGCTATGTCGGGAAGCTAAATTAAACACCAAGGATTAAAACTCATTTAAAGGAGAAATTATTAAATGTCTCAGAGTGAAACTGATTTTACCTCTTCCACAGAATCTCAGTTAAAAAAATGTTTCTTACTGAAATCCTTATATTATAGGTTTCTCTATATGCATATACCTATATGTATAGGTTTTATATACATCCATATGCATATACACATGTATATACACATATATATATACATATATATACTTGTTAAGTTCGCAAAGATTTTTTTTAAACTTTAAATTGCCATATTCTGATACAGAGAGGAAATCAAAAGAGAAACTTAACTGAGGAAATGGCACAGTGGGTAAAGTGCTTGCTGAGCAAGCATAGGATCTCAGTTCAGATCCCTAGCATCCATGTGAAAAAAAGAAAAGAAAAAGAAAAAAAAAAGCCAAGTGGCAGTGCTCTAACACCAGAGCTGTAGGGTGAGACAGGCAGACCCTGAGGTTCACTGACCAGCCAGTCTAACCAAAATGGAGAGCTCTAGTTTCAGTGAGAGGCCCTGACAAAAAAAATAAAGTAGAGAGAGAAGAGAGAAGGTAGAGGAAGACACCCACATTGACCCATGGTCTCTTGATGAACATGCATGCACACACACACACACACACACACACACACACATACACACACACATACACACACACAACCCACCACACACACACATACACACACACACACATACACACACACAACCCACCACACACACACACACATACAACCCACCACACACACACACACACACACACACATACACACACACAACCCACCACACACACACATACACACACACACATACACACACAACCCACCACACACATACAACCCACCACACAAATACACACACACACACACACACACACACACACACACAGAGGACCACTGACAACAAAAAAACTTTACATTCTAAATCTTGAAGGAATTATCTAAAAGAAAATTGAAGACAAATTTAAGCCATAATAGTATGTTAAATCCTATTGTATCACTGTGCTGAAAAATGTTCTAGAATATGCATTGAACCTAACTCATAAAGCTCAATTTTTTTTGCAATGAATGAACGTTTATTCAAAGGCAGCTGTTTATTCTGCCTTTCCCATGGATATTTGACTGATACAAGCTTCCTTCTCCTACCTCTGCAGTCACAAAGACCTTGAGGCAAATCATAACTCTGCGGTCTTATACTAAATTACTTTATCAGTGTCTTGGCTTACTAATCTAAAAATGGGGAAACACAAAGTAAACCATAATCTGAGAAAGATTCTCTCTTTAACCCAAATTACACAGGTTTCTCTGAGCCACTCTCTCTTGACTAGGCCATATAAAAGTTTTACATATAAAAACTACAGATTCTTGGATGTGGTGACACACACCTTTAGTCCCAGCACTCAGGAGCCAGAGGCAGGAAAATCTCTGTGAGTTCAAGGCCAGCCTGGTCTACATAGCGAGTTCTAGGCCAACTAGGGTTAGAGGAAGACCCTATCCCCCCCGCAAAAAAAGATCAAAAATAACACACAGATTCTTATTACAAACATACCCTTTTCCTCTCCATTTAAAGACTTAAACACTAATAGTGATCACTGTCTCATGTGTACAGGCACACATGCAAACACATATCACTTTAATGGATCCAACTGATAAAACACAAGGCTTCTTAGCTAATATTAATTGGACACAGGATTTGGAGCAACAGAGCTGGAACTGACCTGGTAGTCACCTCCCCTGAAGGCTAACTCTCATAGCTCTGGAGAGCACTATGCAAGCTGGTAAGGGAGAGCATCAGTTGATGGTTCAACCCGTGCTTCAAGGCCTAATAACCACATCAATGACCAGCACCGCAAATGACACTGGTGCAGTAGTGACATTTTTATATTGAGGTTAATCATCAGCTACCTAATTGAACTTAAAGCCCACTCAATGGGAGGAAACTCATGTGTGGTACTGTAAACACAGCAAATTACACATGGCTGGAAAGGTCATAGATTTTAGAGAAAACCCCAAAGCTGTCACTTCCGTAGACAAATGTAATTTCTTACTATGTGCAAAATATGGATCCTTATAGTCACAGACAAGTATCCCAGCCACCATCTGTCAAAGAAGCTTCTTTTTCAAAAGAAGATTATTACTGTATTCCACAACTGGCCATATAAAGAGAATGTCTATGAATTGCCCAAAACTAAGTGGCATATCTATGACACAACCTCTACACCTAAGGTTCACGGAACATAGAACAAGGGATAAAGAGAACATTAATGCATCTCTCAGTTCTCATTATTGAAGCTCCCTCATGCAACAGAGGACCAGGAACAAAAAAGGTCACAAAAGGCCAAAACATAGAGAATAAGAGTCTGCAGTGTGTGGGTCCTTGGACAGGACTCCTATATTAAACTCCACCTACTCAGGGCTCAGGAATCATTGTGGAAGAGGGGGTGGAAAGATTGTAAGAGCCAGGGAGAAGGTGCACGACCATATGGAAATAAAATCCTATAGGATCCTGGGACCCTTCTCATACAAACCTACAGCAATGGTGTCAGCATGCACAAGTCCCATGCAAAGTCAAGCAGACAACTGTGGAAATAGACAGCAGGCCCCAATTTTATTTGAAGAATTACTGATAGCTGATTACTGCTGGGTGAGGAAGAGCTGATCCTCTTAATGGAAGAACTCTCGATAGGCTGACTAGACCTCAGTGGATGAACTTGCACTGAGGGAATCTGAGAACACCAACTTGACAGGACAGGCCTTAACACAAATGACAGAATGTATTAATTTCAGTGTCAGGGGCTATGAGTGCCAATGGGGAGGGAGTATAAAGTTGATTAACATGTTCTATATGAAATACACAAAAATTCAATAAAACATTTACAAAAGAAGAAAAGAAAAATACACATACAATAAATGTTCAAGCGCATGTGTATAGCTGAAGGTTATATAACAAAAAACACAATGCCAGACAGGAGAAACCTCCCTTTGAGTTGTTGGTCAGAGTTGACCAAGAGACTCCCAAAATAACACAGGCTATTGCCACAGCCCTTGATTGCCTCTCAGACCTTGAAAGTAAAACTCTATTGCTGAAGATAGGACATACTTTGGACACAGGACTTGGAGCGATCCACCTGGAACTGACCTGGAAGCTTCCTCTCTGAAGACTAGCTCTCATGGTATCAGGATACTATATAAGCTGCCAAGAGAGAAAACCAATCAGTGGTCTTACCCATCTATAAAGCCTAATAAACAATGACTGGCCCAACAAATTAACTCTATGGGTGCAGTAGTGGCACTTTTATCTTGGGGGTAAGCAACAGCTGTCTAATTGGAATTAAGGCCTGCTCAATGGGAGGGACTGTGTGGTACTGTAAACATAGCTAAATACACATGGCTGGAGAGGTCATAGATCCTAGAGAAAAATATACTTTTGCCACATCCCTAGACCAATGTAATTTCTTACTTTATTCTAAATATACAGCCTCATATTTACAGACAAGTGTACCTTTCACCCCTCATTAAAGAAGCTTCTTTTTGCAAGAGATGGAGACCATTACAGAACTCCATAACTGGTCAAACATAGAGAAAAAGTGTCTGTGAGACACTTAATCCTAAGTGACACATCTTCAATGCAACCTTACACATAGGATGACTGCATCTTTCAACTCTCACAAGAGAAGTTTCCTTATGCAGCAGATGGTGATTAACACAGAAGTCCACAATTGCCAGTTTATAGAGAAGAGGCCACAGGGTGCTTATCCCAGAATAGGATAGCTATTTCAAACTTCCACCTCCCAAGGGTCAAGGATCATTTCAGAAGAGGAGGCAGAAAGATCCTAAGAGCCAGAAGGGATGGATGACAAAAAAACAAAACAAAACAAAACAAAAAACCCAGAGTCTTCCAAACAGCTAGCCATTTACTCATATGCACTTACAGCAATGGTAACAGCATGCAAGCGCAAATCAGACAAAATCCCAGCACAGACATGGGGAAATGGGTAAGAAATTCCAATCCAACCTAAGGAACTTTTGGTAACTGATGGCTGCTTGGAGGGGGAGACACTGTGTCTTACAGGCATTAAATTGGGTGGGGGGCAGTAAAGGGAAGTGCAGCTAAAGGAGGGGATCTAAATATCATCAAACTATATTGTATGAAAATTGGGAAAATTCATCTATGGGAAAAAAGTTAGGAAATAAAATACCATTTAAAAACAAAACCATAAAATGAACAGGACTCCATTGGTTGAGCCCTAAGAAATACTACTCTAAAATAGCTTTCCTGTATATGTAGTCTGGGAAGGCCACCTATATCAGAATCACCCAAGGAAATTGCTTAAAGCCATATTCCTTTCATGCAGTGAATATAATACATCAAAAGAACACAGCATCCTATTAATATGTGCAATGTTATGTTTTGTTAATTAATTATACTTTTTATTTTAAGAAGAATGAAATGTACATGCCTGGGCTTTACCTCAAATAAAGCAGACAAAATGTTCCAAGGGTGAGACTTAGGAATCTGAATTTGAAAGGGTTCCCCAGAATAACGTGATCTGTTTGCATCTGAGGTTCAGTACTGCAAACACTCAAACATAAACATGCAGCTGAAAATTATCTTTCAAAGAAAGCAGTTAGTATACAACATACATTCTCTCTAGTGTGTATGAGGCAAAATAGCATAAAAATTGGGGATAAGGTGAGATGCAGAAGGAGCAGGCTTAGAATTATGTGAGTTTGCACTAAGACCAAAACAAATAAATAAATGGAGGGCTGGAGAGATGGCTCAGCGGTTAAGAGCACTGACTGCTCCTGCAGATGACCCAGGTTCAGTTCCCAGCACCCACACAGCGGCTAACAACTCTCTGTAACTCCACCTCCAGAGGATCTAACGCCCTCTTTTGATGTCAGTGGGCATTGCATGACACAGGTGCACTTACATACATGCAGGCAATACACTCATGCACATAAAATAGAAATAATAAATAATTTTTAATAAATAAATGATCAAGACATCTGATGTCAACCTTTGACCTACACACACACACACACACACACACACACACACACACACACTTACACACACACATATACACACACACAAGACTTTAACATAAGTCAGACCCAAGGCAAGGGCCCAAATGCCTTGAGCACTGCCTAGAGGGTAGATCCTTGTACCTATCTTTCTAGGACAGGATTTTGAGTTGTGAGAAGTTAATTGAGCTGTACCTCTGGACACCATAATACACACAGTCTTCCAATTCTGTGTTATTGATACTCTCAACTCTTTCTTCTGATCTAAACAGTTCCCACTGTCCAAATAAATTCCTTCTTCCTTCTTTGATGCTGTGCTGCTGTGCTCAATCATTGATCCCCTTCATCTTTCTGCATGCTAATCTATTTACTTTCTAGGTTTTCTCCATCTGTAACCATACTTGAGTTTCTCCCATGATTAAAAAATAAAGCCAGCCAGGTGTGGTGGCACACTCCTTCAATCCCAGCACTCGGGAGGCAGAGGCAGGCAGATCTCTGTGAGTTCAAGGCCAGCCTTGTCTACATAGTGAGTTCCAGGACAGGTGGGCTACAGGAAGACCTTGTCTCAAAAAGACCAAAAAAATAAATAAATAAGATAAAATAAAATAAAGCCAATTCCCTCATCCACACCCACCCTCAATTTTCATCCAACTTTCTTTCACCTCATTGAAACTTTTCATAATAGGTTAATGAAAATATTCATTTCCCAACCAGGCCTTCATCTACTCCATACATTTTGGTTTCAAGTTCCACAAATACATCTCTGCAAACTTGCCCAAGCATTTAATACTGGAAAAAAAATCACACAAACACCTGAAATATCTATTCTCTTGTGGGACAATGTGAAATTTTTTTCCCAATTGTTCCTATAGTTTGCTGGTGTCATCTGTGTCCTCCTGAGCTTTCTTCCTTTCTACTGCATGTCTCACTTACCCTGAGGCCTTGTAACTAACAGAGCTGCTCATACTAGCTGTCTCAGCATCACACATCTCTAAACTGGATTTGTTTTGAAGCACTAGTGATCAATACATGGGGATACTGTGTCCAGTTCCTCACGACTATATGATGCTCCATGTTGTCCCCCACCTGGAAAGCTGCTCCTCCTCCTCACTCACAATAAACTCCTGCTGATATTTAAACTTAATTTATTTTTAAGTTTAAAAATAATCTACCATGTCCCCCAAAGACCTCTTCTCTGTTGCTTCTAGCCTAGCTTAGCTGGTCACTTGGAATTCCAATGATACTCTGGTTCTATGTCTCCTATTGCATTTCTGACTTCTTTTATAATTTTGTACTAAATTTTGTCTCAGTAGAAAATCTTAGATTATCTTCAAATCAAAGCAGTGTCCCCTCATCACTGCCATAGGGCTTGGCACTTAGGAAGCACTTGGTAAGTTTTGACAGGTGACTAGTAAATAAAAGATCATGGTGAAGGTATCCAAGACACCTTGTGGAAAGTATCTAACACAAAGTGCCTTGTTTACTCTTGGACCTCAATATGTTTCTGTTCCCAAGGAATAGGCAGCTTCCAAGTTAGCAGACTTAATATATTCATTTAAGAAGATTGTATTTTCCAAAGATGATTATGTGCTCTGAATCACTGTTTGTTATATAGTGCTATCTCTCCCATAGCCATGATTCATGATCTAAAAGTCAAGGGGGTAGCAAAGTTATTGTTTCTTGTTCTCACAACTTAAATTATGCTAGTATAGAAGTCTTAGTTCCAAAAGGAGGAATGTTTCTGTAAAGACACTTGTCATGAAATCCCAATGGACTCTGATATGAACATTTGAAATTCGCCCTGTTCTGACTTTTTTCTGGTTCCCTGTCTAGAACTTGTAATGCTAACTACTCTTGCCTTTACCTCTCCTTCACATCCCCTATTCACCAGTCAAGGACTTTCTTTTCTCTCCACAGATAAGAGTTATGCAATCTGGGAGTCTTTTAGATAGACCCACTGAAGGGGTACCCCAATTGCCTCACCCTGCGTCCCTGTTCAGCATGGAAGAAGCCAGAGCAGTCTGCATCCCGATTGCCTATCGGCAATTTGGGTAACCTCCTCAGAGGATGGTGTGATAAGAATAGGAGGTTGGAATTGGCTAGGCGGTTAAGGTAAAAAAGACTACAAAGAAAAGTAGCCAGTTTTTTTGACTAAAAGTTAAAATGTCCTTGGGCCTCTTAGCAACACATTCTAGTCTACAGACCAAAAATGTCAAAAGTTGGGAGCTCTTATCTAATCCCTAAAAGATTTTAGGGTTACCTCTTCAGAGGGGGGAATGTTAGAGTAGCAAAAAGCCCCATTAAAAAAAGAAAAAAAGAAAGAAAGGAAATAGGAAAAAAAAAGAAGAAAGAAGAAAGAAAGAGAAGGAAGGAAGGAAGGAAGGAAGGAAGGAAGGAAGGAAGAAAAGAAAGAGCACGAAGTTGTCAGAAAAAGGTGATGGGGAGATATGGGAGGAGTTAGAGGGGAGGGAGTGGGTGTGGATTTGATCAAAACACCTTATATGCCTGTATGAAATTCTCAATAAAGTTTTTAAAGTTATAAAAATGTAATGTTAGGCCGGGCGTGGTGGTGTACACCTGTAGTCCCAGCACTTGGGAGGCAGAGGCAGGCAGATCTCTGTGAGTTCAAAGCCAGCCTGGTCTACATAGGGAGTTCCAGGACAGCTGGGGCTACAGGGAGACCCTGCTTCAAAAAGACAAAAAAAAAATGTAATGTTAGAATCTAGCCTCTGTTCATGCCATAATATCTGCAGTAAGCTCCTCTTCCCCTTTCGCAGACACTGACAGGCACCCCTCCTGAGACACTGTCTTTGAGTCCCTAGCTATCAGACAATATGTATTCCAGGATATCTCACCTGGGAAGAGAGTTTATATCAAAGCCACACATCCTGTTCCCCACTCCCTTCCTGACTCCTGACTGTAGGCTCTTACTGTGAAATCCCCCCTATCCTCAGAAAGTTCTAAGAACAGACCCCCACTTGGCCATGTGGGCTATGATTTCTCTCACCAGAGACCCCACCATGCTGCCTGTCTCTGGTTCTGGGGTCTGAACTCTCTTCAGAGCCCCTGCCATACTCTTACCTCTTTGTCTATCCATGGCATTAATAACTCTTCTAATAAACTCCTTAGTTCCCAATAACATGTTTCAGTGTCCTCTTGAGCCCTCTCCCATTCAAAACCTAACAGCTTCCTCCCAGATACTCAACCATTCCAGTAAATAGGAAGTTAGGCCAATGATGGGGCCACTTAGGGATCCTCATGCTTCTGAACCAATAGGCAAAAATAAAGGTGTTACTACACTGACTGATGTGACTTGTTCTGACTACTAAAAGGAAATTAGATTGATGTTTCACAGTGCAGTTAAGAAAGAACATCTGGAATACAAATCTCCCCTTGAAATTGTGCTGACCTTCATAATTGGCTCAGTTAATAGAATGAGAATTGATACCGCTTGACTTCTGAAGTTCAATCATAAAGGCTACACTGGTCCTTTGGATACATGTTTGGAACACGAATACTATGTGGCCTGGGCCACATGCTGTGCCACAGCCGACCAACAGTCCCAGTCAAGGGCACATAAACATGATGTGAATGACTGAACCTTTTCATTAGTCTAGCCCAGCCTTGGAGTCTTTCAGTGAAATTGCTAGGCATTGTGGAACAGAGTTAATTCAACTGCATGTGCCCTGCCTAGGTTCCTGACCTACAGAACATATGAGCAAAATAAATGGATGTGTTAAATCCCATTTATTATGCATAGTTGTTGGAAGACATCATTCAGGGGTACACTTGAGGCAGCCTTTGAAAATTCCCATTCTTATTATTGTAACTAAGAACAGGGCAATGTGAATTTTTATATTCAGAATTATTCCTGCTAGGTATTTTGAAGTGTTCTTGACCCTCCAGTTTATTATATACCCCCTTTAGTACAGCAGGTTGTCTTATTTCAACCAGCTAAATCATCACAAGCCTAGTTAACTCACAAGCCTATGCCATCAGTGTCACAGACAGATAGGAGTGCAGTGAATGAGGGTACTGGGAGGGGAGATGAGAAAGCAAGCTACAATTCCATGTGTTGGTTCACAGTAGCTCTCTACAGCAATGATGGAAAGGGGAGATCTGAAGTAGATTCTCAGCTGCTATATTCAGAATGTTTGTCAGGTACACAATCTGTTCTTAAGCACTCACAACCTCCAGACCATGTTCTCTTGCTCAGATTCCACGTGCAGCATCATTTCCTCAGGAGTCATCAACATCACTCACTGGGGCTGATGAGTTTGCAAGATGGTAGACCTGGGAGATGGGCCATGGGCATGAGAGAGAGCCACAGTCCTGCCTGCCTGCCAGTCAGCATCAAGCCATAAATCATACCCCTGCCTGGGTTGCTTATAATGAGAGCGACAGTTAGTGAGATCCCTTTTTCTGTTTTACAGTCCCTCTGAAACTCCTCCACGCTGCCCTTTGTCTCCCTTCCTCCATATATCTGGAGTGAAAGACTTTATGGCCACTTCTTCAGGGGATACAGAGTTATAGATCTCTGGATTTATGTGTTTGCCAGCCCCCTCTGGTCCCTGTACCATAAGGTGAATGCCAGGGCATGGAGAATGATGTTGCATTCTAATAGATCTGGACTAGTTTCTGACAGCTTATTTTGACAAAAGCATAAAATTCAGTGATAGTTGCTCAGCTCAAAAGCTGTACAAAATACAGTAGTTTTTTTTTAAAAAAAAAGAATGAAGTTTAAACATGAGCCTCCCCATCTCCAAATTGCTCTCAGGTCAGGCAGATTATAGAAAAACATAGAAAGCTAAGCCAACAAATTTAATGACAATAGCTGGTTTGGAAGCAGCAAGCTTTATCCCAATGATGTGTAGCATTCTTTTTCCCAAATGGAAGGATTACTGTTCTCACAATCTTTATTTAGCATTTACATCACTGTGTGTGTAGTCTGCTTCTGCATTGAACAGGCCTGTAAGCCAATAAGAGATTGCAGAAGTAGCCACGTGTGACTTTGATGGCTGTGTGATTAAAAAAAACAACAACAACAAAACATTGCTCATTCTGCTTTATTTTCTAGGGCTGTTTGCTTTCAAGAGAAAGGCAGAGGAAGATGCCAATAGATATATGTAGGAGCACAGTTACAGATTCATGTGGAGAGCAGAAGCCTCTAGCTAACTGCCAGCACAGTCATGTGACTGAACGACACTTTAAAGCTGATCGTCCAGCCCCCATCAGACTATCAGTTGCATGGTTACAATCACTGTCAGCAGTTTGATGACCATTAAAAGAAGGATAAACTAGAACTTCCTAGCCAAGCTGTACCTGAACTCTTGTTCCACAGCCACTATGAGCAATAATAAACATGTTTTAAGTGACTACACTGGGAAGCAATTTGTTTCTAGCACTAGATAACAAGTGGAGGTGCATCTAATAAGACTAGCTTATGCTTTGTAGGATAGAAATCCCCAGATGATGAAAGTTGTTTATTCTCTCATATGAAAAATCTGCAGTCATAATTTTTGGCTGGACTGGTGCTCCATGGCACCTGGGACTCAGGCTATGTCTCTCCTATTGTACTGCCATGCTTATACAGCTCTCTTTTATGGTCCAATATGGCCATCATATCCCATTTCCACAGGAAGAGGAAAGCAAGAAAGTACCACCCCCTTAAAGATATATCTCAGGAGTCTCACGTGTTACTTCTGTTTATATACCATTGCCCAGAACACATAAGTGTGGCCATATCTAGCTACTGGGGGAGGGAGTCTTCATTATGAGCCATCTTCTATGTACAGAAGAGTCCAAATTTTAAGGAAAAGAAGAAATAAACATTGGAGTAGCAGAATTTCTGCAAGGTGCAAGCTTAATTGAATCTCAATGAAAATTAGGAGTTTGATAAGAAAATAGGTGTTAGAAGGGGAAGGTATTTAATGATTATACCCACTGTTATAGAAGATAGTTGTATTATAAATAGCCTTGAAGTCTCTGCATGGAATACACTGAGAGGTAGAATATATTTCAGCTCCCATGAATCAGGGTTGGTTGTGTGATCAGTAGAATTTGGCAGAAGTGATGTTGTACTGGCTCAAGAGAGATTCAGCATATAATTCTGGAACATATGTTGGAGGAACCCAGATAGCAGGTAGGTATATCTAGCATCCCTGGTCTTAATCCTGCTATGAGAAGGTTCAAGCTGACAATATGGAGAGATCAAGGCCACAAAATGGAATGCCAAGGCACTACCCACTGAACAGTCTTCTAGGACTTCCCAGCCTGTCCAAGATACCATCTATATGAAACAGAATGAATGATCCTGGAAATGCCACATGGAGCAGCAGAACCACTCAGCCAAGCATTGCCCAAATTCTTGACCCACAGGATCATGAGTTAAGAAACTGGTTGTTTAATTAAGCCATTAAGTTTTAAGTGGCTGTTATCCTGAATAGACACCCAGAACTAAAAGGGAAAGCCATTCTAGCCAGAGTTCCAACATGGGGAAATATCCAGTGATAGAAGGCAATCAGTGTGCAAGGGACTGTACACAGTTTGATATGCTGGAGAGTAAAACTTATGGAAGATAGTGGCAGGGAATAAGTCATCAGGAAGTTGGATGTGGATAAGCTGATGTGTGCCACTCCAATAAACCCTCATTCAAGAGTCTAACATACCAAGAACCATAGCAAAGAGAGAAGGCTTATTGAGAGATCTGATCACAGCACACATTCCTCCCTTTTGGAATGAGAATGTTTGTTTTGTTTCATTGTATGTTGGAAGTATGCAATTTCAATTTTTTTTTTGGTTTTTTTTTTTTTTTATTTTTTTTTTTTTTTTTTTGAGATAGGGCCACTTTGTAGCCCCAGCTGGCCTGGAACTCACAAAAATCCACATGCTTCTGCCTTCTAAGTGCTGGGATTAAAGGTGTGTGCCACCATGCCCAGTTTCTAATTTGATTTTTGCATAGGGCTTTCAGTTAGAGTGCCTTGAGTTTTAGAAGAAACTTTTGAATAATGTTGAGGCTGTAAAAGACTATGGGGACTTTTAATGTTGAACTCAATGCATTTTGCATTATAATACAGCCATGAGCCTATGGGGCCAGGGAGAAGAATGTGGCAGTTTGAATGAGAATGTCCTCAATAGGCTCCAAGTATTTGGACACTAGGTCTCCAGCTCATGGTGTTGCTTGAACCATGGACTCTATGAGGTGTGGAACCTTTAGGAGGTGTGGCCATGCTAGTGGAAGCATATCAAGGGAGTGGGCTTTGAGAGTTCTTAAGCCTTGTTAGATTTCCAATTTTGCTCTGCTTCCTGTGCCTGCTTGAAGTTGTACCCACTCAGCTGTCTGCTCCTGCCACCTCTACTGGCACGCCTCCTCTACCACAATGGCCTCTTAGCCCTCTGGAACTATAAGCCAAATAATCTCTTCCTTCTATAAGTCATGGTGTTTTATCCCAGTAACAGAAAAATAATTAATACATACAGCACTTGGACTCTTGTCCTTCCATCTTCCACTTTGGAGGATGCAGCATTCAAAACACCATCTCAGAAGTAGAGACTGCGCCTTCACTAGACATCGAACATACCAGCACCTTGATGTTGGGCTTCCAAACTTCCAAACCTGTGAGAAATAGTTTTGCTTTCTTTTGTTTTGTTTTGTTTTTTTTTGTATTTTTGGGACAGGGTCTCCCTGTAGTCCCAGTTGTCCTGGAACTTGCTATATAGACCAGGCTGGCCTCAAACTCACAGAGATCCTCCTGCCTCTGCCTGGAATTAAAGGCATGTACCATCACATCTGGCATAATAGTTTTGTTTCTTATAAACTAACCAGTCTACAATATTCTGTTACTGCAATACAATGAGCTAATACAGGCTGCTTGTAGCTTTGGGCGGCCAATCAAAAATTTTCATGAGGAATTGGAGAAATGGCTTAGGGATTAAGAGTACTGGCTGCTTTTGCAGAGGACTTGGGTTCGGTTCCCAGCACCCACATGGAGGCTGACAACTGTCCTAACTCCAGTTTCAGGAGATCCAACGCCCTCTTCTGACCTCTGCAGGCATTGCACGGCATGGAAATACATAACGCAGGTAATACATTTGTACACATAAAAAAATAAAAATAAGCTGGGTGTCGTGGCACATGCCCTTAGTCCCAGCACTCAGGAGGCAGAGGCAGGTGGATCTCTGTGAGTTCGAGGACAGCCTGATCTACATAGTGAGTTCCAGGTCAATAAATAAAATAAAAAATAATTTTTTCATGAAGCCGTCTTTGTGCCCTGTGTTGGGTATCTGAAGGATATTTCCATTAGACTTGCCTTTGCAAAACTATCTGTTGTGCAGTGGAACATAACTTACTCCACAAATACTTAGCACAGTCTGGTTGATGCATGACCACGTAGTAAAATCATCATGATTAATGCATCCAGAAAGACCCAATTATGTAAAATGTGAGGCCATTATGAGGTCAGAGAAATAAATGTTGGGGACAAACCTAGGTTAGTTTGAAAACTTAGTGGGATCTCTTCCCTGTCTACTATTTGAAGCAGCTGTCCTTTTGCTAACTGGGTTTCTGGAGTCAGGCAGAGGTTTCAGGAATTTACTTTTGTATAGCCACATATTTAATTAACTTGTTCTGGGAAGACTGAATCTGCAGGAAACTGGTCCTTTGTTGTTTTGGTGAAAAAGTTGCCTGGTGCCTCTCTACCTGGAGTTTTCCTGCCTGCCAGCTAAAGAAGCCAATCATATGGTATTTCAGTTCACATTCTTGGCATTATAGAAGACACATTTATGATGAAATCAATGTATTAAATAAGCCCAAACTGATAAGATATAAACATCAATATAACAAAGCACCTTGAAATAGTCTCTAAGGGTTCTTTATTCTTTATTTTGTGTGTGTGTGTGTGTGTGTGTGTGTGTGTGTGTGTGGTGAAAATATCAGGGCTGAAAGCAGTGAATATCTTGGAAGCAATGAATTATCCCATTTGTGTTTCAACAACAAGGGATATTAGATTGATAACAACTGTTTGTTGTTGTATATGCTGTTCTGAGTCAATAGAGGTCAGAAAAAGAAATTCCACATTTCCTTTCCTATTGCATGCTGTTTCAATAAAAAGAGATCAAGGCCTTTGTTCAGAAACAGTTCTGAGAGAAATCAAAAGGAACAAATTCTCAGAGGGATTAGATCCAACCAACCAACACCAAGGGGTCAAGACTTTGTTAGGCACTACCATAATGTTGCATCACACCTGAGACTTTCTCAGCAGTCCTTACTGCTTATATATGCTGAGAGACAGAGGAGCCTAGTAAATTTGTTCTGGTCACTGTGGATTGTTCTTTGGAGATTCAGGTGAATCCTGTTTCACATAATAGTAATAATAGGAATAACACAAATGTCACTATGTGCTATTCACTATTTTAAGAGCTTTATGTATTTTACTTAGTTCTCATAAGATTATGATATAGATAAGTATTATTATTCCTCTCTACTATACATATGAATAAACTGAAGCTCAGAGAAGTTGTATGATTTCAAGGTTAAACAGCTAGACAGAGGCAGGGCTAAAATTCAAACTCAGGAAGTATGACTCCTAACTCTTTACTTCTAACCCTAAGTCATCTTAAGGTTTCCCTTTCCTCCCAGACTTTCTGGGGCAGGATATAGAGAGCACAAAATGGGCCCTGGAGTTAGGCAGACGTGGCTCAGATGCCAGATGTTATTTAGTAGCCCTGTGGCCTTGCATAAACTATTGGCTTTGCTGAATCTTAAGATTCTAAAACTTAACCACCAGAATGAGTACAGAGGAGTTTCCTGTAGTTTTCCCTTCTCTAATAGAAAGGAGTCAAAACTGCTTGGAAGTCGAACCTGAAATTACCAATACTACATTAATCACCACTGAAGGAAGGGAAGGAATCCTTTATCACTAATTTTCTTCCATTAAAAATACTTAGCAGATACCTATGGATGACAGGTACTCGCTAGTCTTGTTTCTGTAGGGAATGAATTCAGTAGTTCTTTTCAAATCATTCCCTCATGGCCAGGTTTGTAAGGCTGAGGACCCCAGTGAGGCATACCAGAGAGGGCACAGTTTTGCGGTCAGACCAGCCTGAGTCCATTCTTTGCTTAATCTTAAGCATCATCTTTCTTAACTGAGAAAAAATGATCCCAATAGTACGCGACGTCGTCTAAGTATATTATAACTATAAAGATGGCTAATAATAACCCAACCTGACTATTGCGGAAAGGAAAGTCCAGCGGCACTGGATGTGTGTTTTTGGATCACGCAGGGCCAGATCCTCAAAGAACATTCACGCTGGGCCTTTTCTTTCCTCGGAACCGTTCTCTCCTGCCCGCGTACCCGCCCGGAATCGGAACGCTCAAGGTCGACGACCGGAAGCGCGTGGCGCTGCAACCCCAGCGTGTCAGTCGGGAGGGAGAGAGTGAGTGAGCGAGTGAAGCCGCGGAGGACAGGGAAAAGATGGCGGCCTTCTCCGGTGCGTGGGGAGAAGCTGAGGCGGGCGTGGGCGGCTTTCCGCTTGCCTCGGCCCATGGGCAGCTGGTGGAGAGCTCTGTGGGTGGTGGGAGGCAGGAGAGTGCCTGCGGCTGCAGCCCCCGGGACCCCCGTCTGGGGTCCGGCGGCGGCCTAGGCCGGCATTTCTCTCAAGGGCTGGCCGAGTCCTGGCCAAGCTGCGTTTTCGTCCTCCGGTCCGCACCCAGCTTTCCTGCCATGCACACCCACCTGCCAAAACCAGGCGGTTTGAGCTCACTGCCCGCCGACACGTCTGGAGGCCGGAGGCTTGGACGTCCGCGGAAACCTCTTTCTGTCCTGCAGCTCATCTGGCCTTGGCCTGACTGAGAAGCTGCTGGGCGTCGGGAAGGGAGCATTTGGGCGAAAAGATGATCTTGGTCTCTGACCAGTTTTTGTTTTTCTTTCTTCAGGCCTTTCTAAGAATAAAAGTCCCAAGTGTAAATCCGCCCTACATTTGTTAAACGGCGCTGTATCAGAATTAACAAATGTTGAAGCTAAAGGAAAATCATTTTTTAACCTACAGATATTCACTATAACTTTCAAAATTATTTGCCGTACGATACCAAACAGCATTAGGGGTGACTATAGAACCTAGCAGTTGATATTTTTCTCTATACCAGCCTTTATCCATCCGGTTTTGTAGAACTCCAATCAGCCTTAAATATATTAAATAAGATTATTACTTGTAGCAGTAATAGATCAAATGAGGCGTGCCATCTTTTCATGTTATTGACCAATTAAAACGACAGCATTATGCTTTTGTATGTTTTTCAGTTTCCCCTGTAAGAATATTAGGAATTTCAAATCTCAGGCCCTAGGAAATCATGTCCCCAAGAGGAATCGTGAGGAAATTGACTCAGAATAATTTCAATTTTTCTTTTCTTAGCTTTTGTTATGATAACAGTAATAAAAAAACTGCATTTTATAATTACTGACTTAAGATGAAAACCATTCCTCATTTGGAAGAGAAGTTTAAATAGTGTACTTAACTATATGTAACTAATTTCGTTTAAGGAATGATTTAAAAAAAAATGACTAAACAGGACCAACCTAAACTATTCCTTGAAGACTGGCCTTAATAAAAAAAAAAAAATTATTAATATACAAGACCATAGCAGATCTTCACCTGACAATTCCCGTTGTTCAAATTTTCTCTACTGGCCCCTTTCTCTTCTGTTAACTGGAATTTGTTTTTTTAATGTTAAAAAAAAAAATCAACTCCATTTTTTCAACCTTAAAATAACTAATTTATGCTTAAAGCAATATCTGTTACTGTGGAAAACTTCTCACAGCCCTTGTGTCTGCTGTGCAGTGTAGTGGTGGTTGAGAGAGTGTATAAACTTAAGACTACAATCTAAAAATTCAAAGTTGTCTAGAAGAGATAGACTCTGCAATGCACATGGTGTTGCAGGACCAACAGTTACCCTACCTTCTGTATTAACAATATGGGAATTTCTGATTAAGTTAAAATTTTTAAGTTCTTCTATTGAAACATAATATTTGTACATAGTTAATAAGGTACAAAGTGAAGCTTTCATTCATAAATATACTTCATAATGATCAACTCAGGGTAAATAGCATATTCCTTACCTTAAACTTACATTTCTCTATGGTGAGCTTATTCAAAAACCTTTCTTCTACTTTAAGATATACAGTGCATTATTAATTAGGTATTAGTTAAGCAGAATTTTGACTATAGCTACCAGTAAACGTGGACAGTTCATTTTTCTCAGATCCTTGAGGGTATTGAGATGATCTTGAATAGTCAGGACATATAACTGCTATTGTATCAGTAAATGAAAGAGTTGAGATGCTGGTCTTCCCCATCTAATTCTGGGAGACTTCTCACTTGTTCTAGAGGAACTAAACAAGCACTTGTGGCTACATGTATTAAATGACAACTGTGTGAGGTACATCACATTATTATCTAACCTTATATCCCTACAAAGTAGGTAGAACAGATCCCATTTTGTATGGAGAAATCAGATTTATAGTTTGTCTAAGGTTATGTTCTAGCACCTGATACCTTGGATTTGACTGAAGTCTGTCTCCAAAAGGCACCTCTCTCAGCAGAGCCATACTCAGGTCCAATATTAGAGCCAAACTTCAGAGCCTTTACCCAGTTCTATAAAAGAGAATACCATTCATGATCAATTTCATTTGCATATTTTTATAATTACTTTTCATTTTTAGAGATGGGGGTTATGCCTGAGATTGCACAAGCTGTGGAAGAGATGGATTGGCTGTAAGTACATAGAACTTCTGTGCATCTGTAACATGCATGTTTTATAATGTAAACAGTGGTTTTTGTCAAATACATTTTAGTCTAGCTAAGTGAAATTTAGTTTTCATGATGCTTCTTTAGATTATGGAATGTTTCCTTTGAGCTTTTAATTTTAGCTGGAAAAAAAGATTGGATTTGCCAAGTAAAATTCTCTTTTAGGTTGCTTTAGTATGATTTAATTAGCTTAGGTGATTTTCTATTTTTTAACTAACAACAATTCTTCAAATATGATTCTTTTAGTCTCCCCACCGATATCCAGGCTGAATCTATCCCATTGATCCTAGGAGGAGGTGATGTACTTATGGTATGTTTATATTTAATGAAGTGGTTGGGAGTTGGGGCACACACAGTTCAGGGCTTTGTGTGTGTGTGTGTGTGTGTGTGTGTGTGTGTGTGTGAGATTCACTTTAAGAAATCCCAGAAGCTTAAAAATGATTTAGTCTCCCCACCGATATCCAGGCTGAATCTATCCCATTGATCCTAGGAGGAGGTGATGTACTTATGGTATGTTTATATTTAATGAAGTGGTTGGGAGTTGGGGCACACACAGTTCAGGGCTTTGTGTGTGTGTGTGTGTGTGTGTGTGTGTGTGTGTGTGAGATTCACTTTAAGAAATCCCAGAAGCTTAAAAATGAAATTTTTAATTGTGTGTGTGTGTGTGTGTGTGTGTGTGTGTGTGTGTGTGTGTGATTCACTTTAAGAAATCCCAGAAGCTTAAAAATGGAATTTTTAAAATTAATTTTATTCATTCACCAACATTTATTACACACATATACTATATTCAAATTATGTATAGAAGCTGTGAGGACAGCCTAGGGGCAAACAAGTGGCATTTTTGCCCTTGAGAAGGGTAAATAGGGCAATAAGACATGCACAGAAATAAATGTCCTGTGAGAGAATGGAAAACTTTGTACATAGTGAATGGAAAGGACTGCAGGGTTCACTTGGGAAGCCATTTGTCTCTTTGCTGGGGGATCATGAAAGACTACAGAAGAAGGGATGATGAAAGAACAGTGCCCTGTTTTTAGGGAAAACATCAACAAAAGTGAGTAGAAGAATGCAAGATAGGATCTTGAGTGGCTCCAGGTACATAGTAACATAAGATACATATACTTAGATGGAAGTATAACTTTTGATAAAATGATAACTGTGTACTGAGTCAGATTGGATTCTTAAGTATCAAGTTTAAATATTTGTGCATTTGTTGACAGTAGGGAGTATAGAAAGTTATTAAGTAGGTATGCTACATGGTTAGAATTATGGTTTGTGAAGACTAATTTCCTAACAGATTATAGTATAGCTAGCTAGCTCTCTAGGGTTAGATACTATTAAGATATTTCCATAATTAGATTTAAATGATGACTGCTTCATTTTGAGTGGTGGTGATAGGAAAAGAAAGAGCAGGACAGGTTCTTAATGAATTGGAACAGCTAACCTAATTGAAAAGAGTCCAGGTTGGTTTGGGCAATTTGAGTAATATTGAGGCACTGTAAATAAAGGTAGCTGGTAAAGTGTTAGAAAAATTTTACATGCTTTTGCTGAGTTTAAGCTCTTTAATTCTCAGTTTAAACTAAAACTAATTTTCTCCTATTCAGGCTGCAGAAACAGGAAGTGGAAAAACTGGTGTAAGTAATACGTTTAAATGTAATTAAAAGCTGAATTTTGAAGTATTTTTAAATAGTAGCTTTCATTTTGAAATATGTTATTAAACAGTCTGCCTCCAACATGTAAGGAGTTCATGACTTACCATTTAGAGTAGTATTTCTATTGGCAAATTGTGAAGCTCTCTAAAATAGTATTGTTTTAAGAATGTAGTTTTAAAGAGGTCTTGGAGAAAGAGACACAGATTCTTTAGTGTTTACACTCACTTCAGAATTTTAATGCATTGTGCCCAGAAAGTTCTTGTACTGTTGGCCTAGAGTCTGTCTGGCTCGATGGTTTTTCTCTTTGCTTAAGGTCTTTCTGAGGTCCTCATTACTTTATGCCTTGGTCCATCAGGTGGCTTCTGTTTCCCTCAGTCTCCTCTCAGTTATTGGTATTTTAGATTCGAGAAAATGAAATGGGAGTAACCATCTGGATAACTATTACATATGCATAACTTTGACTGTTTAAACTGATCACTATCATTAGTATCTGATTAATACAGAGAACTTGTTTCCTTGATAGGCTTTCAGTATTCCAGTTATCCAGATAGTTTATGAAACTCTGAAAGACCAACAGGAAGGAAAAAAAGGGAAAACCACAATTAAAACTGGTGCTTCAGGTAATTTTATTACTGATATTCTCTTTTTCAGTTATTCTCTTGATTTATAAGTGTGAAGTTTGGCTATGCATTTTTATTGCCCATATGTGTAGCATGGTATTGCAGTTTTGTGTCCTGGAAACCAAGTACAACAAGTGACATTTAGAACCTAAATAGCAAACGGTTGTTGCTCTTTTTTTTTTGTTTGTTTGTTTTAAAATATTTTATTTATTTTTATTTTATGTGTATGAGTGTATTGCCTGCACGTATGTGAGTGCATCCATGTCGTGCAGTGCCACAGAGGTCAGAAGAGGGCATCGGATTCCCCTGGAACCGGAGTTAAGGATGGTTCATAGCCACCATGTGGATGCTGGGAATCGAACCTGGGTCCTCTGCAAGAGGAGTCAGCTCTTAACCGCTGCGCCATCTCTCTAGCCCCAGTTGTTGCTCTTAAAATACAATTAGCACTTCCATTGAGAAAACAGTCATTTTGGAATCTATAGTTAGTTTTGTGTTTTTCTTAACCATATAACTTTGTATGCCTAAAACTAGAGACAATTAGTATATTGTGTGAAGGAACTATTATCACAGGAAGACTTTTCAAGTAACTTGAGGGTTCAAGTCTATGATGGTGGGAAATGGCTATCCTAACACAGGTAAAGGAATACTTTTTTTTCTTTAAAAGAATTAAGGACTCTAAGAAGTATAAATTTAAAGTCAGTTTTCAATTTTTTGTCTTATTTACATGGAGGTTGAGCCTCTAATGTTGTCTTTATTATGAATAATCTTATGTGAATTCCCTTTAGTTATGTTGCTTTTGCTAAATGGTTTCTAAATTCCGGTTGTAATCTATGCTTTCATTACAATTTAACAAAATTTAATCTGTATTTTGAGGTAACTTGTTTCATGTTATAAAACAGAATTGTGATAAAATAGCAAGTTTGAGTGAGCTTGGCATATCAACATTTTCCTTTCAATTTGAAAGTAATAATGTTACACAGTTCAGAGAATGAACTAATTTGTAAGTGAATTGTGCCATAGATAATGGATACAACTGTCCTCATTGTTGGCCTATTCTGAAGTCCTTTCAGAAGTTGTGACAATGATACGCCATCATCTGTGAGAGATGGTGATAGAAGAGAATGCTTCTGAAGAAGGCTGAGCAGAAGTGTGATAGCTTCTATGAGAAGTAGAGCAACTTAGATTTATAAACATGAGCAAGTTGAAAGGAGAGGATGACTGCTGGTTACTAAGGAAATATGGAAAGACCATAATTGTAGAAAATAGGATCTGAACCAGTTAAACATAATCTATATGATTTCTATTTAACTTAAATACTTGCTAGTGGCTAGCTTGAGCCAAGAAGGGAAGGGACCATCTCAAGAAGAACTTTCTGCATTGTTCATCATATTTAAGCTCCTGATTAACATCTTTTCATCTGAAATGGTCTAGAAAGGGTTT
Source organism: Nannospalax galili (assembly GCF_000622305.1). Taxonomy (NCBI): domain Eukaryota; kingdom Metazoa; phylum Chordata; class Mammalia; order Rodentia; family Spalacidae; genus Nannospalax; species Nannospalax galili. The sequence goes on along the minus strand of NW_008343573.1, from coordinate 1,665,213 downwards.
TTGCTAAAAGACATGGAGGTTTCTCTTTAGTTACTGTACTTTTTGGTTATTCGTAGGCTATTGAGATGTTTCAGTAAAGGAAAAATGCCAGTCCTGTAAAAGCAGGAGGAAAAGGAAACACTGTATGATTTGTGAGTTGAGTTATGATAAAAAGAACTTACTGTTGGTTATTCATTTCCTATATGATTAAAGTCAGCTTGCTTAGGTACTTAAACATCACTTTATCATGAGGATAGGATCAGTGTCATCTATGTAGAATGCACTGAAGCAGGGAGGAGATAAGGTTTAGTCCCAGATAGGACAGTGGCATGTTTTGATTTTCAGGTTTAGTTTTGCTTTTACTAAAAACAACTTCATATATATGTATGTATTCCAAATGATATATAAAATCATAATTACTCTACAGGAATTAAGATGTCATAAAATATAAAATATTTGCTGTGTCTTTATAGAGTAATTAATTTCATATATTTATAACTAACTTCTATTAATTTGTTTAGTGCTCAACAAATGGCAGATGAACCCATATGATAGAGGGTCTGCTTTTGGTAAGTAGGTGAATTTTACTCACTTATTAGTAATTGAGGGACTTTTTTGAAAAAGACATATAAATACCAAGAAAATTATGAAAACGTATAGTAAATGGTAGTAGAATATAGTTACTAAGTAGTATAGTTTATAGATAAATTGTGTTGAACTAGGAATAGACAGTAGAATATAATGGAAATACTAAGTAGTATAGTTTATAGATAAATAGTGCTGAACTAGGAATAGACAGTAGAATATAATGGAAATACTAAGTAGTATAGTTTATAGATAAATTGTGCTGAATTAGGAATAGACAGTAGAATATAATGGAAATAAATCCCAATATTTATCACGTTACTATGCATGCAAAAAGTCGTATTCCATTTCAGTGTGAAAAAAGATTTATTCAGTAAAGGATGCTGCACTATTGATGATCAACAGAAAATTGGCTTCTGTCTCATAATTAGAAATAAATTCCATATGTACTTGAGATTTAAATTATATATTTGTGTATGTATTTAAATGTAAAAAATTGCATGTATTATTTAGTAGAAGAAAAACATTAATAACCCAAGTAGAAGACTTGGAAATTTTTGAAGATAAGCCAATTTGTTTTGTAACTGTTTTATTATTATAATTATTAGTAGAAATGAGTAGGGTTCACCATGATATTTCCATAAGTGCATATATGGAGCTTTAATTGTATTTGTCTATTTACTCTTCTCATGACCCAGTCTCCCAAGATAGGTATATTTGGTTTTTGTTGTTACTGATATTGTTTATAGAAGGGTCTCACTATGTAGCCAGGCTGGCCTTGAACCTGCAGTCCTTTTGCAGGTGAGTGCTGAGATTCTAGACCTGTACTAAAATAGGTCTATTTGTGTAAAAAAATTCTTTGATGTGAAAAAGGTATAAAAATGAATATAGACAAGTATTGATGGGAGGGAATCTTATAAGGGTTCCATATTTCAGTAACAGACAAAGTTTGAGTAAGAGAAATTAACAATAAGGAACATGGACAAAGGGTATTTGTCAGCATTTCTTAGAAGAACAATTTCAAATGGTCTCTAAATATTCAAAGATCAAACTTTCAGGAGGTAGAGAAATGAAAATTCAACTGAGTATTGCTTTATATCCATCTGACTTGCAGGAATTCAAATGTGTGATTAACTTCTAAATTAAGCACTTCTAGAAAGCAGTTTGGACTTACTAAAATTAAAAGTATATGTTCCTAGAGGATCTAGTTCATTAAAGTACCAATATACAAAGATATACAAACAGAGGTGTTTGTTGCACTACTGTATGTAATGGAAACACCTGTCAGCAAAGTGGATGGTTAACAGTCATTAGGGTGAATCCAAGGTTTACTGTGTTGCCATCGCAAAGAGTGAGTCAGAACTGTAAAGTTGTGGAATTGTCTCTAGGTGTTGGTGAATAAGAAAAGCAGGTTCATAGAAGTGCATATTGGGTATGGGGAATTGTGGCAAGGTGAACCCTACAAAAAAACAAAACTATTCTTATCTCCATGTGATATATAAAAGCTTTTTATCTGTTTATATGCATAAAGAATTTTACAGATAAAATTTTAAGAATTGCCATTGTCAGAGAACATGATTTTTTTTTTTTTTTTTTTTTTTTTTGAGACAGAGTCTTATGTAGTCCAGGCTGCCTGGAACTCAGTGAGTAGCTAAGGATGACTTTGAATTCTTGATCCCCCTCCTTTTATCTACCAAGTTTTGGGCTTATAGGCGGCTTTCTAGAGAACTTTTTAAAAAGCTTTATATAATTCATTATCACATGAGTAAGAATTTAATCTTTGAAAAATGACGTGAAATAGTGAAGTGATATTTTCAAGTTTGTGTACAAATATGACTTGGAAACATGAACTGGGGCAGAAGATGTTTCATTCTAGTACAGACAAAAGCTAAGTTGTTGCTTAAATAGGGATTGACTGTGTAGAAATCATGGAGTTTGACTATGGTGCATAATATAAAATAGAGCCCTAATACTAGCCAATAACAAATACTGGCTATTTGTATCGCTCATGAGACGAACTCATGAGCGAGAAAGAAGGCGAGCAGCAAAAAGCAAGGCATTCTCCTCTGCCATGGCCTTTTATATGGGCTGCCATCAGAAGGTAACACATTTAGGGTGTGTCTTCCAGCTTCAGATGATCCAGTTAAGATTTCTCTCATTTCAGTTAATCCCAGATCCAGTCATGTTGACACCCAGGATTAGCCATCACAAGTTCACCCCTTGTCAACTTGACACCCAATAGCATCTCTCTATGTCATGCTTAATTTTCAAATGAAAACAATGTTGAGATCATAATTTCATCTGACATGATATGACTATCCCATCATACAATGACCAATACATTGTATATCTTAGAGTCGGTGATAAGGTCTTCAAGGAATGCTTAGTCCTTTAGTATTTCATAACATAATATGATCATATAGGTTCACAACACTTAATCACTTAACACCTCAATTACACATTCAAAAAGACTAACATAAGTATCTGCTTAACATATGTGTATACATGCACAAGCCTATTCTTAACCAAATAGGACAAAAACAGTCATGTCAATTAC
>NW_008343573.1:1652774-1661923 GCF_000622305.1 Nannospalax galili | reverse complement strand
CCTAAGGAATCTCCTGCCTTCCAGATATAATCTTCATTAAGTCCATTGTGGAAAACCAGTCCAGTTTCCCCCTGGTAGTCTGGGTCAATCACCCCTCCTAATACTGTTATTCCTTTCTTAGCCTGCTGACTTAAGGGCATCAGAAGCCCAAAGTGGCCAGGGGGAAGTCTTAGCTTCCAGTTTAACGGAATGTTTGTTGTTTCTCCTGGCAGAAGCACTCCCTCCTCTGGAACCCAAACTTCTAAGCTAGCAGAGTGCAAAGTCAGTACAGGAAGCAAAAATTTTCCCTAGTGGGTCACTAGGGGTGATAGTGAGTGGAATCATTCCCACTTCCACCCCTTGATTCCTGGACTCGTGAATCCTGGCTATAGGAGAAACTGTACCATATATTGGATACCAATTCAAAGCATATACTGCCTTCTAGAGGACCCTGCCCCAGCCCTCCAGGCTATTGCCACCTAATTGGTGCTGTAACTGTGTCTTTAAGAGGCTATTCCATTGTTCTATCAAGCCAACTGCTTCAGGATGGTGGGGAACATGGTAAGACCAGTGGATTCCATGACCATGGGCCCACTGTCCCATTTCTGAGTGGTGCCTGCATAGCATGCAGAACCATCTATAAACCAAGCCCTAGCCTTTTCTTCCTCAGTCAACTGATTGTAGGGCACCCAGAGGAACCAGTGGCCTTTTACTAGAGTAACAGTACATTGGGAGAAAGGAAATAATCAGATGTTCCGTGGCCTATTGGGTACTGGTTCTGAGTCGACACTGATTCTTGGAGACCCTGAAAAGCATTGTGGGCCCTCCAGTTAAAGTTGGGGCTTATGGAGGTCAGGTGATAAATGGAGTTTTGGCTGAAGTCTGACTGACAGTGGGTCCGGTGGGTCCCCAAACTCATCCTGTGGTTATTTCCCCAGTACCAGAATGTATAATTGGGATAGATATACTTAGGAATTCGTAGAATCCCCACATCGGTTCTCTGACCTGTGGAGTGAGGGCCATTATGGTTGGAAAGGCCAAATGGAAACCACTGGCATTTCCTCTGCCATGGAAAATAGTGAACCAAAACCAATATTGCATCCCTGGAGGGATTGCAGAAATTAATGCTACCATCAAGGATTTGGAAGATGCAGGGGTGGTGATTCCCACTGTATCTCCCTTTAACTCCCCTATTTGGCCTGTACAGAAGATAGATGTGTCATGGAGATTTGACAGTTGACTATTGAAAACTTAATCAAGTAGTGCAGCTGCTGTACCAGATGTTGGTTTCCTTACTCGAGCAGATTAATACATCTCCTGGTACCAGGAGTGGTTCTAGAGAAACAGAATTGAAAGGATGAATTTAATGGGCTTGTTGGTATCTGGTGCAGGCTCTCCAACTCAGTTTCTTCAGGTAGCATGGAGAGCACAGAAAACCCGTGGTGTAGACTATTTGAAACAATTATGAAGAGAAACGCATTTGAATCTTCTAACTCGCCTCTTGTGAAGAGCAAGGAATTTAGTGACTCTATACATAAAACATTTGACAATTTGTGGAAAAGTAGTGATTCTGTCTGATTACTTCTAGCATCTCCAGGTTAAAGTGATGAAGATAAACAATGAGCTTAAGGATAAAATTGACAAGCTCCAGATTCAAATCAACAGTTTAAAAGTTTCCAAGTGTGTTCTGGAAGAGAATCTTCTCTCCAGCAGCCAGATAGCTAAAGCTGCAGAAAATCAAGCTGGTGCCCTTATTATACCTTTGGCTGACCTACAATACAAATCTAATTCCTAGCCTCAAAGAGTGTCAGCAGTAAAGGTGAGGGCATTGGTAGGGAAAGATTGGAATCCTGACACGTGGGATGGAGATGTGTGGGAGAACCCTGAGGAGGCTGAAGATTTTGAATCCTCAGACTGAGGAATTTACTTCACCTGATGATTTAATCTCAGCAGACCCGCCCTCCCCAAGCTTGCCTAAGGAAACTAATCCCATTGAGGAAACTAATCCCATTCAGCAAGACAAAGCTGATGTCCCTCAGGGCCCAGTTATTGTTGCCTCTAGACCTATAACCAGACTCAAAGCTAAGCAGGCCCCTGGAGGAGAGATAGAAAGTGTGGTCCATGAGGAGGTATGCTACACCACTAAAGAACTTAGTGAGTTTGTTAATTCATTCAAGCAGAAGTCTAATGAATATGTCTGGGAATGGATTTTAAGGGTATGGGATAATGGTGGAATGGTGGAAGGAACATAAAATTGGATCAGGCTGAGTTTATTGACATGGGCCCCCTGACTGGACATTCTAGGTTTAATATGGAAGCTCATGCAGTTAAAAAAGGTGTTAAAAGTTTGATTGGTTGAGGTAGTGTCCTTTCATCCCTCAGTACTGTTTCCTTACAGTACTCTAGAGAATGCTTATCTAAACATGTATTGGTGGTGGGATTATTATTAGTCCAAGTCACGTTAGGGGCTGTGCTCATTCTGTTCTGAGTTTTTTGCAATCAATTCTTGTCCTCTTAACTGGTGACAGTATAGTAACTAACCACCAGCATAGCCAAAGACATCCTGAAGCTAACAAGGGGTATTACTTTTTTTTTTTTTTTTTTTTTTGGTCTTTTTGAGACATGGTCTCCCTGTAGCCCGAGCTGACCTGGAACTCACTACATAGACCAGGCTGGCCTTGAATGAACTCACAGAGATCCGCATGCCTCTGCCTCCCCAGTGCTGGGATTAAAGGTGTGCATCACCATGCCCAGCTGGTATTACTTTTAAGGAGGGTAGTGCTGTCTCCCTGGAATTAGCAAGTCTTAAATTCTAGAACATTCTAACAAGTAAAGACATTGTTAGTGAGACTGAATGATATTTATTTCAGAATGCATGATTATAAAGCTTGTGACAAATGTGTTTTTTGTGTGTTTTTTCTCAAATCCAGCAATTGGGTCAGATGGTCTGTGTTGTCAGAGCAGAGAAGTAAAGGAATGGCATGGGTGCAGAGCTACTAAAGGATTACTGAAAGGTATGTGAGCAGCAGCTGTACTTGCTTAAGTTTTGAGACCATATTAACTCTATCAGTACACGAACTCCCCTTAAGTAGCTTTAAAGCCAAGATCTGAAGAGCTTTAATGCTACAAAGAGACCTATAGTTCTTCATTGGAAACATATACATTGTAATTCAGAAGTGGCAGGGAAGTTGCTATGTGGTAAATGAATCATATGTGTGTAATTTGTATAAATCTCAAAGTATTTTACCCTTATAGGGAAGCACTACTATGAGGTATCCTGCCATGACCAAGGGTTGTGCAGAGTTGGCTGGTCTACCATGCAGGCCTCCTTAGACCTAGGTAAGCATTTCCAAAGTAAGTGAATTGATGTATATGTGCAGATTGTTAACATTTTATTATTTGGGAAACAAACTACTAGATGTAAATATATTAGGTTTAATTTTATAAACACAGGAATAGTATTTATCTGTGCCTCACCCTGTTCCAGGAAAACTTTGAACTTACCCCCCCGTGCCCCCCCCCCAAAAAAACCCCTCCGTATCCTAACCATGTGAAATTAGGGAGATAAGATTAAGAATATGAACCAGGCATAGTGACACACTTTAATCCCAGCAGGCAGAGGCAGAGGTAGAGGCAGGTGGATCTCTGTGAGATCAAGGCTATGAGTTCCAGGCTAGCTGGGGGTACAGGGAAACCTTGTCAAAAAAAAAAAAAAAGAATATGAATGCAGGGGTCATGGTAAAGTTAGTGTAGATGAGACATGCACTACTGCATAGGCACTTGAAATTATTCTAAATTTGTGCCTGAATTTGATAATGGCCAGAGCCAAGAGGGGTGTACTGCCCTTGTGACTGGAATGTTGCATATTTGCTATAGGCTGAGAATGCCTGGATGACACAGGATTCAGAAATAAAAAGGAAAATAGTCTAATGTGGTTTCTCAAACTTGGTATGTAAACTCACTTTTGCAGGGCTTTTAATTTTCCTTGTACTCTTACTCTACATGTAAACTGCTTTTTAAACCTAGGTACTGACAAATTTGGATTTGGTTTTGGTGGAACAGGAAAGAAGTCTCACAATAAACAGTTTGATAATTATGGAGAGGTAAGCTCTGATGTTACTGATTTATACAGCATTTGTAACTTTTCTTGCATTCTTGATCACTTACAACGTGACTGAAGATAATAGAGATCAGGTATTTTCTACAGAAAGTTCAGATTTGGTCTTGAGAAAGAAACATTCTGACTAAATCAATATATTTTACTTCTAAATTTTATTAGCTTTTCCAGAGTACATTAAATTGTCTTTATTTACCTCATTTTTGACTGGCTTTGGAGTGTTATATGTTACTCTCATTTTTCCATTCTGATCAGGAAGACTTTAATTATAGTCATTCTGCTGAACCTAAATCCATAGTATGAGCCTAAATAATCATATTGATTCTAAGACGCCCATCAGATATATCTACTGTTACACATGATAAATGCTCTGAAAGACATTGTCTATTTGTTTTGCAGGGAGAATTTTTTTGAGACAAGATTTCATTGTTTAGCCTAGATGCCTAGCAATCCTTATTCAGCTTCCCAAGTGCTGGGATTACAGGCATGAGCCACCATGTCCAGCTCTGATAGACATTTTTCTTACCTACATTGTCATTTAGAGAAATTTTTTTATTACTTTATTGTGTGTGTGTGTGTGCACGCGTGTGCACGTGCCATGGTCCATCTCTGGTGATCAGAGGACAGCTTGCAGGCTTCATCTTTCTCATTACACCCTGTTGGACATCAAACTCAGGTTGTCAGGCTTGGCAAGAATGGCATTTATCTGCCAAGCCATCTCTTTAGCCCCAGGAAACTATTCTGAACCAGCAGCACATGCTTTTGTTGCTGGTATCTATGATCTATTAACTTCATTTCCAATTTTGCTTTCTGTTAATAGCACTTTACTTTCTGGGTTTCTAGGAATTCACTATGCATGATACCATTGGATGCTATCTTGATATTGATAAAGGGCATGTGAAATTCTCTAAGAATGGTAAGCTCTCTATGAATCTTATTAGCAAAAATACTCAATATTTGTGATTTTTGTTTTAAATTCACACATTCACTTCTTCAGTCCTCTGCCTCTCCCACCCTGCCTTTCACTTGAACAAATATTTGTTGAGTATTTGCAGTGTGCCAGGTACACTGGTAAGTGGTGAAGACACAACAGAGTAGGCAAACAAGATGGCCTCTATGGTGCTTACATATTGATGGGAAGAGGGAGACATGTAAATAGTGGTGGTGGAGAGGGCAAAGCAGGGCAAAGGAGTAGAGAGTGATGGCAGTCTAGGGATGTGTGCTTTTTGTTAGGGTGGTCAGAGAAGACTTTGCTGATGAGGTGACATTTAAATAGAAGTCATAGTTGGCTGGTAAGCTGTGTTGATAATGTAGAACATTTCAAACAAAGGGAAGAAAAATTGAATGTCCCAAGAGAGAAGTTCATTTGAGTGAGGAGGTGCAAGTGTTAAGCAGGCTAAACTTGGAAGATGAGAAATATTAGCTCAGTGAGGTAGGCTGTAATGTAAACTTTGCTTTTTGTTCTGAATAAGATAGGAACATTCTAGGGTTCTGAGCAGAGTGACAGCATGTCTCTTTAAAAGACTGGGAACAGCTATGTTGACAATAGACTAAGGAATTAGTGGGTGGGTTGAAATCACCTAGGGAGTGAGGGTAGGTCTAAGTTCCTGGGACTAGAAGTTCCTGGGACTAGAAGTTAGCCTACTGAGGAAAATCGAGTAGAGGAGAATAAGAGTGCATGGGCTCAAGCTGCCCAGGGAAGGAAAGTAATTCAGTCTGGAGAGAGCAGTCAGGTTGTACTCAGTGCTGCTGAGAGTCTTGTCAAGAGAGACAGAAGGCCAGTGTGATAGCCCACACTCTGGGGGTAAAGGCAGGAAGATCTCTGGGAGATTGAGGCTAGCCTGGCATACATAGCAAGGCCAGCTGGGGACCTGTCTCAAGCACACAGACAGACACACAGACACGCATGCACACAAGCACACATGAGCAGACAGAAGTGATTGGCAGCTGAAGAGCATGAATGCACACGATAGTTGTCTTGTGAGGCAAGAGGATCAATGAGTGGGAGTCAGAAAGCAAGGAAGCAGTTGTACAAAAGTGGAACGTGAGTTCTACTTCACCAGGTAGCAGGACAATACAAGGTGGGTGGAGGAAGCAAAGGGCTTAAGGGAGGATTTCTGTAGTTGTAATATGGGAGTCTGTGTGTGCTATGGAATGCCTAATGACAGATCCTGTAGACAGGAAGTAATTTAAAATATAGAGGGGAGGAAGGAACAGATAGAAGCAAAGTGAAAAGGTGAAGAGTGAAGCTCTAGGCATCCCTGTTTATTCATGAGTTCCAAGGGAAAAGTTAGTAAGCATGTTAGAGATTTGATAGTATATTTGGAAATTCTTGAATTGTTTCAATTGCTCTGGTTTTATTTTTTAAAGGAAAAGATCTTGGTCTGGCATTTGAAATACCAGCACATATAAAAAACCAAGCCCTCTTTCCTGCTTGTGTTTTGAAGGTAATTAGAAATCTGTTTAGAAAAGTTTTGCTGTGATCTAAGCTGTTTGATTTTCATGATACTGTACTAGGCAGTTTCCATTAGGTTAAACTTTTTAATTTTCTCCTTTATTCAATATTAGAATGCTGAATTAAAATTTAACTTTGGTGAAGAAGAATTCAAGTTTCCACCAAAAGATGGTTTTGTTGCTCTTTCAAAGGCACCAGATAGTTATGTCGTCAAATCGCAGCACACAGGTATTTATTGCACCTGAGAAGGTAAAGCGTTTCCAGAATGGTTCATGGCAGTAGGTAGGGCTTCTCATACTGAGTTCCATTTGCCTCCCACTCTGGTTGAGTCAGACCTCTTTATTTAACAAATCAGTAAATTTCAGTTTCAAAACTTAGCTGACAAACTTTTGTTTCTGTTGAGGCATTTTGACCATCTCAGTCATAGGGGTGGTATCTAATATGCTCAGATTCTGTGCTTGTTAAGTACCATAGCAGCATGCCAAGTGCTTTGCATGAATTAATCTTTGTAGCACCCCTCTAAGGCAGAACCCTTCACGTTAGAAAGCTTGAGGAATAAGGGTTTGCAGTAACTTGCCCAAGGTCACAGAGCCAGTAAGTGGTAGAACTGAATTAAAATTGAAGCAGTTGACTCAAAAGCTTATACTGCTTTCTGTATTATTGCCTAATATATTCCACTCATTTAAAGTAAGCACATTTTCTAGCTTATCACAGAGCAAACAGGTTGTTTTTAGAACCTTATCTATCAATTTTACTTATCCCAGCTAGACTTTAAAAAAAAAAAAATCCTTAGTTCATTTTAGGAATTTTAATGTTGTTTTGTTTGACTGTCTCCTATACCTTTTCTTTTTGACAAATATTTAAACCTTTGGCACTGGAATATTAGTACTCACACTTTACACCTAATGGTATTTCCAGGTGTGATTTAACTGTTTTATACTCTTTTTTTGTTCTTTGAAGGTAATGCACAGGTGACACAAACAAAGTTTCTCCCAAATGCTCCAAAAGCTCTCATTGTAGAACCCTCCCGGGAGTTAGCTGAACAGACTTTGAATAATGTGAAGCAGTTTAAGAAGTATATTGATAATCCTAAATTAAGGTAAGTCCTTTTTTTTGTGCTCAAATGCTTACTGTCTTTTTTGAAAAATTTTATTATTTTTACTTTATATGTATGAGTGTATTGCCTGCATGTATGTAAGTCCACCCATGTCGTGCAGTGCCCGGAGATATCAGGAGAGGGCGTCAAATTCCCTTGGAACTGGAGTTACAGATGGTTGTTAGCCATCATGTGGGTTCTGGGAACCAAACCCTGGTCCTCTGCAAGAGCAGTCAGTGCTCTTAACCACTGAGCTAGCTCTTCAGTCCCACTTACTGTCTTTAGGTTTAAAGTATTTTGGAAGAAGAATTAAACAAAAAAAGTGGGGAATTCAGCGTAAATACATAATACACATGTATGAGTATGTAAATATACTTAACTTTGATATATAGTAACAGTGTTTCCATAAAAAATGTTATTCATAAGAATAAATGTACATTAAATCTTGGTTAAAAAAAAAAAGTTTTTCATTTGGTAATTGATGCCATTTGTTCTAGGCCTATTGATGAGGCTGAGTCTTCATAGCAGGGAACACATGGTAGAGCAAACTGCTAACCTCATAGCAGCCAGAAAACAGAGCTAGACAAAAAGACCAAGGGCAAGTTTAACAGTGACCCACTTCTCCAACTAGACCCTACCTCTTGATTCCACCATTTCCCAATAATTCCTTCAAATTATGTATCCATCAGTAGATCAGTCTCTTGATTAGATCAGAACCTTCATGACCCAGTTACCCCACAGTGATGAGATCCATGAGCTGGGAACAAAGTCTTCAATACAAGAGCCTTTTTGGGGACACCATGTGCTATCTATAATGCTGTCATGTATTTGTGTTCCATGTTTTAAATGTGCAAAGCCTTGCCAACTAGGTTTTACTTTCCTTAAGACAGGGTTTTTAAATATTTTTCAACTCTGCAGTGCTTGTCATTCAAGTATAGATTGTTGTTGTATCTGTTGAGTATGTGGGGTTAATATAACTGATTGGAAATGGAAATGAGTAAATTATTGCTAGATAAGAAATGATAGAATAGTTTCCAAATATATGAACTTGGAGACCTTATTAAAGATACAAATTACTGGCTCTGTCCCCTGGCTGTACTAAATCACAACATCCAGGGATTGGGAATCAGGCCCTTTCCTTCTCTTCTAAAAGAACAAGAGCACCAGCTCCATGTGATTCTCAGGTATGCTGTCTGCTATGGGTATTGCTAGATTCAGGAACCATTGGCTTTTCAGTAGTTGACAGGGAATGTGTCAAGAAGATGTCCATTCATAGAAAGTTTTTCTATGGTTTTGTAATGATCTAAATGGCTTAAGATCATGCTTGGCAGCTATAAAACTAATTTTTAATGAATTATAAATGGATAAAATCCAGTGTTAGATTATTCATTTTTCTTAATGCTCTAGTATTCCTAAATTGGGAAATCAAATAATAAAACTATTACAAGTTAAGTATTTTGCCTTCAGTTTCTAATTGCCCTTTTTTTAAAAAAAAATTTATT
>NW_008343573.1:1651246-1652618 GCF_000622305.1 Nannospalax galili | reverse complement strand
TACAGAAAGACTCATTGTTTTTGCTACTAACGCTGAGATGTTGGCACATGCGTCTCTAATCTGTATGTATTTGATTATTACTAGTCATAATTGGTTGCACTTGGATCCTTGGCACCTGTGTATGTCTATAAAGTCATTGGGTAGAATTCAATGGTAATGTTTATCACCTCTACTAATTAACATGACATAAATTTTTATGCTTCCTCCTCAAATATAATTCATTTCTTTTTAATTTGTTGATTTTTGTGTGTGTTTGTGTATATCACAACATCCCAAACCATCTTATTCAACTGTACACCACTTCCCATAGCCTCCCTCCCCCAACTAGAGCCCTTATACTCTGTTATTCCTACTGCTGTCGGCTGTGATGTCATCACCCCCAGCCGTTCCCCACTACTTGTCCATCTGGTGAATCTATCTAGAGGTCTTTGTTTTAGGAAGATCAGCTGTTCCTCATTAGGTAGCAATCAGTTGTCAATATTCCTTTAGATAAGATTGGGGTCTGCTGTTCATTTTCCAGTTCTATGCTGGGTTAGTATCTGGGAGTCCCTTGGGCCACCCTGGCCAACAACTCAAAAGAAGGTATCTCCTCTCTGGCATTGTTGCTTATTGTGTAGCCTTTAGCTATACATATGGACTCTTAAAAAATTATATTGGCCCCTTTAATCTTTGGTTATACTTTCCTTTTGAATGTTTAAAGCCATACAGTTGGCCCAGATAAACCAATTTAATTTTACTCTTAAGGCCATTTGAGGATCTGTTCCTCAAAGGTCACATGGGCTTGGAGGAGCCCCTGGCTCCTGTCTTTTACCAGTTTCACCTATGTGAAGATAAGTAAAAGGTCCTGCTCGACCGTGGCTGGCTTCACTTGGAAGCATGGACGAAATGATTCCTCTGTGTTGACCTTCCTCTTTGTAGACTGGACACTGGTTCAAGTCCATCTTGTGGGGTCTCCTCAGCCTCCTTGATCAAGAGGACAGGTGACCCACCACCATTACAGGACATTTTGAGAGATGCTCATAGTCCCTTGGAACTGGTCAACATAGGAAAGCAAGGAGCAAAAACTGTCCTTTATGTCCCTCTGACCAAATTATTATAGGCCTTAAAGTATGTCTGTTAAACATCCAAGAAGGTTAGTTCCACCAGTCTGGTACTTTTAATTACTGTGTGCCATGTACATATATCTTGGGCAAAGACCAGTTCTCAGATAAACCTTGCCTAGCCATATATTTCTTGACCTGGTATGTATAATTGTCAGTAGGTTGTTGGACTAATATGGTTCCCTCTGGTTTTTAAAACTAGCTAGGCATTATTTATCTCTCACATTGTCTAATGCCTCCATCATGGTTTCCCCAATAAAAGTGCCCCCATT
>NW_008343573.1:1648624-1650602 GCF_000622305.1 Nannospalax galili | reverse complement strand
AGATATTGTGAAATGAGCAGCAACAAACATGGATGTACAAGTGTCTCTGCAATAGGATGAGTTCTTTGGGGATATGCCAAGGAGTGGTATAACTGGGTCAAATGGTAGGTTCATTTGTAGTTTTTTAAGAGTTCTCCATACTGCTTTCCATAGGGGTTGAACAAGTTTGCAGCCCCACCAGCAGTAGATGAGTGTTCCCACATTCTCTCCAACATTTGGTATCATTTGTTCCCTTGATCTTAGCCAGTCTGCCTGGGGTAAGATGAAATCTTAAAGTGGTTTTAATTCGCATTTTCCTAATTCCTAGTGATGTTGAACATCTTTTAAGATGGTTCTTAGCCATCTTTACTTCTTTTGAGAACTCTGTATTGAGCTCCTTAGCCCATCTTTTAATTGGGTTACTTCCTGTCTTGATTCTCAGATTTTTGAGTTGGTTATATATTCTGGATGTTAAACCTCTGTAAGGTGTGTCGCTGGTGAAGATTTTCTCCCATTCTGTGGGTTTTCCCTTCACTTCCCTGGTAGCCTCCTTTTATGTACAGAAGAGTTTTACCTTAATAAGGTCCCATTTGTTGATTCTTGGCCTTGTTTTCTGAGCAATTGATGTCCAGTTTAGGAAATCTTTTGTCCGGTTTAGAAAATCCTTTCCTACACCTATATCTTGTAGGTGTTTGCCAGTGTTTTCTTCTGATAGTTTCAGAGTTTCAGGCCTTACATTGAGATCTTTGAGCCATTTGGAATGACTTTTGTGCAAGGTGAAAGATAGGGGTTTAGTTTCTATCTTCTACAGGTAGAGATCCAGTTTTGCCAGCACCATTTGCTGAACATGCTGTCTTTCCTCCAGTGAATATTCTTGGCCCCTTTGTCAAATATCAGGTGGCTGAAATTGCATGTACTCATATTTGGGTCTTCAATTTTGTTCCATTGATCTATGGGTCTATTTTTGTACCAGTACCATGTTATTTTTAAGACTATAGCTCTGTAATACAACTTAAAATGTGGTATAGTAATCACCCTGCATTGCTGTTACTGCTCAGGGTTGCTTTGGCTATCCGAGGTCTTTTGTGCTTCCATATGAACCTTAGGATGGTTTTTTCCAATTCTGTGAAAAATGTCATGGGGATTTTGATTGGCATTGCATTGAATCTATAAATGGCTTTTGGTAGGACGGTCATTTTCACAATATTAATTCTTCCAATCCATGAGCATGGGAGGTCCTTCCATCTTCTGGTGTCTTCCTCAATTTCTTTCTTTAAAGAGTTAAAATTTTCCCTGTAGAGCTCTTTAATGTCTTTGGTCAGGTTTATTCCAAGGTATTTTATTTTTTTTGTGGCTATTGTGAACGGGAGGGTTTCCCTGTGCTCTTTCTCTGACTGCTTGTGATTGGTATATAGAAAGGCTATAGACTTTTGTAGGTTAATTTTGTAACCTGCCACTTTACTGAATGTGTTAATAATTTCTATCAATGGGAATGCTTCCAGTTTTTCTCCATTTAGAATGATGTTGGCTGTGGGTTTGTTATATATGGCTTTAATTGTGTTGAGGTGTGTTCCCTCCAGTCCAATTCCCTCTAAGACTTTGAGCATAAATGCATGCTGAATTTGGTCAAAGGCCTTCTCTGCATCTCTTGAGATACCATGTGGTTTTTGTCTTTGAACCCATTTATATGATTTATGACGTTTATTGACTTACGTGTATTGAAACATCTCTGTATCTCTGGGACAAAGTCGACTGGATCATGGTGGATGATCTTTTTGATGTGTGTCTGTATGCGGTTTGAAAGTATCTTGTTGAGAATTTTTGCATCTATGTTCATTAAGGATATGGGTCTATAGGTTTCTTTTTTGGTTGTATCTTTACCTAGTTTGGGTATTAGAGTGATGCTGGCTCCAAAGAAGGAATTTGGAAATTCTCCCTCCATTTCTGTCTTTTTGAACAAATTAAGTAGTATTGGATATAGATCTTCTTTAAATGTCTG
>NW_008343573.1:1639525-1648398 GCF_000622305.1 Nannospalax galili | reverse complement strand
TCTTTTTGGTGTCTGTTGTGATGTTTCCTCTTTCATTTCTGATTTTATTTATTTGTAGGTGCTCTTTGTTTTCTTTTGCTTAACTGGGCTAGTGGTCTGTCAATCTTGTTTATCTTTTCAAAGAACCAGCTCTTGGATTCATTGATTGTTATTTTTTTCTTTGTTTCAATTTCATTAATTTCTACCCTAATTTTTGTTATTTCTTCTTGTCTGCTGGGTTTGGGTTTCATTTGTTGTTGCTTTTCAAGTGTTTTGAGTTGACTTCAAGTGTTAAGTCATTTTTTTTGTGTTCTTTCCAATATTTTAATATAGGCACTTAGAGCTATAATCTTCCCTCTAAGGACCGCTTTCAGTGTGTCCCTGTGGTTTTATTGTTTTGTATTGTCCTTTTCATTTAGTTCCAGGAATACTTTTATTTCTTTCTTAATTTCTCTTTTGACCCATTCATCATTCAGGAGTGTGTTGTTTAATCTCCGTGTGTTCATGTGGTGGCTATGGCTTCTTCCTGTGTTGATTTTAAGCTTTATTGCATTGTGATCTGATAGAGTGCAGGGTATTATTTCAATATTTTTGTATTTGTTGGGGTTTGTTTTTTGCCTTAGTATATGGTCGATTTTGGAGAATGTTCCATGGGATGCTGAAAGAAAGTATGTCCTTTGGTGCTTGGGTGGAATACTCAGTAGATGTCTGTTAAGTCCATTTGATATATGGTATTGTTTAATTCAGATGTCTCTCTGTTAACTCTATGCCCTGTTGACCTGTGTAATAGAGACAGTGGAGTACTGAAGTCCCCTACTATTAATGAGCTGTGATTAATGTGGGTCTTAAAGTCCTGTAGTATTGTTTTGATGAAGTTGGGTGCACCAGAGTTGTGCAGCCCAGGGAAGCAGAGGGAGGTGAGGGTGGGACCAGGCCCATAGGGCTCCTGGGGACCACGAGAAGGAATTGGGTTGGTGTGGATGCAAAGGATCAGGAAGCATGGTGGTTCCCCCAGTGTCTGAGGTGTCAAGACAAGGAATGGGACAGTAC
The DNA here is from genome assembly GCF_000622305.1 of Nannospalax galili. Taxonomy (NCBI): domain Eukaryota; kingdom Metazoa; phylum Chordata; class Mammalia; order Rodentia; family Spalacidae; genus Nannospalax; species Nannospalax galili. Next base: position 1,647,369 of record NW_008343573.1, on the reverse strand, counting down.
CCAGGCTAGGAGGTGAGACAGACAGGGGAGACAGGAGAGTGAATGAGGCTGGGGGAGTCAAGGTGCGGAGGGTGTGCTGGACTTACCCATGAGAGAGGCCTGTGGGTTGTGCAAGCCCAGGACAGCAGAGGGAGGTGAGGTGCCTTTTCTTTTTACACTGATTTTTATCCATTCTCTCAGAAATATTCTATACAATACATAAATCTTACAGGACTAAAATTAAGTTTCTAAAGAGCTTGAATCATCCTCATGTAGGATATGTAGATGAGGATTAATTTTTTCTGTGCTCTGAGCTTCATTGGCTTTACCATACCTTAGTATCATTTATGGTTGTCCTACCTTCTCTGTATTTATTCAGGTTCTCTTCTAATGACTTACTCAGTTTTCATTATTAATTTCTACCTGAAAGGAATGGATACAGCTTAGCAGTGTAGAATAGACTTTAATCTTCTTTCTGTTATTTGGTATTTATTTCAGGGAGCTTCTGATAATTGGAGGTGTTGCAGCTCGGGATCAGCTCTCTGTTTTGGATAATGGGGTAAGCTGTACTTTTAATTGGCAGTATAATTCTGTTTTGTCCAAGAAAAATCAAATGAAGCTGAAATTAGCAAAAGACCAGAAGTGTGCATGTGTCCAAAGACATCTTGCAGGCACCCCTTTTCCTTACCAGAAGTATACAGAGCAGTAGTTCTTAATTTCTCCTGTGAAATGCCACTGAATTTTTTGTTTACCCTTTGAGCATCTTGAATGTCCTTCTAGCCTTTATGAATTAAAAGTCATTGGAGCTGTAGAGATAGCTCAGTGGTTAAGAACACTGGCTACTCTTGTAGAAGACCTGGTTTTGGTTCCCTGCACTCACATGTCAGCTAACAACCATCTGTAACTTCAGTTCCAGGAAAACTTGACACCCTCTTCTGATCTCCATGGGCATTGCATGTCATGAATGCAATGCACTCCTGCACAACACATGTAGGCAATACACTCATACACATAGAAAAATAAAAGTAATAAAATGTTTTTTTTTAAATTACACATGCATGACACAGTTGCACTTACCTACATGCAGGCAATATACACATACATATACAATAAAAGTAATAAATAAAATATTTTTTTAAAAATCACATATTTTTTAAAAAGAAACCAAAGCTGAGGATGAAAATGGAGATGAAGTAGATTATAGAAAAGTAGAGGTTTCTGCAGCTATCCTTTGGAATGAAGAGTAATGTTAAGACGATCAGTGGTCGTTCCAGTGAGGGGACAGCTAAAAGGGAAGGCATGTGTAAGGGAAATCTTAAAGATGGTATTCAGCTGTGTCATTATGTAGGCAAGACTCCATGGTCCCCATTATTTGGAAATTCTTAACTGTGTTCATTAACTCTCTGGTGTAGGATTTCAAAAATACTTTGTATTTAGGAATTGTACTTCTTAAAACTTTTCCTTTCCTTTCCTAAATATTTAATCATTTATTCTAATCTACCTGAATCAGATCATGTTCTCCTTTAGTTCCATCCTTGTCAAACTAAATTTGATATTGAATGGACTGAAGTTCAACTGGCATAATATATTTAAGAGCAATAATTTTAATGTACGTGATAATACTTCTTTAAGATGCATACTATTGCTCTGATATGTTCTTAGTATGTCATTTTAGTGATTGATAAATTTCATAGGTTCATTGTCAGCTTTCATTTTTCAAACTCAAATCATTCCTCCAGTAACAAAGATTTTTGTCTTAGAGTTTCCAGCTCCAGTCTTATCTCAAAGTTTGAGGGCTTAGAGATGACTCAGTAAAGTATTTGGTGTGCAAATGAGAGGACCTGAGTTCAATCCCCAGCTCCGGCATAAAAATCAGGTGTGGGGCTAGAAATGTAGCTGGTTGGAAGAGTGCTTGCCTAGCATGCATAAAGACCTGTGTTCAGTCCCTAGCACTGCATAAATCAGGCATGAAGGCACTTTCCTGTTGTTCCAGCACTTGGGAGGTAGGGAAAAAACACCTTGAGTAAAGCTAAGCATGGTAACCAGGACCTATAATCCTAGCTCTAGGAAGGTAGAGATAGTAAGGTTCAGTGAAAGACCCTGCCTCAAAAACTAAGGTAGAAAACAATTGAAGAAGACACTGGATGTCAGCTTCTGGCCTCTACATGCATGTGTACTCATGTACACACACTTACACAGTTGATACTAAAGCCATTGGCAAAGTAAAGGCAGTGCTACTCTAGTTTTCTTGGCAGAGTTCAGTTCTCTTCCTCTTAAGGCATTTAGCACACTCTATTTCTGTTTCTTTCCATCTTATATTTTCCACTCTTGACAACACATATCCCTTTGGGTCAGCCTTAGCTATGTATCATGTCTTATGCTAGAATCCAAGTTCGCTTTGGAGGGAGAGAGAATTATTTTAGTTTGTAATTTTTTAGGGTACTATATTGTGGAACATGTGCAGTTATACAAGTTGTATAAATACTTCTCTCAGACTTTTCTGACATAGCTTATTTTCAAGCCTATGGTAGTTTGTATCTGTTTTCAAGGCCAGTTTACCTCCTGTAGTTGAGGAGAAGGGAAACTCACCTAGAGTCTTATACTAAAGAGATGTTGCACACAGGCCCAGAGTGATATTTTGTTCTCTGCTGTATACAGCATCTGTCCCTGTGCTTGGCATAGTGTAGAATCTTAATCCATTCAACAGATTTTAGCTTCACTTGTACAGAAAATAGTATTTTATTATTTTTATTTTATGTGTGTGAATGTATTGCCTGCGTGTATGTAAATGCACCTGTGTTATGCAGTGCTCACAGAGGACAGAAGAGGGTGTTGGATCCCCTAAAACTGGAGTTACGGACAGTTTTTAGCTGCCAAGTGGGTGCTGGGAATTGAATCTGGGTCCTCTGCAAGAACAGCCAGTGCTCTTAAGCACTGAGCCATCTCTCCAGCCCCTTAGCTTCACATTTTAAGACAATATTCTTTAAATTGAAGCTTGTAGTTATCAGTACAGATAAAACTAGTTCCAGAAGTCCCTCTCTCTTTCCTTTTCTCCCTCCCTCCCTTCTCTTTTTGCAGTCCTTTCTGTCCTCCTTCCTTAAAAGTGTTCTCCCACTGAGGTCCCCCAGTCCAATGCGTACATTTTCTGACTTCTTAGAGTAGCCCTCTGAGAAGGTACTCTTCGTTTTACATACTGGGAAAAGTGCTATCAGATATCTAATGACTGGCTAAGAATTAAAATGTTACAGATAGAGCTTTAGTCCAGAGCCTGTGTTCCTAGTTTAACTCTGTAGACTTGGCTACTAGTTATGTGTGGGTGAGTGTAAAGGATTGTAGTTTTGTATTGGCATTGGGGCTCAATACTATTATCATTTGTGTAGGTTTGAAGTTTTTTGTAGCAGTTTAACTTGCTATCATTTGATTTAGACCCTGTTGAACTTTTCTGATGTTTTGGCTCAGTTTCAACTCCAGTGTGGGTACCTACTTTCATATAATCTAAATGTTTATGACTTTAGTAATCTATACTTAAGTTTCCTTGTTTGAAAATAGGAGTAATGGTAGTTGTATTTACTTTACTGCTTATATGAAATAAAATGTACAAGATATTTAGCTTAGTGTCAGTGCACTGTAAGCACTTGGTATTAGTTATTCTATTCTTGGGCAGTCTCATCACAATTACAGTTAATTGTAATCAAATATATTGAGCACTCATGCACTACATCTAGTGGTTTATATGTCTTCTCAATTATAACAATAATCTTATAATCAACAGTTCAAAAATGGGAAAATTGGTACTAGATGATATTAAGTCATTAGAGGTCACATAGTTGAACAATGGTGGAATTGGGATTTGAGTCCTGGTTTAATTTCAGAATTCATATAAACACATCTCATTTCTTTTTCTTGGAAAATACAAATTTAATATATTGGACTGTGTATAATAAAGTATCCAAAACCAGTTGCTAGACCAAGCAAAAATGTAATGTATGGCATTATCTGTTTACAACTCCTTTTTAATAAATTTAGCATTGACTGTAACTATTCAGTGTGCATGTTTTTGTTAAAATAGAAAATTATTCATTGCTGTTTTTAAAATAATTATAACAATTCCTTGGTTTCCCTTGGGTGCTTTTTTTTTTTTTTTTTGCTGTTTTTCAGGTTGATATTGTTGTAGGCACTCCAGGAAGACTAGATGATTTGGTGTCAACTGGAAAGCTCAACTTGTCTCAAGTGAGATTCCTAGTCCTAGATGAAGCGGTATGTTCAAATACAGTCATGCTTTCTTTAAAAAGTATGTATATGTTTTTGGAGATAAAAATCTGTAAAATGAAAAAATGTAGTTCAGCCATGATCACATTATTTAGAGATAATCACAGTTTGACAATATTTATCTACTTTATATTGACATAAATGCAGTTGACTTTCTGCATCTGCAGATTCAATCAAGCTTGATTAAAGAAATACTTGAAAAAAATTGCTTCTGTATTGAGCATGTGTGCAATTTTTTTGGCCATTTTTCCCTAAATAATACAGTGAAACAACTATTAATGTAGCTTATACATTGCATGTAGGTATAAGAAATTAGAAATAATTTAAAGTACATGGAGAATGTACCTAGGCCTACACAGGGAGGGGCTTGAGCATCTGGGGACTTGGGGACCCAGCAGTAGCCCTAGCACTGATCATTTGGATCCTGAAGGATAACTACATTAAAATAATGTAGCTAAAATCAAAATGGGGGAATATAGGAAAGTTTTTTTTTAAAAAATACAGTATCATAAATATTTCATGTTATTATTTATAATTAATCTTTGAAGGCTGATTAATGATCTGTTATGTAGATATTTTGTGTTTTTTTAAATTACTCTCAGACTAGATATATAGGTCAGGTTGCTTTTTACTCCAAATAGCTCTTTATGCATACATTTTGTTGTTGTTGTTGTTTTGTTTTTTGAGCAGGGTGTCCCTGGAGCTCCAGCTGGCTTGAAGCTTGCAGTGTTGACCAGGCTGGCCTTGATTTCAGAGATCTGCCTGCCTCTGCTGTGCAAGTGCTGGGATAATTATGAAGCCACATCTGGCTTCATAAATTATTTTTTCATACTAAGAATTATTTCTTTGTGTCAGAGTTTCAAAATATGGAACATCTGGAAGGACATAAATGTGTTTGAGTCTTTTGAAATCTTCATCCAAATTATTCTCAAGCTGTTTGAATTAATTTCCCAGCACTGAATGAGGAAATATTTTTCCTATTAAAATCAGAATCTTAAGGACATGTGTTAAAAACTGTTATATTCATTCCAGGATACAAAAGTGTGATTTTGGTTTATTACAGCTTTTCCATCCTTAATTTATTTTTTAAGATTTATTTTTATGTTATGTGTATGAATTTTTCATGCATGTATGTTAAGTGCACTTGTGTCATGCAGTGCCTGCAGAAGTCAGAAGAGAGCATCGGATCCACTGGAATAGTTACTGAGGCTTGTTAGCTGCTATGTGGGTGCTGGTAACTGAATCCAAAACCTCTGGAAGAGCGACTATCTCACCAACCCCAGCTTTTCCATATTTTAGTCTTTAGTCACAAGTAATCTAAAGTTGAATTTATAACTTTAAATATTCAGCAGTACACAGTTTTACAAATACAGGGATATGTGTGTATATGAATTCTCGTATATCACATTTTAAATTTAAAAATAAAGATTTTAATACAGTTTAAAAACTCAGTTTTTTCTTTTCTGCAGGATGGGCTTCTTTCTCAAGGTTATTCTGATTTTATAAACAGGATGCATAGTCAGATCCCTCAGATTACCTCTGATGGAAAAAGACTTCAGGTATCAAATGACTAATGCAACTTAAGAATACATGCAAACAATCGTAACATGTTATTGTAGAGGCAAAGTTTTCTGTTTCAATGTCTTCTGATTAAGTGAACTGTGTAAAATATTTTCATTATCAGATAGTTACCAAATAGTACATACAGATATGAATCTTAAAAGCTTCTTTTAGAAATAAAAGCTAATTTCTTAGATGGTGTACAAGACTGTAAGTTCAAGTTTCTCAGCTGTTTCTTTCTACAGAGCTTTTAGGGTTCATAGTCCATTTAATTGGTATTGCTTTCCATTTAAAGGAAAGTAAGCTTAGCTATTGAAAGACAGTCACCTCCTTAATAATTATTTCTGAAAACATTGCTCTTAATTTTTTCATCCTTCTTTAGGAAGCATTTGAGGAAAAGCTTTTGAGAAAAGGGGATAAGTAATTTGTGGCTTTTGACTTTAAGACAACTTTTCAGGCTAGCTTTACTAAGCCCTTGTGGAAGAGATGGCATGATTTCTATGTGAGAGTGAGGGGACTGCACCTCGGAAGTCAGCCTGCCAGTCACACTGATAGTTGTTCCTACCGGGTGTCAGTACTGAGCTAGTTGTCAGATTTCCCGGCTACTATGTCAATGTTAGTGTGATGTAGTACTGATTGTTATAAAATAAAAATTTGTCTAAGTCTGAGTTTTCTTGTTCTTAGGTGATTGTTTGCTCTGCTACTTTGCATTCTTTTGATGTAAAGAAACTGTCAGAGAAGATAATGCATTTTCCCACATGGGTTGATTTAAAAGGAGAAGATTCTGTTCCAGATACTGTGCACCATGTCGTTGTCCCTGTGAATCCCAAAACTGACAAACTCTGGGAAAGACTGGGGAAGAACCACATTAGAGTAAGTGCTTTGTGATGTGGACATTGTGTGGTGAAGGAATTTCCTTGGGCTCTTAGTGGTGCTTACAGCAATGAGACTTTATGCTAGAGCTAAAACAGATCGACACATTGACTGTGTTGGGTGTTTAAAAGGCATTGAATAAATGATAGATTTCATCTTTCTTTTTCTCTTTATAAAGTCACTTATGCTTAGCTTGATATAATCTTCATAAATAAGATTAGATATATCTAATTTCAGATGCAGTAATTTCCATTTTTAGTAGTATTTCAATAGGAGCCTCATTGTGTCCTCTTGATGTACCTTGTTATAAAAACATTTATATTTGTATAAATAATGTTATATATATAATTGTCTTAGTTAATGAAAGGTTTTTCTGAATCTGAGAAATGGTTTTATGTATAGATTATAAAGACATGCCTAAGATTTAGTCCATAGACAAATGCATTTCTCCCTCTAAATAAAAATGACATCTGTTCTGAATCATTCCTTAACATTCCCATCCCTATTTTATCCCTTGCTTTTGATAGACTGATGATGTACATGCAAAAGATAACACAAGACCAGGTGCTAATAGTCCAGGTAAGTTGAAAGAGTCAATAGAATGTGTTATCTTGGAAATGATTGGTTTGCTCTGTTGAGTTTCTGTCCTATCTATCCTTATGAAGGATGTGAGATGACCTACAAAATTAGAGCAAGAAGTGTGAAAATAAAAGCAATAAAAATAATAAAGAAATAGGGGACAAGCTAATCCCATTCTGCTTAGAGGAGGCATATTAATCACTGAACTTAGTTTATGGTTTCTAAATTATAAAAATATCCAAAGGATTATAGATTTTAGATTATAGAGAGCCAGCAAATTTTTAAGGATGTGAGATGACCTACAAAATTAGAGCAAGAAGTGTGAAAATAAAAGCAATAAAAATAATAAAGAAATAGGGGACAAGCTAATCCCATTCTGCTTAGAGGAGGCATATTAATCACTGAACTTAGTTTATGGTTTCTAAATTATAAAAATATCCAAAGGATTATAGATTTTAGATTATAGAGAGCCAGCAAATTTTTCTGGAGATTGATTTATATTGGCCCTGAAATGCCAGAAAAAAAAAAAAAATGACATATGAGGGATGTCAGGTAAAAAAAATACCTTTAGCTCAACTGTGAAA
>NW_008343573.1:1636572-1639336 GCF_000622305.1 Nannospalax galili | reverse complement strand
ATATTGGCCCTGAAATGCCAGAAAAAAAAAAAAATGTCATATGAGGGATGTCAGGTAATAAAAATACCTTTAGCTCAAATGATGAATGATAACAGATATGATATGGCTTCCTTGTTATTTTTGTGTGTATGGTAAAACACACTTATCTTTAGCACTTTTTCATATTCTCAAATGGAAACTATTCACATTAATTTTGAAAAAGCCCAACATTGTCTTAACTAAATAAATTCGGTGGGAAAATTTGTTTCTTGTCCATAATGTTTCAAAAATTTGTAAAGGTACATTAGAGAGAACAGAGTTAAAACCTAAATGAATGAATCTTTTCACTTGAATGAAACTCACTTGACTTGTGTGTCTGACACCAGCTGTCTTGAGTGGACCTTAGGAAGGGGTCAGATAGCCATGACTGTTTGGTTGAATTCACTGGCAGGTTTGGGACATGTATCTGAAAAGTAGATTGTCTGAAATCATGTTTAAAGAGTTCTTTTGAAGCTAGTTTTACATGTAACTCCAGGTTTACATGTGTATACTTACTTATCCTCGCTGTGGAGAGGAACAGAGAACCTGCTAGTTCAGTATGAGTTGTCATCCCACTGTTAGATGTGTATTTTATAAAATGCCAACTTGTACTGTTTCTTGTATTTTCCTAGGTCTCTACTACAGTTGGAGACAACCAGAGAGCTTTTTGAAATAGGTTGGACTATTGGATCAAAGTCTTGTATTAGATAACATAGGAGTAACCTCCACAGTACCACTTCACACTGGAAAAGAGAGATTTGAAGGAGCGTGACTGAGAAATTATTAACTAGGACTTCTATTAAGATTTTACTCTATGGATTGAAATAAGAACTTTTTGATGTTAGAATGATTTAGGAAGTTTATTTGTTTTTAGTAAGGGTTAAGATAGTTGAGTAAACATTTCTTGAGCATTGAGGGAAATTAATAAAAGGAGATTATGACTAGTTTTTCATGAGAGGTAGGAGCAAAGTGTGTGTGTGTGTGTGTGTGTGTGTGTTCGTGTTCCTTCTTAAGAGGTGTTACAGGTGTGTGTATGACATAAAGTAGCATATAAGATGTTATCAGAAACAAGAACAAATGGATTAACTCAATATTTCACCCTCTCACACTGGATCTTGTCTGAAGATCTTATGTACAGCAGAAATTTTTAGGGAGAATTAAGCAATAAGTCTGTGACTAATAATGTGTGCTCTTAACAACTTCATATTGGCATTTTGTTGCTTTTTATTGTTTCTGTGGTACTCAAGAGATGTGGTCTGAAGCTATTAAAATCCTGAAGGGGGAATATGCTGTTCGGGCTATCAAGGAACACAAGATGGATCAAGCAATTATCTTCTGTAGAACCAAAATTGACTGTGATAATTTGGAGCAGTATTTTATGCAACAAGGAGGAGGTAATTTGTGTTTATTTCCTCAATGAATAGATTATCAGCCAAAGGTTGATGGAATCTAGAATGGGTACACAGAATTTAAAGCAGTGATGACACATTGTAGTATATCTGTGTTTATCCCGTACTTTTCCATTGATAAGTCCTAGGAAAAACAATGAGAGTTTTTTCCACATTGGTACATCTTTCATTCCAGTAAACCTGAGTCACAGCATTCTAAGGTTCTAGATCTAGATCTATAAAGTTAATATTAAATATCTAGATGTGTAAACTTTAATATTAAAGTGTAATGATGAAAATAATAGAATGTGTGTCTTCTAAATCAGTAAATAGGAGAAAGGGGAATGAGGGAAAAACCCTAAATAAGGCTAAAGGAAGAAGGAAGTCAAATGTGGTGGTATATACCTATAATCCCAGCACTTGGAGGGCAGAGACTGGGAATCATGAGTTTAAGATCGATCTAAGGAACATACCAAGTTCTAGGTCAGCCTGAGGTACACAGTGAGATATTTTTAATACATTTTTAGAAATTTTATTTTACATGTATGCATGTTTCACCTGCATGTGTGTAAGTGCACCTGTATTGTGCAATGCTGGCAAAGATCAGAAGATGGCATCAGATCCCCTGGAACTGGAGTTACAGAGGGTTATTAGCCATCATGTGGGTGTTGGAAACTGAACCTGGGTCCTCTGTAAGAACAGCCAGCATTCTTAACCACTGAGCCATCTCTGTATCCCCATGAGATATTATTTTAAAAACCCAAGAGCATTTTAGTTGGCATACTACTTTTACCTGCTCCTACAGATTGAGAGGGACAATTTAATACATCAATTTTAATCTTTTGTGGAGTTTTGTGTGTATGTGGGGGGGTTGTATGTGGTGGAGTGTGTATGCATGCGTGTAGAGGCCAGATGCTGTCATCAGGTATCTTCCTCAATTACTTTTCACCTTTTTTGCCACACAATCTTTCACTGAATCTGGAGCTCATTAATTCAGCTAGGCCTGATGACCAATGAGCTCTGTGGGTCCACCTGTATGCATGTGAGCCACACACATACACACACTATCATGCTGGGGTTACAGATAACATGCCACTCTACCCAACTTTTACATGAACACTAGGTATCTGAGCATAGGTATTTTTGCTTGCCCTTCATGGAACTTTTTTTTTTTTTTTTAACACCCATTTCCTGGATAGCAGCCTCCCATAGCCTCCCTCCCCCCACTAAAGCCCTTATACGCTTATATCCCTGCTACTGTCTGCTGTGTTGTTGCCCCCCCCTCAGCTGAATCTAGTCAGCCTATCTAGAGGTCTTTGTTTTAGGAAGGTCAGCTGTTCCTCATCTAGCAGCAATCA
>NW_008343573.1:1560513-1636387 GCF_000622305.1 Nannospalax galili | reverse complement strand
TCTTAAGGTCATTTGAGGATCTGTTCCTCAGGGGTCACATGGGCTTGGGAGGAGTCCCTGGCTTCTTTTACCAGTTCTGCTTATGTGAAGATAAGTCAAAGGTCCTGCTTGACCATGGAACTTATTTTAATAACAATTTGCCTATGAAAGAAATTTTGTTAACCTTCATTTATAAAAAATTGGGGTATATACATTTTTATAGAATTATATGGTCTTATTAATAGTCAGAAGTTTATTACCTTTTCATTATAGACTTAGGCATAGTGTTTTCCAAGGTCAGATGTGCACTGTGCTTTTCACTAGGACCTGATAAAAAAGGACACCAGTTCTCATGTGTTTGTCTTCATGGTGACAGAAAGCCTCATGAAAGAAAGCAGAACTTGGAAAGATTTAAGGTACTGATGCTAAATTAACTACAATTCCTTAGTATTTAAGGGAGTTGATTATAACTTTCCTGAGTGCCAATTAATATTATTAAAACAGTTCTTGTCCTAGAAATGCTAAAATATTTCCACCCTTATTTATGTTTCTTTATTGTGGCAAGGATTCATCATCCTCAACACTCAAGTGGTAAATCTCGTATTCCCTGTCAGCACAGTGCTACTGTTAGGAACTTTCATTGAATTCAGGCAGCTAGGCAGTACTCTTCCTAAAAACAAATAAATAATTTTCTCAGTAGATGCTACTTAAAGTATTGGATGGATAAGCATTGTCTATCAACCTTTTTTTTTTTCTTTTAAAGAAAGTTAATACTGGTAGAGAATTTTAATTTTTGTATTAAATGAAGATAGTCATTAGAGTATAGTTTTGTAGAAATAAATACATTTTGTTTTACTCTCATTTGGGGTTGTGTTTGCTGCATACAAATGGGTTATAGAGCTCTTGGTGTGGGTAGGTAGGGCTTCAGCCACTTAGAACTGAAAGTCAAGAACTTCTACCCACAAACATTCTCATTCACCAGTATATTTGTCACCGTATACAGAACAGGTATTTTCTCTAAAACCTGTAATATGGAAACAGATGGAAACCACAGGGCTTAGATTGGCTTACGTTTCCACAGTGAGCATCACTGATGTTGCCTGGTCTCATTTCACTAAGTGTTCCACTATTCATGGTGGGGTTACATTATCCCAGAATTCAGTATGCTCTTCTCGCCTGCCAGTCTCTTCATTTTCCTGGGCACAAATGCCATCCAGTGGCTATGTTGTATGTCCTTTGTAACACTAAGGGCCTCTCCTTTGGGATTTTAAATAAAGATAGAAATAAAGATAATATCTATGTTTGTATTTTGTTTTATTACTCAGTATATAGAGTTTCCAAAGATATTTCTAAATACTAAAGATAAGTCAAAATTTAACCATGGTTTAATATCTTTGGTATAAGAAAAGCAAGGATGATTTAATATCGTGTTTCAACAGATGATAGCATAAAACTTCAAGACTTGGTCCAGTAAATTACTGTATCTTAACTGTTACAAGTCTCATTTAGGAGTCTCATTTAGTAGAATGAGTATTTGTTTTTAAGTTTTTAATGTATTTACTAACAGACCTTTTTCACTCTTCTTTTTAGAAAGGAGATGTGAGATTCTTGATTTGCACAGATGTAGCTGCCAGAGGAATTGATATCCACGGTGTTCCTTATGGTAAAAAGAAACTTTTTATGCCTGCAGTGTGAATTTACAAAGAAATGGCAGCTGTTAATAATTGCCTTTGTTTGCAGTTATAAATGTCACCCTGCCTGATGAAAAGCAAAACTATGTGCACAGGATTGGCAGAGTGGGGCGGGCGGAAAGGTACTGCTCAAGTTTCTTCCCCCTTTTAAGCTCCATGCTTCAGAAATAAAGTCTAATAATGATTCTGAAATCTTTTAGGATGGGTCTGGCCATTTCCCTGGTGGCAACAGAAAAAGAAAAGGTAATCTTTCCAGTGCTCTCATACATTCGTTGTGGGTTGTGATTTTGGATATTGAAAGTAAAGGCAGTTTGATTTTTTTCAGTTTAAATTAGATTCAATCACAAACAGAATGAAAGTGAACATTTTATGGTATTTTCATTCTATATTCATTGAATAGACAAATAATAGGATGTGATTTAGAAACAAAAAAAATGCAAAATATGATTTTTCCTAGTAGCCTTAATGTAGTTATTTTCAACAAAAAATGTTTAAACACTGTAACGTGGTACATTGAACACTTTGTGGGTAAAGCAATTTTGATATAATTACGAATTTGTAGAAAAGTTATAATTAAAAGATCTCCCATATATCTGTTTCCGAAACTCATTTGCACATTTTCCCCACATGCTTTATTATTTTTACATAGGAACAAACTTTATTTTAATACTAATTTTGCCATACCATTCCCAGTGTTTAGTTTTTTTCATCCTTGTTTGGTTTGAGAATTTCTTTCTGTAACTGACATCCATTTTAGAGAGGCTTTTGCATTACTTTCAAAATAAGTCGGATCTATTTAACGAGCCACCAAGTAGTATCGGTTGTTGCATGCAATACATAATGTCTTTTAATAGTATTTTAAGAAAGAAAATGTTAGAAAACAAAAATTAAGAGTAAACTATTTAGCATGTTTCTATCTCTATTCATGTTTCTGTTTTCTCCTTAATATAGGTTTGGTACCATGTATGCAGTAACCGTGGAAAAGGGTGCTATAACACCAGGCTCAAGGAGGATGGTGGCTGTACCATTTGGTACAATGAAATGCAGGTGAGACTTTGCCAAGACTCCCAGAGAGTTTACTGAAGTTGGTAAAGCAGACTGCATTCACTTAGAATAGTTGGATCTCTACTTTTATCTATTTGCCAATTATGAGAGTAACTGTTGGTTAATAATGTTGTTTGTGGGGCTGGAGAGATGGCTCAAGCAGCTAAGAGCGCTTACTGGCCTTATAGAGGATCTGGATTTGGTTCCCAGTACCCACATGGTGGCTAACAACTGTCCGTAACTCCAGTTCCAAGGGATCTGATGCCCTCTTCTAACCTCCGCGGGTATTGCACAACACGGGTGCACTTAAATATATTCATGCAAAACAAATAAAAATAATAAATGTTAAAAAAAATGTTATTTGTGAGCTCATCTCCAGAAACCTTCCCTTTGTACTAACATTCTGGCTTTCCTATTTTTTATTTGAAATATTCTAACTTTCTCACTCTTTCTTAGCTTCTCTCTGAGATAGAAGAACACTTGAACTGTACTATTTCCCAGGTTGAGCCAGATATAAAGGTTCCAGTGGACGAATTTGATGGGAAAGTTACTTATGGTCAAAAAAGAGCTGCTGGTGGTGAGCTTTCAGTTACTTCAAAGTCTATTTTAAATGTCAGTGTGTTGTCCCTGTCCCTCCCTGCCACCTTTTGTGGCCCAGGCTGGCCTCAAATTCAAGAACCTCTTGCCTCAGCCTTCTGAGTCCTGGGATTACAGGCATGCACCACCATACTTGCCTGAAAGTACCCTATTTGAACTTCAGTTTTTAAGACATTGGTTTTATTTCATTATGTTAACAGCATATTATTAGCATATTAATTATTCTCTACTAATTACTCTCTAGCACTTTGTTGTTACTTGTTTTACAAAATTGTTTATCAGGGACAGTACCTTAGCTGATTCTCTTGAAGTGTTAATGTCAAGAGCACTTGAACTTGTAATCAATTTTTAGGAAACTAATACTGTAGATGGTTTTGAACAAAGAATCAGAAGCCTTTAGTGTAAGTGGCAACCTAGATTACTGTTCCCTTTGCCTAGACATCCTTCATTAGCTTGTTTCTGAGTCGTTTTGATTTGGGCTAAAATAATGGTTTTCAAGTTAAGGAAGTGGTGGGATAGGGTTATCCAGGCAGCTCTTAATGAGGCCTGATCCTTTGTTTACACTGAAGTAATTGATTTAAAAATTTAAAGCTGAGCATTCTGTGGATAACTTGCCTGGTAGTAAGTTTCATTGCTAGTAGCAGTGTCTGAAGTGTTTGAACTGAACTAGGGTTTACTGACAAGCATCTTAAGCATGTCATTTACATTAACTTGTGCTTTGTGTGTGTGGTGCAGGTGGAAGCTATAAAGGCCATGTGGATATTTTGGCACCTACCGTTCAAGAGTTGGCCGCCCTTGAAAAGGAAGCACAGACATCTTTCCTGCATCTTGGCTACCTTCCCAACCAGCTGTTCAGAACCTTCTGATTTTCATGTAGACTGAATAAGATTGGAGCAATAAAAGTCTGTAGTCTTCACTCTGAAACAGTTGTACCACTTCCAAGCAGCAGTATTTATAGTAACTGAGCTATTAATCCTAACTCTCGCATGTCAAGAAACATGAATCCTAGGAATTCTTCATAAAATGGCAGCCTAATGAAAATAAATTTGACAACTATATTTTCATGAAGGTTTGTGTCTTCTTTTAACGTTTGTTCTGTTTAAGAACACTGTGGGCTTGAGTATAGTTTATGGATGTGTGAGTGTGGCCCAGAACCCACATGAAACCAGGGGCAAATGTCCTTTGAGTAGAAGTTTTCACAGAAGTGATCCTAGGTGTAAGTGATTTTCAGGTGGTGAAGGTTATCTAGATGCATGTGGAAGTTGGAGGAGACTTGCAACATGAAAGAAATTCTGATCCCACATAGAAGGACTGCTTGGTTAGCTTGGAAACCCGGATGATTCTCGGGAGTTAGAAAAGGTTTGTTTTGTATGGATTGGTGACTAACCTCAGTGACAGTGAAGAGGTCTTTGATGGATTCTCTTCTCTTCAAGAACCTTTCTTTCAAGATGATACACAGAAAGACAAAAGTTCTCTGCTATCCCTCTGTCCTGAAGTCAGACTTAAACTCAGTTATTTGGCACATACCTCAAATTCTGTCCTTTGTTTAAACTATCTCAAAGAAAAATTAATTACATACAATTGAATTGTTTTTGTGCCTTCTGACTCTTGGTAAAGAAATTTTTGGAGAAATATTATTCTTGTCCTAGAGTTTCCCTGGGAACACAGGATGGATTTCAGGCCTTTCAGCACTGACGTCTTTTCTTAGGGCAAAGTCTTGAGTGAAACTCGGTGTGTGGGCAGACGAAAGCCATCACTGCTGCACTGAGCTCAGAAAATGGCTTAAGGATGCCATTCTTCCACTTCTCTGGACCACTACAACAGATCCCATAGCTATGTGGTGCTCAGCACATTAACTGTTCTTTACAAATGGATTTTTGGTGGCTACATAGCAGCAAAAACAAGACTGAAGTTCAGATTGCCTAAATAGGGTCAGAGCGAATATTTTGGTTCCTTTTATTACATTCTATAGGGGCAAGAACTGAGCTTAAAGAAAGGCACAGTCACATGGTGTCTGATTGGTAGAACTGGAAACAGAACTTGAGTTTCCTGGCTTGGTTGGTTGCTTTTGGGCTACTTTTGGAAGATTAATCTTCTAATGGACAGGCCCAAGAGCAATGTCAAGTTGAGCTGGGTAACAAGTTGAGCTGGGTGACAGGTTGAGCTGGGTGAAGGCTGAGGGGTGATTCAGTTTGTCTTCTTTAAATTGCTGTTCAGCTGGAATTACCCAGGGCAGTGAGCAGGTCAAAGGGAGGGGTTGCTTCTTTGTACCCTCCTTACCACTAATCCTTCTCTTGATTCTAACTCCTTCAGGTGCTGTTTTGTTGAGCTTTTTTGTTTATTTGTTTGTTTTTTTGTTAGTGCTAAGCCTGGGAGTCATTGTTAAAGGCTGGTGACAGTTGATTGCTAAGCTTAGCAGATACTGATTTCCTACTTGTTCCTTTTAGGAGCAAGCTCCTGAGATTGATTAGGGATGACCTTCCCAAGCTCTGAGTTGAAGTACTGGGTATCACTTCTGGGCCTCATCCTTCTACTGTCCTTTCTTTCCTTCAGGCCAGAACTTGGATGCTGTACTAGTGAGCCAGTAGCTACCATTAGAGAAGGATGATACTTGAGGAACAGCAGAGCAACCAAAGGACCCTGGGAAAGAGCTACCCACCCTCTCTAATTGTCTGTTACAGTATCCTGATCTTATCTGAGCTGCTGCATGGTTAGATCTTGGTTATAGAACTTTGGCCTCTGCCTGAATGAATAGAGAACACTAGAGGCCCTTGAAAGGCCAGAAAATGTTAAACGTTAACTTTTAAATGGTAGTGCATCTGACTCAGCTTCTGTGTTGTCCCTTGTTTAAGTTCTATAGGAACTGAGAATGCTACTCAGGTCTAGGGTCAATCATGTCTTTAAAAAGTGCCAAGGCTTGTTCTACTTTACCACATGATGGCCCATGGTCTCGGGCACATACCCATTTACCTATCTAGCCATACCCTCTTCATTCTTTCAGCACCCGTCTTCAGGCTTTTGAGTGTGAAAGCCACTAACCCTAACCCTAAAGGGTAACCCTTAAGAAACTTCTAACAGTCCATCAGAGGCTGTGATGGTTAATGTAACCACTGTACTCCTAATATTCATAGCAATGAGGGGAACTGAAAAGGATGTGAACTTAATAGGCCTGGATGGAACCTGGCTCTAACCCATACTCTCAGTATGACAGAAGGGCAAGCTCACTAGCTTCTCCAAGCCTTGGTTTCCTCATGAAAATAGTGAGAGTAATTTGTATTGTTGATAGTCTTTCAGGCATTCAGCCAAAGTTCAGTACCTGAGAAGCACTCATTCATTATTTCTTGGTTTATATAGCCTTTGTTCTTGTGTTACATGTAAACTGCAGTGCATATTTTGTGCCTGTTGTTTGGAATGTTTTCTTAAACTAGTGTCCTAGGAACTGAGTGTTGTGTTCAAGAGTATGAACATTATGGATATCCTTCAGAGTCAGTACTAAATTCCTTTCTGAAAGGACTGTGCTGGTTGATACTCATAGTAAAGAATTCTGTAGAATTTATTTTATAAACTGAAGTAGACCTCATTGCACCTAAGCATTTGTTTTCATGTTGCCTGTTTTTGTGTAAATCAGTGCTTGTAAGCAGTTGCTTCCCCCTTACCCCCAGGCCCTCCACCATGGCTGCTACCACCACTGCATTATAAACTAGGGTCCAGACTTGTTTTAAACAAGGTTGCAGGCGCCTTTCTTTTTTCACTTCCTTTTTTTTTTCATTTCTTTTTTTTTTTTTTAAGGTAAAACTGTGTGGCAATGACTCAGAACTGCCCAGATTTAAAAAGAAAGAAAGAAAAAAAAAAAACCTGGTTCCTAGCCAATTCTAAATGGGCAAAGCCATTTAATCACATTCCTCACCTTGTTTTGACTTAAAAGAAACTATGCACTTTGGATGTTTGAATGAGATATGTGAAATGAAAAAAAAAGGTATAGGTAAAGATACAGTGAAATCTGTGTAGATTCTTTTCTAGTATCTTATTTGCCTGTGATAGTGACAGTTTTCTAAAATACTACCAGGTTTTTTTCCCGTGACCTTATTTGGGGGAAAAGGAATATTTGTTATACCACAAATGTAATGGAACAGGAAGGAAAGGGAGGGGTTCTATTGCTATTCCAAAGTAATTGAGAGGATTCTTTTAGGGGAAGGAGGAAATGGGGAGTTTTTGCTGTTGCTTTTCATTCTCTTGCTTTAAGTACTTTCATTTAAAATCCTTTCAAGCTCTAGTTTTTCTGACACATATTCCACTCCTTCTGGTGAAAGTATTGAGGGAAATCTGGAAGATCTTGGAGTTTGGGAGGCCTGCTTTTGATCCCAATAATAGTTACTGACTTCTCTTGAGCTCAGTCACAGGCAGAAGCCAATAGCTCCAGGGTGGGATCCAGAAGTCTGTCTTTACAAACTGCAGAAGGACCTCCCTCACCACAGTGTGAGAAATGCTGATGAAGAAGTAGCTCTCAGCTTTCACTCCCACTGCAGCTTTTACCTTAATACCTGGGAAAGATGATTCAAAAGGACAGGAGAGACAAAGGATTGCTGTGCTAGAATCCTGTCTTGATCCACTGCCTTTGTACCAAAGATGTTCATTCACTTCAGGTCTCAGTTCTCAGTTCTCAGCTCAGCGGCTCTCAACTTTGGCTGCTCATTAGGATCAGCTTGGGTGCCCTATGAACCTCTAGAGTCTGTACCTCACCTCCAGGAACCTTTAATTGCCCTGGAGCAGGCCTTGGGTGTCCTAGGTAATGCTAACAAGCTACTCTAAGTGGAGCCTGATTCATCTTCTGTATGTGTCCAAGCTGGTGAGTGTGTGTGCATGTGTGTACATGTGTGTGAACGCCAGAGGTCCATTGGCCTGACTCTGTGCAGCCCCCACCCCATATACTCTGCCTAGGGTAATATGCACATTGCTGTGCCTTGGGAATCTAAACTCAGAAGAAGTCAGAAGTGGTTACTTTGTGGATTTAGACAAGTCTTTTAGTGGTGTTTTAACATTTTGAAACTCATTTGACTTTAAAAATTCCTTTTCTTTTCTTGGTCTGGATACGGCAGTTTTATTTTTATTTAAAGCACCGTATTTTCTTTTGACAGCCCACCTGACCGGGCTCTGGAGATGATTTGTTCAGCCCAGCATTTTAGCTCACATCTTGTTCCCCAGCTTGGTATTCTATTCTTTTCACCAAAGGCTGTTTGGTTAGCTATGGATTTTCTTGAATCTCAATCAAAGATAATTTTTTGCTACCCCCAAAGTAGGACTTAGAAGAGGCAGACAGAAAAATACACCTGGGCAGGGCACTAATTTAGAATTGAGGGCTTTCCAGGTTTTTTGTTTGTTTGTTTTGTTTTGTTTTGTTTTGTTTTGTTGTGTGGTTGTTCAGGAATGTGGGATGGAAAATCATGATCAGAACAGGAGGTCAGATCAGGAGGGACCAGTAGGGTTGGAGCCCGTTGAATGTTGGGAGACGTGATGTTCATTGTGAGTTTGGGTTTTTCCTTTTCTGCATTATGAATCACTACATACCTTCAAATGTTTGCCATCTGATGCTAGCAACCAGCTCTTTTAATGTTACTTGGATATAAAAGGAAAAGTTCTTTCTTTGTTTAGATAAAGTGATATTGGAGGTTGTAAGAACTGGCCGGGACCCTGTACTGTGAGGAATTACTAACAGAAAGAGGGGCCAAGAAAGCTCTGGAGAAGAGTTCATGAAATGACAGACTTAGCGGCAGTCAGACTTAGCAAGCACTCACTAACAAATTCTTAGGCGTATTTGAGTATGAACCGTTAACCTGAAGTTACAGGCTAGAGTCTGAAGTATGGCTCTTAAGGGCAGGCAATTTGGAGATTGGATTATATCCATGCCATTAAATACTGTTACTTAAAATGTTGGTATTAGTTCTGTTGTTTTTAATAAGAAATATTATATTCTTCCATCCATAAATTGTTATTTTCTGCTGTTGGATTGCAATCCAGCACCAAGAGAATATTACAAAATAAAACAGCTGTGATACGGAGACTAAAAATTACCATGATCAGGTTTTGTGGTTTTGTGGTGTGTTGTTTCCCAGTTGAGTACACCAGGTGGCGCTCATGTCACACTGCATACCCACAAAGACCTGAACACATGTGCTGGTATATTTTTACCACTTGGGGTCACTTAAGGATTATCTGACTTCCTTTTTTCCCCCCATCTAAGCAAATTCAGAGGTTCAAAGGAATTATTTCTCCATTACATTTGTTAGAGACTGTGGTCTTTTTTTTTTTTTTTCTGGATCTTGAAGGCCAAGAAATGTATGTTGGGATTTTTTTTTTTTTTTCCCACGAATTAGCCCCACATGTTAGTGCCTGGGTGGTTCCTCCTGTCACAGAATATTGAACCACCATCCCAGCCTTCTTCTGGCTCACCATCAGTGACTTCTCTGGGTCAAGAGCTACCATACATGCCAGGATCATGCTTATGCTAATTGCTGTACTCATTAACATATCCAGAACTCTGAATGCTTTTTCTTGGTCACTTCCTTTGATTCTGCCTGTCTCTGAAAGCCTAGCTCTGAATGAAATGAGGTGAAGTATCCTGTTAATGATTTGCTGACACCCACCAGCCTTCTAGCCTCTTATACAGCTGATCGTAGGAATTACTGCATTGCCCTTTGAAAGCATGTTGGAAATTTGTGGAATGGCCCCAGTGGACTTGACTGCCCATGGGTGGGTATGAGTGAGGACAAGGGCAGAATTGTGGACCTACACAGCCCAGACAATGAGCCTAGTCACTTCACATGGCATCTCATGACCACTTCTTTGAAAAACCAAAATGTTGGATGTCCTAAGTGACCGTCTTCCCAAATCTCCCTTCTCTGTCCTGATTTTAAAGAATACCATCTTGAATGCTGGGAGCAGAAGACTTGAGTCTCTGTTCAAGAACAGCTTCTGGTGGTACCATTTAAACCTATAGCAGGAGCTCATTTGGCATCTACCATTTTGAAGTTATGAATCTGTGTCAGCCCCATTCAAGAACCTGTGATGGGCCTCTATTGCTTTAATTAAGTGCAAACTTAAGCTGGGCACTCTGTGATTTGTTTCCCAGCCTTCGTCTTATCTCCTCAGTTCAGATCATCCCCTCTCCATATGTAAAAACAATGAATAACACTTATTGGCCTGTACCATGAATTAGACATTTGTCTAGGTGCCTGCCCCCACTCACTCTTTTGTCACAACCGGAAGCTAGGTTTTCTTCCATTTCACAGATGAAGAAGCTCACGTACCAAGAGGGTAATGATTAGCTTAAGTTGCACATGGCCGGGGAGCAACAGAGCTACAGTTTGGATCCAGGCACTTATTCACGACCAGCTATTCATTCTTACGCCGGTCAGCCTGCTGGAAGATTTTTCCCACCTTGCCTGTCGGGATTCTACCCAACTTCAGGGACCTGAGTCATTCTATCCTTTGAGAGACTATGAAAACTCTATGCTTTGGAATGCCATCCACAAGCTGGATAGATGGTTTGTATGTTCTCTTATGTAAGAACCAGTGTTATCTTCTTTGCAAGTAAGGAAACAGGCCCAGAGAGGTTGAGTCAAGTCCTATATGTCAAACTCTGGAAGGTGGGCTTTCCTGCTGTGCTAGCTAGTGTATCTCCAGCGAAGCCTGCCCATGCGCTCCTCTTTGTCTTCCCTTATACTTTATAATGTTTTAAAACTGTGTCATAACCCTCCCCCCACCACACACACCAATTCCAAAGGTATTTCTTGGAAAGGTTTTGGAGCTACACTTCCTCTTCTCCTTCTATAGTGTGCATAACAGGCACATACAAATATTACTGATTAACTTATTTCTTATATTATGGGGAGTCTTTCAGCTGGTAAGAGAGTTCTACTGAGATGAAGCCTGTGATAGACTCTAAGAGATTTTTCTCTCTGAGCAGGAAACAACACTGCATGGTCTCACCCAGCAGAATGGGAGAAAAGGGCTACTTCCAATGGGGTAAATGGAGCTTTTAGCCTTAGAAAACCTTTGACCAAAATCTGAGCATGATTTTGAGCATATGGGCCCAAAGTTCCAATTTGCTCTGAGGTTTCACTGGTCTGATGGACTGACACTAGCAGAGAAATACGTGAATTCATCATGGTTATTTTTGCAGCATTCAAGTTGGCTGGCTTCCAAGTCAAGAACTTTCTGCCTTAGCCACTCTCAGTTATTTGAGGCTGGATGACTCATTTGGTGTAACATCCTCTTGTTTTCCTCCTTTTCCTCCCTCTGGGCCCCTTCCACCTCAGTGGGCTGGCAGGGGCAGGGAGGGTTATGAAGCTGCTGTAGAAGGCTGCTAATCAGTGTTTGTTAACACTTTGTTGAGATCCACCTTTCCCTCCTCTTCTTTGTCCCCTACCAGGCAGGTCACCTCCATTTTCTGTGTGTTCCAAACCTCCCATTCTTTCCTGTATGATAGTGTTTATCTTCCATCTGTTATTTACCTGCTTGGATGGCAGTGTCTCTTCCTGTAGAAAGAAGAGTGTTTAGGGAGTCTGATTTTAGGATCCTTGGGGCAGAGTCTGGCTCAGCGAGGACTGTAGTAAACATTTGTTAAACTGGAAAGATAGAGGGGCGGAAAATGCAAGTGATAAAAAGCTTCTATGAAGGACTTTTTAGGCACCAGCTAGCATAGTTAGGATGAGAAGTTAGAATGCATTAGCTAGTTATTTTTATTTTTTAGACAGGAGATCTTCATATCTTGAGAAACTGAGCTGCAGAAACATATAAACTGAACCAGTGTTCTTTTTAAGAGGGGTTTGTGCTTTCCAGACCAAAGCTGTGTTGGCACAACCCAGAATCACCCAGCTACACTGGGATGAAGCCTACCTCCCTGCCGACTGTGTTATACTGTCGCTTCATCCCCAGACACTGCAGTGGGAGCACTTGCTGTGTGGCAGGCTGTCTTGGTGCTTCGTGTTCTTTACCCTCTGTCAGGCAAGAATAATTCTTTTCCTTTAAGGAAACAGCAGTTTAAAGCAACAAGGTAGCAATTCAAGAATAATACCTGGAGACTTCTTCAATACCCTACTTCTAATAATGGATAGAACAACTAGCCAAAATTAACAAGAAAATGAAAGACTTGACAGCACTCAAACAAAGCAAACGAAATTCAATAGACATCTTTAGAACCCGTAACAGCCACAGAATATACAACCCTCTAGTGTACATAGAGCATTCCCCATCACATACTGTATGAGTCCATCAAACAAGCCTCAATATACTTAAAGAATTAAAACTATCAAAGTATCTCCTCCAAGTGTACCGGAGTGAAATTAGAAACCAGTATCAGAACTTTGGGAAATTCACAAGTATAAGGAAATGAACACAGCACATCACTAACACCAGTGAGTTGAAGAAGAAATCATGAGGGAATTAAAAACTCCTGAGAAAGGTGAAAATGGAAATACAACAAAGATATCTATGGGAGGCAGGGAAAGCAGTGTTCAGAGGGAAATTTATAGGAATCACTATATTTAAAAGGAAAAAAAGATCTCAGCAAGCTAACCTTCCATCTTAAAGAACTAAAAAAAGAAAGAAAAAAACCTCCCGCCTTAACCCAAGCAGAAGGAAGGAAACAATAAAGTTATGAGCAGATATTAATAAATAGAGAAGAAAATCAATGGAACTAAAGATTGGTGTTTCAGGAAGATCAACAAAACTGGCAAAGCTTTGGCTAGAAAGAGATAAGGTCATTTTCCCAAAGTGACTCCAATACGGAATGTCAGAGTCAACATTTCAAAGTAGACAGTTTTCAGAGCTTGGCCCTGTCTGCCCACTTAGCCTACGTGTGCACAAGGACCAGGGACTCCTGCCACTCATTTGCACATCCCTAGTGCTTTTCCTCTGTGCCTGGCACACAAGAGGGGCTCCGGAAATGTTTGCTGAACTAAAATGAGAAGCAAACTCCTCCCCGTCCTTAGCTACCATCTGTGTACAATGATAAATTATGCTTCCAATGCAGATCAAGCTGAATTGCACGATTTCTGATGAGAAAAGCTGAAAACAGCAAACTGCTTGTCCTCAAAAATAAACCCCTCAGCTTCAAAGATTTGGCCCAGAAATGAACAGCTCAAGTCCTGAGACTGAGTTTATTACCCTGAACTGGGGGATGATGGAGTTTCTCACTAGAAAGAAATTCAATCACCTTGACCTGGCCCTGGATACTAGGTAGGAGCTCATCTTCCTTATCACCATCCTGGGTCCCTAGGGAGATGATACTGTTCATGGAGAGGACTGCCCCTTCCAGCAGGAGATGATCCAAGTGAGCCCCGAATTCTGTTTAGGGTTCAGGGACTGAGCTCCACGTAACATCTAGCTTTCTGACATTTCCTAAAGATTTAAACGTGAGAAATATTTACTTTAATGAACCCAGGTGTATGCTGATAGGTACTAAGAAGATGGAGGAGAGGGAGAGCCAGGTAGTTACACAGCAAGATGGGATGCCACAACATGCTCAGACAGGGGTGACATGTGACCTGTTCCAGGGCCAGGGGAGATGACAAGAGCTTCACAAATGCTATCCTTGGACTATTCTTGGCCTCCCAGGGGTTCTGAGGAAGCCAGGATGCAAGCTGCCCATTTCTTAGAAGGACTAGATGAGGCTCCTAGACATTGCCCCTGGACTCACCATGGTAGGGGAAGGAATCCAGTGTTTTGGGCTCCCACGTCCTCTCCATACTCTCCTGCCTCTCAGGGGGCTACTTTGGTCCTCTGTATTTATGAGTTTCCCACGAAGTATATGTGTGTGGGGTGGGCGGGCGCCATGCACATTTGTGTGTGATTCTCCCTAGCTTATACTCAACAGCTTCTTTTTTCCCCTTTTCTTAATTTAAAGGTGACTCCTCTGGAAGCCTCAAATGTGGAATTGACCCTAAGTTGAAAAGATCTTTTTAGGGCAAGAGCTTTGTTCTTGTGAATTTTCTGCCTCACCAACCATGGGGAATGTGAGCCGGGGGAAAAGTCTGCTAAAGAAGCTGGTCATTCATTTCAGGGGCCAGGGGCTGTTCTGCAGAACTAGAGCCTTCCCATTCTCTCAGCCTTTTGATCCACTGGGGCTCTGGACAGGAAGGCACAGGGCAATCACTCTGATCCCCAGAGCCTTCCCACCTGCCATTGAGGGAGGTGATTACCTGGGTGGGAAAAAGGAGGTTTGATTTAAATATTTTAAAAAACAGTTTTAATTATGTTTTGAAATTAACAATCTCTAGTTTCCATATCATAAAATCAATTTAAAAAAACACACCTTTTTCCCTCCAGAGAAACTGAGTAACCGGCATTTGTATGTGACTAGTTGTCAAATGGCTGTGTCTCACAGAGTGTGCTACCTCAGTATCTTGCCCACGTGCATTATCCAAGATGTTGAACATAGAATTAGAAAGTTTCTAATTTGATAATTAGAAAAAAAGAGTGAACTATGACCCATGACTATTGGTGTAATTGGTGGTGTATGCATCATCAGTACACTGCAGTATTCTCAACAGTAGCGGCAGCACAAAGGACTTACTGTATGTTCTGTTGAAAAAGCTATAGAGGCAGCAGGCAGATTGGAACTGATAAAGTTGATCCTCTGTCATCAGCCATCCAGGTTCTTTCTCGCCTTCTGCTCTGCCACACTTGGCTCAAACTCAGGGGAGACGGCTTAGTGAGTAAGGTGCTTGTTATGGAAGCATGAGGACCTGAGTTCAGATCCCTAGCACCGACAGGAAAAGCTGGGCTTGGAGGCACATAGCTGTAATCGTGGTACTGGGGAGGTGGAGACCAGAAGATCCCTGGAATTCTCTGGCTGGCCAGTCTAGCCAAATCAGTGAGTTCCAGGTTCACTGAGAGACCCTGTCTCAAAAAATAAGGTGGAAAGTAATTAAGAAAGACACTTGACATTGACCTCTGGCCTCCACACATGTGCCCATTTTTTGTGCGTACACACACACACACACACACACAGCCACAAACCTGTTGCTGGAGCTCTAGCTATCACCTCTGAATTACAAAAGAAAGCAAAGCAAAATAGAAGGTCTGACCTGGTTGTATCCCTTAGGGAGTCTTCCCGGAAGTCTGTAGTAAGAATTTCTATTTGCATCTCATTTACCAGTACTTGGGGCCATCTCTCTACAAGGGAGGGTAGAAGATGCAGAACTTAAAAGCAAAATTGGAACATCTAGGTTCTGTGTCTCAGTCAATGGAAAATTGGAAGTCGATGGGACAGACATCAGTCTCCACAGCAGGCTCTATGAATTTGATGGTGGGTCACATGAACCTCAGGTCCCTGCATGTGCATCATCTCTTCAACTTTATTCACTAGTCATTTCTTCATCAATTTGCATGGTCAAGCAGTGGGGTGGGTGCCATGTGTACATAAATAGGCAGTACCCAGGTCCATCTCTTAAAGTGTGGGAGAGGGTACAAGTGAGATCTACAAGCATGAGGATGGAGAAGCACAGAGGACCAAGGGGAGCTGGGGTCCTGGAAGAGCCCAGCCCAGGGGTTCAGGGAGGACTTCTACAGAAATGACAGTGGCAACCCTGGAGAGTAAGCAGCAGTTAGGGTTTTGAGATAAGAATGCCAGCTTATTTAAACCAGTGGTTGTGAACTACTGCCCTATGTCAACATGCACCGTGACCAAAATTCTATCCCTAGGAAGACCCCCCTGTAATGCTTGCCACCCTAAGATGGTGTGGAAAGAAAATGAGAGCTCGAATTTGCATCACTTAGGGACCTTTAGTTGATGAGTGGTAGGAAATACAACTCAAACTGGCTTAGGCATAAAAGAGATCAGTTCACATACTAGAGACGCCCCAATGGGTGTCACTTCAGAAGAAGCCTAACCCAGGGGTGCCCATAAGGGCATTGAGACTTGGTTTCTCTGCATTCTTGGCTCTGCTGTTGTCTAGGTGGCTTCCTTCTTAGGTTGCACATGGTGGCTTAGGTCACTTCTGGGCTTGTGGCCCCCAAGACCAGTAGGAACAGAGCTCCTCTTACATAAGACCCAGGAATTGTATGACAATTGGAAGTTATATCTTAAGCCCACTGGTAACCAGACATGTGGTCAGGGGATTGGGTAATGATTGGCTTAACCAGAACATCTGCTTACCCCATCCTTAGAGCTAGAACCCCACTGGGAGCTAAGTCTCACAGTGTGACTTGAAGAGCAGTGTGAAGACAACAAATATTCACTACAGGTAATTACTGGTAGGAGTAAAAGGCAGTGCTGTAGACATGGACTAATGAAAACAATAAGGTTATAAGGTGACTTAACCATACACAGCTGGTGAATGGTAAGTCATGCTCTGAGCCTACGTTTCTCTGACTGCAAGCCACGGATGCCTACTAGCATCCTACCCTGGATCCTACTGAGCTCCTTGGTGTTTGGGGCTCACCTGTCTGGGTTCAACTGAATTTATTGCCAAGGCAACCACAGGTAACTAACCCCTGGCATGATAATGACATGCACTACACCATTTTTGAATGAATAAATGATAATTTTCCACCTTGATCTGTGCAGGCTGTGGAGTTGAAAATCATGTTTGTCTAAATCCATAAATTCACAAAAGAGATGGGAAAGTGAAGCTTTTCCATCTCCAAGAACAAAGGTTGTCACTTGACACTCTTTGAATTGTCAGCAATGACCCTTCACCTTTCCGAAATCTCATTTTTTATTCATTCGTTGATAATTTCGTATATGTATACAATGCATTTTTTTTTTCTTTTTGAAGCAGGGTCTCCCTGTAGCCCCAGCTGTCCTAGAACTCACTATGTAGACCAGGCTGGCCTTGAACTCACAGAGATCTGCCTGCCTCTGCCTCCCAAGTGCTGGGACTACAATGCATTTTTATCATATCAACCCAGTACTCTTCCTTCTAAGTCCTCACAGACCTCTCACCACATCTTCTCCCAACTTCATGTCCTCTTTTCATAGCCCATTGAGTCTAGTCAGTTCTGTCCTTATGTTCCTGGGTTGTGGGGCCATCCATTGGAGCATGAACATCCTAACGGGCCACTTCCTGAAGAAAACTGGCTCTCCTTACCCCAGCAGGCTTCAACTGCCAAAGCTCCTCAGCTAGGGGTGGGGCTTCAGGACTCCCTCCACCACCCACGCTGCAGTGTTGACTGGCTTGATCTTGTGCAGGTCTGTGCAGGCAAGCACAGCTCCTGTGAGTTCCTGAGTGCAATGGCCCCGATATGTCCAGAAGATGCTGTTTCACTGCAGACTTCTCCAACCTCTGGCTCTTAGAGTCTTTCTGCCCCATTTTCTGCAATGTTCCCTGAGCCGTGTGTGTGTGTGTGTGTGTGTGTGTGTGTGTGTGTGAGAGAGAGAGAGAGAGAGAGAGAGAGAGAGAGAGATTCCATTTAGGACTGAGCACTCCAAAGTTACTCATTCTCTGCAGTCCATCTGAACACACTGTTCAGTGGGTCATGGTAGGTTCTGGTGAGGAGATCTCAGACCAGTGGACAGACCAGATCAGCACAGCCTGGAGTTCCATCATGTATTCCCACCTCTTGGGCTTGCCTGTCCTTCATGAAGTTGTGGTTGTCCTTAGTCTCTATTCATAATACAGAATGAGACAAGAGGCACCCATTGGCCTAGTGGCCACAACAGTCCCAGCTTAAATGTGGCATTTAAGGTCCTGTGTGATCAGAGCTCTACTCACTCCTATTCATTCAATCACTGTAGCTACTGGTTTGTTTATTTAGAGGGGTGTGTGTGTGTATGTGTGTGTGTTGGGGGAGGGGTTGAGACATGGTGTCCCTGTAGCTCCAGCTGTCCTGGAACTCATATTGCAGACCAGGCTGGCCTTTGCCTCTCGAGAACTGGGATTAAACACATGTGCCACCATGCCTGGCCCTAGTTATTTTTTTTTATAAGGAAATTCCACTTCTAGACATAACCAGCAATTCCACCAATAGACATAAAACCAAACAAATTAAAAACAGGGACTCTAACAGATATCTGTACATCACTGTTCCTAAGCAGAATTATTCATAGTAGCTAAAAGGTAGAAACAACCCAAATGAACACCAACAGATGAGTTGATCAAGTGGAATATTATGTGTCCTTTTAAAGGAAATTCTGACATGTGCAACAACATAGATGGAGCTTGAGGACCTTGTGCTAAGTGAAATAGGCCAGACATAGAAGGACAGATGCTATAGAATTCCACATATATTCGATGCCTAGAGTAGTCAAACTTCCAGAGACAAAAATGTAGGCAGAGATTACTAGGGGTAGAGAGAGGGCAGAGTGGACAGTTTGTACTTGGGAAGGTACAAAAGTTTAGAGACAGAGCAGATCACTGTAAAATATGGCAAATGGATATAATACCACTGACCTGTACACTTAAAAATAGCTAAGACAGCTTTTTAAAGGCTCTAAGAAATGGACTGAAGAGATGACTCAGTAGTTAAGAGCACTGGATGCTCTGGTAGAGGACCCAAGTTTTGTTCCCAGCACCCCCATGGTGTCTCACTACTATCCCTAACTCCAGTTCCAGGGGATTCAACACCTTCCTCTAACTTCCAGTCATTGTATGACATAGTTGTACTTACATACATGCAAGCAAAACACTCGTGCATAAAATAAAAATAATTTTTAAAGTTCTAAATATGAAATGAAAGTTTAAAACTCCCAAAGAACCATCAGAATGAAAGTATTCTAAAACTGACAGTAGTGATGATTGCAGATATCTGTGAAATTTACTAAAAACCATTGAAATGTCACTTACCTGCAGGGCACGTGAATTGCAGCCCAGCAAAGCTATTATTGGAGGGAGCCTGCCATGTGCTAGGTGCTAGGCCACCACACTGCATCCTCCTGGGATTTGTAGCTTTCTCTAGAGATACATTCCTACAGACTCTCTTGCCTAAAATCCCTATAAAATGGCCATCCAGGAGTGATCGCACTTCACAGGGCACTATCCCAGGGATCAGCATTGTGGAAAGTAGGTAAACAAATAATGTGGTCTCCAGAATGAGTGGGACCACATTGCAGAGAAGGGTGACTCTGGGTCTCAGTGGATGGAGCAGGAATGACCTTGACCCACAGGGCAATGAGCTTGACCAAGGCCTCAGCTTCCCCAGTGGAACAAAATGGTCTGAATATACTGTCCTACCCACCTAGTGTTTTCTCTATTTTCTACCGTCCTACCTACCATCTATCTATCTATCTATCTATCTATCTATCTATCTATCTATCTATCATCTATCTATCTATCATCTTTCAATCAATCATCATCTATCTATCATTTATCTATCATCTATCTATCTTTTATCTATCTAACTTCTATTATGTGACCAGGGAAGCCCCATAGTACATCCTTGGGCCCTAATCTCCCTGATCTCAGAGCTGACAGATCACAGGTCCTCTGGGAAGGGCTTAGCAGACAGACCTTCCACCCAGCACAGTCCACCTGGCTGCCTGCTGCTGCACTCACCCTCCTTCCTCCCTCACTTTTTAGTGACTGTGCTGAGGATAGAACCCAGGCCATTGCACATGACCTAGACAGGTACTCTACCACTGAGCCACATTCTAGCCTTCATCTAGTCTCCTGAGGAGACGTACACCCCCTTCCCCCATCCCAGGACTGGAGTGCCACCTGGGACAGAGCTCAGAGTGACTCTGACAAAGCCCATGTCCCACCAACCCTATTGGGACTTCTACACTAGCATGTTGTCCCTAGAACCTGGCCCATGGAAGGTGCTGAAGACAGTTTTCTGGGCAGTGTTGAGAACACTAGAAAAGGGACTTCTGGGGAGAATTGACTCAGGAGGAACAGGGACAGCAACAAGACAGAGAGAGGGACCTTCTTGGGAATTCTCCCACTCTGCAGCTGTGGCTGTCCCTGACTTGGGGACACTGCTGAGGTCCTTCTGCCCTAGGATGTACTATACTTCAGGCTGTCCTCTTGAGCCTGCTGCTTGGATCCCCCGTACAACTAGCTGATGCAAACACTCCCCTTTTTTGGTGGTCAGTACCAGGTCTCCGTTATGGTAGCCCCTGCGAGGATTCAGCAGTCCCAGGGACCAGCACAGGAGGCCCTGGCAGACCAGAGACAGGATACCTGAACTGAGGGTCCCTGAGCAGAGACCAGGGCCAGGAAACTTGTTTTCCTACTGCAGGGACAGCCTGGTGACCTGGAAAGTGACCCTGGTGTGGGTCGAGATGCTCATGCTTTCTATGGTGACATCACTACGATGGGAACCCACACCTCAGCCATACCAACTACACAGGCTACATTGGAGCCAGGGAGACTCAGGCAGCTGATGTGCTTCTACATTTGGGCAGGCACATCCTGATGAACTTGAGGGTTTCACCAGTGGGAATCTTATAGTCACAGAATGTCACAATTACAGGGTGAGAATGAGATCTTATCCTCTCCAGCCATCCCAGTGGTGGGTGCACCCTGCTTGAGGCTTCCAGGGATGGAGACTCACAGTATAAGGCATAATCCCATGGCTGGGCCAGTGCTCTCACCAATAATTCCTGTAATTTCTCACTGCTTCTCAGCACCCACTCTTTTAGACCAGAGAATCCCTCAATACTCCACCAAACCCTTCCACATCCCTCTTCCTGCATTTCTCTTGTCCATACCAAATAGCCAGTAGTCCCTTAAACTCTGCCTTTATAATGTGACTTCATAGCCTTTCCTTAGTCATTTTGAATATGTTCAAAAGGATCAAAGATGGAACCCATGCCCAATCCCATGCTCCAAGTAGGGCCTCCTGGTGTGGAATGAAGTAAGGTCACACCTGTCCCAACCTAGACATTTGACTTCTATTAATGTAGCCTTGAGGGAGATAATGGGGGAGGGGGAGTCCGAAGTCTTGACAACTGTCAAACCAGGAGAAGCTGAACTCTTGTTCTTCTTCCCAGTGTTTGGCTTCCAGCTACAAAGAATGATGGTTGTTCCCCCCAATTTCAGACCATCTGCCTTTTAGGATAGCACCCCATTTTTCCCAAGATTGCCAACAGTTTGTGGTCCTTGAACAGTGGGACACACTTTTCTGAAAGCCTCAGCTAGCAGGGAGCAAAATCAGGGCTGAGGCTCCTGAGGCTCCTGGTGCCCTGTGGGCTTCCACACACCTTCCACCCTGGGTTACCTCATTCTTGTGTAGGGTGTGAATTCCCTGTTCTCTCTCTAGCTCAGTGTCCTTGCTCTTGCTCCTCTTGTTCTCTCCTCCTCCTCCTCTTCGTCCTCTCATCCTCCTTCTCTTCCTCCTCCTCCTTCCCCTCCTCCCCTTTTTCCTCCACCTTCTCTGCCTTTCTCCTTCATATTCTCTCTCTCTCTCTCTCTCTCTCTCTCTCTCTCTCTCTCTCTCTCTCTCTCTCTCTCTCTCTCTCTCTCTCTCTCTCTCTCTCTCTCTCTCTCTCTCTCCCTCCCTCCCTCTCTCCTGGCTGGGGGGGCAACACCCTGCCTCATTCCAAAAGCTCTCACTGTTCTCACCATCCCCTCCCCCTTTTCATATTGTAACTATTCCTCCTGGCTCAGTGGTATGCTCATTCTGTCACCTGCTCACTTAACCAAGCACTGTTTCTGTATCTACCCACCCATCAGTGTTTGAAGGCAAGGCTGATCGTTTTCTTATAGCAGAAGAAATCACGGAAAGCTGGAACACACAGCCCGGAAGGGCCAGGACTTTTACCCTGTCTTAGTTACTATCTATTGCTGTGATAAAAGCACTGACCAAAACCAACTTAGGAGGAAAGGGTTTATTGTATCTTACATCTCCCAGGTCACAGTTCATCACTGAGGGAAGCCAAAACAGGAACTCAGGGAAGGAACCTGGAGCACAGACCATGGA
The DNA here is from genome assembly GCF_000622305.1 of Nannospalax galili. Classification (NCBI taxonomy): domain Eukaryota; kingdom Metazoa; phylum Chordata; class Mammalia; order Rodentia; family Spalacidae; genus Nannospalax; species Nannospalax galili. The sequence continues at coordinate 1,614,215 of NW_008343573.1, read as the reverse complement.
GAAATGCTGCTTATTGGCTTGCTCCTCTGGCCTCTGCTCAGCCTGCTTTCTTACATAATACAGGACCACCTACCCAGGGGTGGCACCACCCACGGTAGGCTGAACCTGTCATATCACTAAACAATCAAGAAAATGCCCCACAGGTATTGGCCACAGGCCAATCCAATGGAGGAAATTCCTCAGGTGAGGGTCCTTCTACTCAGGTGTGTCAAGTTGACAACTAACGCTACCCAGCACACCAGTCTCCAGAAAGTAAAGGGCAGACTCAGGTCTTGACCCACCCTAGGCTGTGAATGAAGGAGCGGGGATTTGCATTCAGAGCTGATGTGTACTCTCACACAGGAAAGGAGGTGACAAGTCATAGCAGAAGCCCTTGGCTGATGGTGGGGAGGGACTTCTGACATTTGCTAGATGGAGGAGTACCCTGTGCTGTCACTTCTAAGACTGCAACCCTGGTCAGATAGCTTGTATTGTTTGTGGTACCTGCTTTTTGCCTATGCCTTTAGGCCTTTGCTTTTTTCCTTTTTAAAAAAGACTAATGTCGCAGGTGGTATCCCTGTCTGGTGTCCCAGGTGCCTCTCTGGCTTTCTTTACAAAGTTCTTGACATCTGTAGTTTCTTTATTCTGAGCTCTCTCTAAATTGCCCAGAACGCCCTTGAACTCTGGGCTTGGGATTCTCTGAGTTCAGCCCCCAAGTGCCCAGGATGACATCGCCACCATGCCCAGCTATGCTCCTGTAAATTGCTTGCTCGGTGGTGAAATGCTCTTGCCAGGTGGGCTCGTGTTTCCAGCAGGGAGCTTCCTCTAAGTCCCTTCCTGGCCAGCTCCCTGCCACCACCCTGGCTGGGCTCAGATAGTTAAGTTGCAGAGCAGGAGAGAGGCAGAGTCAGAGCCTCAGCTCTCCACTCCTGCTCTGCTCTCCGTACACTCTGTCCACCTCCCTCAGGCTCCATTCCTCACCTGACTGCTGTACTCCTAGCCCCTTGCTACCCCTTTCCCTGTGACTAGTGCAAGCTTGACACATAGGCTGATGTTGAGGGATGGGGCACTTGTGATGGGGTGAGTTTCCCCCAACTAAATAACAACAAAATTTATAGGGATTTTTATGAGTGTCTTTTCTAAACCAAGGGCTCTGGACCCATTATCTCTCTTTATTGCCCCCAAATCTCCTCAGGAAGGCTATGCAGCCTCCACTTTACAAATAAGGAAATGGAGGTTCAGAGAAGTTACACAAAGGTTCAGATCCTGGCAAGTGGTAAATTATGTTCCACAGGATTGGCACTGTGGGATCTCTGACTGGAGTGCTGGTTCTTTCTATCCCACTGCCCTGCCTCCCTGGAAATAACACTGATGGACAGCCCTCCTCCTCTAAGCTCTGCCATTTTTGGATGTCCAGGGCAGCTGTAAGTTGGTTCTCACTTGCCACCCAGTGCTGTCAGGCCATGCTAGCCATGCCAGTCATGGTTGGCCATGGGGGTCCCATGGGGAGGGGGTGGAGTGGACACACTAATGTGCTCAGCCTTCAGGCCAGAGATCAAACAGCCAGCAAGGCCAGATGTAAATCACCCTCAGAGACAAACAGTTCCAAATGACCAGCACACCCAGATTCCCACAGACACCCTACACCACCCTCCTGTGCCTCCCTGCTGCCCCCAGGTGGGGGGGCCAAACATACCCTGGGAACCCAGTTACACTGGAGCTTCACAGGCCTCGTTTTTCCCACTTAGGGCTTCTTCCTCAGCTGAAGCTAAGATCAGGGGTCTCTGTAGGACCCAACATGTACACGTGGTTTGCAAAATGGTGTAGAGTAGTAAACTGGGCCTGGTAGCAAAATATTTGAGCACTTCCCAGCTGTGTGATGGGAGACAAGTTGTTTACCAACCTGCAGGATCGTGTCCATCTGTAATAAAGGGATGGCAATGATGGCCCCACTCTGTAGTGTATAGCCTAGCTCCTGCATAGCTGATGATAGAAAACAGTAGCTCTCTCCATACTGTATCTTGCCTATTTATTTATTCTTTTTTTAAAAATATTTTTTTGGCCTTTTTGAGACAGGGTCTCCCCCCTGTAGCCCCACCTGTCCTGGAATTCACTACATAGATCAGGCTAGCCTTGAACTCACAGAGATCCGCCTGCCTCTGCCTCCCAAGTGCTGGGATTAAAGGCGTGCACCACCACGCCCAACTTAAAAAATAATTTATTGAGAATTTCACACATACATATAAGCTGTTTTGAACAAATCCATGCCCACTCCTTCCCCTCCAACTTCTCCTATATCTCCCCATCACTTTTTTTCCTGGTAACTTCATACCATTACTTATTTAAACTTTAAAACCTTTAGCAAAGTAGATATTATCTCCATCCTTCGAGGAGTTACAGATTCCATACGAAGATGAGATTTCGCCCCATTCTTCCTGACCCACAAAGGGCTCCTCTGTCTACTTCACAAGCTGCCTTGGTTCTAAAAGAACTTTGTGTAAGATTACTAATAACCTCTGAGCAGGTTTATTTCCCACCATTAACACTATGAGAAGTTATGTCTCATACTTTGGACCCCTAGCTATTTTGCACATATGCTTTGCAGCAATGACAAGTGTCCTTGGAAAGACACAGTGACCTTCCAACACCTGTCCTGGGCTCCTCTGCCAGGCATGGGTAGAAGATGGAGTGGAGAGGCTCTCCTGCCCTTTGGTGGCATACCAGTGGTTGCAGGTTGGGCAGCGAGGGGCTGCAGCCTTGTCTGGCTCCTGCACTGAGGCTACCCACAGATAAGCCCTGGGCCTTCTATGGATTTTACACCCTCTGCACTGCCCCAGCAGCTCTGTGGGAACTGGAGCTGCAAGCTTTGCCCTTGGGGAGGCCAGGGCATCCCCTCAGACCCCCCTCCTTCACCCCAGAGGCCTGCTTCTCATCTCCCAGCACCACAGGCAGTAACCCTCTGTCCTGTGAAAGCCGAGGAGAGAGGAATGTCACATGAAAGGTGCCCGAGGAGGCCTGGCCAGCGTCAGGCCATCAAATGGCATGTGCCAGGTGGTTAGCATTAATAGAGAGGCTGCAGGGGGCAAGGGCTTGACTCTAGAGGTTTGACTGTATGCTACTAGCTGGCTGCTGCATTTCAGCTAAAGTAACTAAGGGGGCCCTTGTCCTCCTCACTAGCTCCACTCCACCTTAAGTGACACTGATTCTCATGTCATCTGTCACCTGCTCTCAAAATGCTCTTGCTGGTCTCCATTCCACTCTGAACCATCTGCCCATGACTTCCAAGCCATCTTGCATCAGGGCTTTGACTCTTCCCTTTTGTCAGTGCCACTGAAACAATCACTGTTTTAATGTTTTCAGCACATAGCACTCTTCTCATACTTTCCACAGTAAGTGACCAGACAGGAAGAGAGGGTCCCAAAATGGTACTTCCCAGTTTGGTCTGGAGTCCCAGGTGATGGTCCCTCACTAGCTTAGATGGTCCCTCACTAGCTCCCTTTGCCACGGGTGGCCTTTGCTGGGTGGAGGAAGAAGAAGGTTTGAGTTAGATGTCAGCAGGCTTGGCAGAAAGGGTGGGTCTAGGCACTGGCAAGGATTACAGTGCACCTCTGAGACATTGTGTCCCATGAAAGGGTATAAAAACTCAGTTTATGGTGAAGTTTCTTTTTAGTATTTGGTCTTCCTTGGGATATTTCTGACATTTTCCAGATCGTTTGGGGAGCACCTCTTGGTCCACTTTCAAATTTCCACAGAATGAGACCCAACTCTACCACCTGACTTTAACACTTTTGGTGACTCAGATTTACTTTACTTCTCTGATCATGTCCCAGTGGGACAGTCCCTGTGACCTATGTTCTGACCACATGGTCCATTTGCTGAGAGACTGCCACATTGGAATGAAACCTTCAAAGCTGACCGGCAGATGTCCCTGGCCCCAAGTCATATGATCCCTTCTCTCCACTTAGCACCAGCAGAGGCTAGGGGACACATGGCATGATGTGGCTGCATGCTGAGGGGATTCACAGGGACTTTGCATTGGTGGTGGTCTGGGTGGGTCTGGAAGGAGGGACACCAGTACTCTTGTTGAACATGTGAGGAACAGGGCTGCTGGGAAGGGCCTGCTTAGAACACAGAAGCTTGCTTCTCAGGAGTCGGAGCAAGAATGAGACACTTTCAATGTCTTGTTTTGAGAAGTCATGATGACAGTTCTGAGAATGGATTTGCAACAGGAAGACAGAGATGGGAGAGGAAGGAAGACAGTTGTGACCTTCCAGGTGGAATGTGCCAAAGGAAGAACTCAAGAACCCTGAGGGTTGCAATTATTTGGTTTAGTGATGTGGGTAAGGTCTTGTGGAAGCAACTAGGGCGATGGGGATTGAGATGGGATGCCTTCACTCTGTTTAAGGTCCCCAAGTTGTCTCTTACTAAGAATATTCCAAGATCTGTTTAGTACACTAACAGTCTTCTTGGCATAAAAATACTCTCACTGTTGGGTGCAGTGACTCACACCTGAAATCCCAGAATTTGGGGAAGATCCATTCTCTCTCTCTCTCTCTCTCTCTCTGAAACAAAAGAAAACAGCCAAATAAAACCAATGAAAAATTGGAATTCTCAAGGTCTTCCTCAGTCCTCTGAAAGGAGAATGTTCTAGAGAAAAGACCTAGAAATCTCCTTTCCAAAATGCTGCTCAGATGAATCTTTGATTTTTAAAAATTAATTAATTTTATTTATCTTTTTAAGAAACTGTTTCTCTAGGCTTCCCTTGAACTCCCTGTGACCATCTGAAGATGGTCTTGAACTTCTGATTCTCCTGAATCCTGAGATTACAGATGTGAGCCAACACACCAGTTGATACAGTGCTGGGACTCAAACCCAGGGCTTCCTGCATGCCAGACTCTCCACCAACCATGTTCTAGTGACTCTTACCATCAGCTGACTCTGAGGCACACTGCTGACAGTGATGGCCTGCTGCAGGTTCCCACTGGGCCACACCAGGATTATGAGCTGTCAAGGCTAGCATCAGCTCCTTTCTGCCTTAATTTCTCCAGAATGCAACTCAGGCCCTGTGTTGCCCATGGCTGGCACTGACTGGATGAAAGATGATTTCCTCTTGTGTATTTCAGTAAGTATCACCAGGCCTCTGGTGGCTCGGGGTGACTGGTCCATCCTATAACCATTCTTCCCAAATCCTATTCAGCCCTTCTTACATCCCAGCACTTGCCTGTTAGTTTTGAAGGTTTCGTTCCAGTGTGGCAGCCTGATGTGCTCCATGATTTTAGATGCAAAACCCTAGGGGTTTCTACCTTTTATTTTTAAGATGAACAATGGTGAAAAATAATTACTTTTGTATGTCTTTTTTAATAAGAAAGGAAAGTTACCAATGGGAAGGTCTTCAAAAGGCCACTTCTCAAACTCAAGATTTACTTGAAAGCACATACTCTCTTGCTGGAGGCCAGGCTTGGTATGTTTCTGATTACACCGGTGACCCTCACCCCTAAAACCCTTTGTAGATGGGCCTTTTTTCTAGACAACCTACTGATGAGCAAATGATCTAACAGATTTCACACCACATAAATTTAAGCCTAATAAATGGCTTCAAGTTCAGAGCTCCTAGTTCTGGGTTCAGAGAAGTACAATCTCTACAAAAGCAATTGTGTAGACAATTAATAAACCCACACACAGCACTGGAAAAAGGTGAATTCTGCTCCTGATCTCCTGTCCTCAAACAATCTCCATCCAAATGATTAACTTTGGGAAGTCATGATTTACCCTGGGGGTTCTTGTTGGAGTCATGGTAAGAGAGGTCCGCCTAGTCACAGATATCTCCTGTCTTGTTCAATACGGGAGTCACTAGTCATATGTAGCTACTTACTTTTAAGTATTTGATAATTAAATCAAACATTGAGGTTTTAGTTGTACTGGCCACATTTCAAGGGCTCAGTAGCCATATGTTACTTAAAATGACTGAATTACAGCACAGGGTAGAACATTTCCATCACCACACAAAGTTCAGTTGGACAGTGCTGGTCTATTAGGCAGAACCTCTCAGGGCCCAAATTGTTTGTTTTGTACCAATTATCTGTAACTGTACCTCCCCTGGGTCTGATTTATTACATCTATCTAATTAAACAAATTGAAGCAAAGTTCATACCAAAAATATAGACTAAAAAGAAATCCTATTGTTAACGGGAAAGAAGGAAACTTAATTTTAAATCTGCTGATGAGCTTCAGTTTCTTTCAAGTCTCTGCTATTTTGGGTGATGTATTTACAGCTTTGGGGATGAACAATCTTCATTATTCAAGACCAGAAAATAAAATCTGCCTTCTTATTCTCATTAGATAATTGTTCTGTTTGAATTAACCAGGTAATTACTCTGGCTGCCAAGGACATGTGCATGTCAGAGTCTCTTAGGGGCAGTAAATAAGGACTGGACCTCCTGAGTTCCACAGTCTTTTGGACAGGTGGCCAGGGGAAGAGTGAGGGATTAGCTAAACTGCATGGCTGGCTTGTAGCAGAGGAGTTTGTTGTCCTTAGTTGATGATCCTTGAGCCTCAGTTTACTTAGTAGGGGGAGCTATTCAGTCTTAAGCCAAACTGTGAACTTGTGGGTTTGCAGCAGTCCTGGGAGGTCCATTCTTTGCTTCAAATGATTATGTGTGTGTGTGTGTGTGTGTGTGTGTGTGTGTGTGTGTGTATGTGTACATGTGAGTACACACATGTGTATGTGTGCACTTGTGACTGTAGAGGCCAGATATTAACTTTCTTAATTAAAGTGTCTTTCACTTGATTTTTTTCAGTCAGGGTGTCTCACTAACTCAGAGTTCACCTATTGACTTGACTGGCTGGCCAGGGACCTATACGAACCGGCCTATCTCTGCCCTCCTCCTCCAGCACTAGGGTTACAAACATATACCACCACTGCTTGACTTTTGCATGGATGCTGGGAATCCAAACTCAGGTCCTCATGATTGCACAGCATGCACTTTATCAACTAAACCCTCTTCCCAGCCCTTACTAAATCTAAATTATTGCAGGTCATCCTCAAAGTTGGTCTTCTAACTTCTACAGTCAGAAATGGGCTTTGCCTCATCAGACAAAGGGTTCTCTAGTCATGAGGAAGGGGTTCAGATGTGGGATAGCCTAAAAGAATGACAAACAACCACTAGTAAGTTAGTCTGCATCTTTCAGTGGGGAAATTTAGTTTGTTTCTACTCAAGATTGTTGTTGGGTAACAATTTACATCTACCTTTTCTTTCTTTCTTTCTTTCTTTCTTTCTTTCTTTCTTTCTTTCTCTCTCTCTTTCTTTCTTTCTTTCTTTCTTTCTTTCTTTCTTTCTTTCTTTCTTTCTTTCTTTCTTTCTTTCTTTCTTTCTTTCTTTCTTTCTCTCTCTCTCTTTCTCTCCCCTTCCTTCCTTCCTTCCTTCCTTCCTTTCTTTCTTTCTTTCTTTCTTTCTTTCTTTCTTTCTTTCTTTCTTTCTTTCTTTCTTTCTTTCTTTTGTTGTTGCCAGAGACAGTTTATTAATAAAGAGAAAGATACTTGTAAGAATGAAAGTGGGCTCAAAAGCTCCAGACCTCAGTGTTGTGACCCTTATGGGACATTTACACAGCATCCACCTGCCTCCACATTTGTACACGGCACTCTCCCTCACATCCTTACATGCAGCCCTGGTGGGGAGGGATTTCTAATCTTTTGCCAGTTGGCTTCATTCATGTCATCTTGGTGTTTTTCTGATGAGTTCCTCCCTCCTGCCACAAAATTATGTCTAGGTGTCAGCATACAGACTGGTGGGGTGACTGAGCTCTGTTTTGTTGGCACTCACATGCTTATTCATGTACATACTCTTTATGGCTGTTTTACTCCATTGAGGCAGATTTCAGCCATTTTCTTAATCTACTTCTGTTTGTTTTAAATGTTCTGTGTTCTTTTTGTGCCTCCTGCTGTGGCTTACTGGTGTATTGTGTTGATAAGTTTTGATTCTTTTTGATTTCTCTTTTGTGCATCTACCCTTCTACTGGGTTTTCATCACAATAACTCTCTTTCATATTTGAATGTAGGACTCCCATCAGCATCTCTATAAGGCTGGCATGGCAATGATAAATCCCCTCCATTTTGGCTTGTTTGGGACGATCTTTATTTTTCCTTCATTTCTTAAGGCTATCCTAGCTGGGTATAGTATTCTTGATTGGTCCTTATCTTCTTTCAGGACTTGAAATAATTCTCATTTCCTCCTGGCATAGAAGTTTTCTGTTGAGGAATCTGCTCTTCATATGATGATTGACAATGATTGCAGACTTAAATGTGACTTGACTCTTTCTAGTCCAATTCTCAGCTTCTCTCTTTGCCTGGTACTTTTACAATCTGATTATAATAAGCTTTAGTAAAGATATTTTCTGATCAAACCCATTTGGAGCCTTGTATATCTCCTGAACCTCACTATCTTTTGTCTTTACCAAGGTTAGGGAAAAGGTTTATCTATGCCTTTCTCCTTTCCTTCAAGAACTCCAAAAATGTGAGAATTTGCTCCTTTGGTGGTGACTCAAATGCTGTCTTGATTATTTTTAATTTTTATTTCTTTTTGGTTATTTAAAAATACTTCTTTTGGGGCTGGGCACCTGCACATGGTGCATGCCTTTAATTCCAGCACTTGGAGGCAGAAGCAAGTGGATCTCAGTAAGTTCCAGGCCAACCTGGTCTACATAGAGAGTTCTGGACCAATCAGGGCTACATAGTGAGATCCTGTCTCAAAACAAGAACAAAAACAAAACTAAACACAACCTGTTTTCAAGTTTGAAATTTCTTTTTTCTGCTTGATCTACTCAACTCTAAGGCTTTCAGTTCTAATTTTTTATGTGACATGCTGAGAATATCAGATCCGAGATTTCTGTTTGAATATTTTTCAGTCTTTCTGTCCTCATTTATAACATGGATTGTTTTTCCAGTTTTGTTGGTGTATACTTGCGTCCTCCTGAATCTACTTGTTTCCTTATAGCCATTCTTCTGAATTCTTTGCCAGTCATTTTTGTCACTGTCCTTTTCTTAGAGGTTTGTTGCCAAGGACTTATTGTGTGGTTTGCAGGCATCATGTTGCCTTGTTTCTTCTGCATTTCTTGTGACCCTACATTAAGAATTACACGGCTGGTAAACAAATCATCTCCACTTTTATAAAGTGGTTATTGTCATCTTGCTTTCTCTTGAAGCTGTCCTAATCCTGGTTCAGAAAGCTGTGTTGATTTTGGTTCCAACTGGAGACCACAATTGGTTTCTAAGTCTCTCCATAGTTTCTCCTGCTTAATCCAGGAGTTTGGGTGCAGTGGAGAGAGATGTTTAGTCTCAAGGGGCCACTTGAGAAAGAGCTGCTCTAGATGTCAGGTGTACACAGCAGCAGCAGTGTGGCTTAAGCTGGCTGGGTGCACAGGGTCAGTGTGGCTGACAGTGTAGTTCAGCACCCAGCCCATGCTTCATCAGCTTGGGATCTGGAGGTTTAGGGACAGACAGTGCAAGTTCCTTCTCTGGAGCAACACTATGATGCAAATGCCTGAAAGCTCCTCTAATAGGCCCCAATCTTTCCTTCCTAAAGTGAGATTTGCTAGTGACCAAGATGAGGTTTCTGGTATTCACAACAATGGTACCTGGAGCTGTCTTATTCACCATTTCCTGTCTAATGAGTGACTTTCTCAGCTGGGGAACCAGGATTATAGCTTCCAGAGCTCTTTATTCTACTCCATGCAGCTGACTATCCCAAGTCTGTGTCCCTTGCTGGGTTCTAGTACCACTCTCCTTAAGATGCAACTATTTGCTATTCTGATTTATAGAAGAGGAGGCAAGTAGAGGGCCCTTGTATCTCCAGCATGTCAAACCTAACGCCTCTAAAAACTGAACTGATGATCACTGTTCCCCATCTCATATTCCCTCATATTCACCATGTCAGTGAAAAACACTGCCACTCTTTGGGTTAAGCAAACCCAACGTCCTGGATTTTTCATCATGCCCTCCCTTTCTTTCTCTTCCTACAGCTAACTCACCACCCAACTGTGGATTTTATGTCCCAAAGTGCTCCTAATGTCTATTCACTTCTCTTCATACCCATCAATGCCTTGGTCCAAACTGTAGTCATCGCTTCCTAGGCTGCTGCTATACACACCTGATGAGTGTCAGAGCTGTTAGCACCTGCTTCTCCCAGGACGGCCTCACTGCTGAGGTCAGAGTGGTCTCCCAAATGAAATCTAACATTTTAAATCCCTGTTTTCAGTTCTTTAATAGTTTCCATTGACTTAGGGGAAAATCAAGGCTCCTTAATTGACTTCAAAGCCTTCCGTCTTCTGTCCCTTCCAGTCTCTGGTCTCATCCCTCATGCCTTTCTTCTCCTCACCTTGCAGACCTGTCCCCTTGCAATTGTTAGTCTCTCATAGCCTGTGCTACTGTTTCCTATAGATCCTCTGCTGCGGCTGCTTCCTTAATCACCCCTCATGCCCTGGCTGGTTGAGTCCATTCATTTTCCCCATCTCAGTCAAGCATGGCTTCTTCAAGGATGTATTCCATGAATTCCGTATCAAAGTCAGTTCCCCCGTATAGGTTCTCAGAGCACCAAAGGTCTTCCCTTCAGAGTCCTTGTTACAGCTGCAATGCTGCATTTGTTTGTATGATAAATAGACAAGCATCCTTCTTTTCAAGTAAATTGTAAGCTCTATGATGAGAAGGCTCATACATCTGTGCTCACTGAAGATTACCTGGTCTGACTCACAATGAGCACTTGATGACATTGAACCACTGAATGAATGAAAGAGCTACAGTACGGAGTACACCAGACTTGCTCTTTTCTTTAAATGTTATTTATTATTATTATTTGTGTGTGTGTGTATGTGTGTGTGTGATATGTGGATGTGGATGTGCATGCCATAGCATGTGTGTGGCAGTCAGAAGACAACATTGTGAAGTCAGTTCTCTCACTCCACCTTTACATGGGTTCTAGAGATCAAACTCAGGTTGTCAGGCTTGCATCATTCAGTGGCATATGCTTTTATCCACTGAGCAGACTCACCTGCCCCATACCTGGTTTTGAATCTTCTTTTATTCATCACTTTCTGATTTGTATTAACTTATCAAATCATTTATGTGTCTGAGACCCAGTTTCCTAATGTGTAGAAGAAACTATTTCATAGGGACTTAGGAGAACAAGTGAAGTAATTGTGATAGAGTGCCTAGAACAGCCAGGGTCTAGCACATAGTTGGCACTTGGGAGATGGTTGTTGCCAGTACCAAAATATCCCTCCTACTTGAGAATCATGTCCATATTTTGTCCCCAATGTGGTTAAAAGTGAATGAACAAAATTTGTACAGCATGTTCATAAAACACAAAATTCCATTAAAGGAAGAAATATATGGGTATTTGTCATATACATAAAAGAAAGAAATGATAGGAATATTCCAAAAACACTGTCTCTTAGTGATAAATTTTGAATTATTAAATTTTCCTTTAACCACCTTCTAACACCATAAAATGATTTGTTATTTTAATGTAACAAAACATAAATGTTATTTTTCTATAAAGAAAACTAAGAGAAATGTTATTACTGTAAAAGAAGAGAAAAAGATAAAAGGAAAAGAAAAATCCAAACAGGAAGGGAAGAGAAGGGAGAGAGGACAGCGCTGGTTTACCAGCTCCAAGGGGCCCATCTTTGTTGGAGGCAATTGGAGTTCTCATTGTTTGGCAAAGTTTCATTGGAATTTTTAATGTTAAATAATCTTGGACCCCAATTAGCCCACTCGCTGATGATCAATAATCCACAGCAAAGAAGTTCTGCACTGGGCTGGAAAGGATGCCACCTTGGGCTCCAGCCCCAGCATGGCCTCCCTGTATGCTGAACTTTGAAGCATCTTTACCCTCTTCATCTGCCAAAACAGAACAGCTGTAGCTGCCTATTACACTTTAAATCTGTGGTAAGTTGCAAGAATAACAGCAAATCTCTGCTACTCTGAGTACTTTACATAGCTTGACTCATTTATGCTTCAAAACAACCCCCTAAGTTAGATATTATTATCATTTACTGCATAGATGAAGAAACTGAGGCCCAGGGCATTTTTATAATCATCCATACATAGGACAAATAGGGGTTGAGTCAGGAATCACATCTAAGCAGGGTGGCTGCCCAGAGAAGTGCATACGACTGTAAGTACTACACCAAGGGGCAGCTCTCAGCTTTGAACCAGAGGCTATTTGGAAAAGAGATTGAAACAGTTGATATATGTAACCAAGGGAAACTTGGTTTGTTGACTTTTAAAGCAACTGGCTTCTTAGGCAATGTTTTTTAATTGTTAGGGAATAGGAGTACGTATAAACCCAGAAAAGGATGCACATAAATAAAATATTTTCACCTTTCTTTGAAAAAAGTTTCCACCAAGAACACAAGAGATTTTCTAAGCCGGAAACAATACTCCTTTTTCAGCATTTAGATGTCATCAAGCTGACATTCAGAGTAGAGGCTGAGGAGATTTATGATGATTGCTTAGGTAAAGAAAACGCTCTCCTTCCTTCCTTTCCCTTCCTCCATCCCTCCCTCCCTCCCTCTCTTCTTTCTTTCCTTCCTCCCTTCCTCCTTCCCTCCTTTCCTTCACATTCTCTTTTCCTGAAGGTAGCTATTCATTCTTACTGACTGAGCTAATATTTAGTCCTAGTTCCATACTGGTCCCATGCTCCAAAGCTGTAAATTGCCTTGAGATCGGGTTTCCAAGCCTCCTTGGTGGATGAGACTGAGAAAGGTCACCTGGTTCACCCCTTCACCCACTTCGCCTTCCACCTAAACTGTCCCCAACAGATGGAATGTGGCTCTGTTTGCAGGGACCTCCAGGGAAGATGTCTCTGGCCTCTCCCCGGGAAGTCCTCATCAGTCCTTAATCAGAATGTTTAGGGCCCGTGAGAGAGCTGCCTCGGAGTCCGGCTTATCAAGGTGGGATTTATTTACTTACTGTCCAAATCATTTCACATCAGCTTAGCTTGTTGCTCTCTGCTCACCGGCTGAGAACCGAGGTGACAGATCACCCAGTTGCTTATTTAACCAACCATAAACAGGACTTGAAAGAAGTGAGTTTGCTGCACATAACTCATCTTTGGAGAATCTGACATGCATCAAGTTGATGGTAAACTTCTGGTCATTATCTAAAGACACTTTTTCTGCCTTTTTTTTTTCTCTCTCTCTCTCTCTTGTCTTCCAAAGGGAGCTACTGACCTCAGAAAACTCACTGGTTTTATGCCATGGAAATGGGAAGAAGAGCACCGATACCAGTCAGAAAATCACCTCCACCCCAAGGGGCCTGGGCCATTGAAAGTTTCCTACCTCTCTGGGCTTAGGGCAGGAGGAGGCTGTAACAGAATTGTTGTAATAGAATTATATGTTAATAAAGGTTGTGATTTCTGACCTATATGAAAGGGAGCTGTGTCCCACATTTCATAGAATGAGTCCAATTTAAAGCACGTGGTTCCTTTTTCATTGTTCCCCTCCCCTCAACCCTCCTTACTGTTACCAAATAAGGGAATAAATGGAAGGTTGATCACTTCCCCCCAAGGACTGTGATGACTGTTGGGATTTTAGGAAACATTATTTAATTAAAAATTATCACAGGGGCTGGAGAGGTGGCTCATTGGGTAAAGTGCTTGTAGTGCAAGTGTGAGGACTACAGTTCAGATCTCTAGCACCCACATAAAATACCAGGTTACATAAATACAGCAGCCTGCCTGTAATCTCAGCACCTGGGAGTCTCTGGGTTAAGGGGGAAAGACCCTTGCTCTATGCATAAGGTAGAGAGAGCTGGAAGAAGACATCAGATGTCAACATCTGACCTCCATGTGCATTCACACCCTTACACTTGTTCCCCCGACATGTGCACACATACATACATGTGCACACAAATACACATGCCAAAAAATCACAACCCTGCATGACTTACATTGTAATTACATATGAGGACACAGAGGCCAAGATAATCTCTACATGTTGCTTAACCACACTGGTGGGGAACTCGTAGTTAGGTTTCAAGTCCACATTTCTCAGTTCACCATAGACTTCTTGAACTGCCTCTCCTATATCTTCCAGTGCAGGGGAAATGGTAGATGACAGGGGAGATTATATACAGTAACCAACAGTACAGCTAGGTGTGTGTGTGTGTGTGTGTGTGTGTGAAATGACTGACATACAAGAAGCTAAAAGACTAAAGAGCAAACAAAAATGAGGTTGAAATAGGCAGAAAGAAATGACCTGGGCGATGGCAATAAGAAAATTAAATAGATAGCAGAGCAGAAAATGAAGTGATAGGGTACTGCTTTCATAGCGACAGTTCTTAGGAGCACTGCCCATGGAAGCTGAGGTCACATACACCAAGCTGTGCAATATGTATCAAACACTGCTCAAGAACCAGCAAACACCCTGTGAATGGTGGAACCTCCTCTTTTGGAGAGAAATAAACCCTCTGGTTAACAGTAAATGTGCCACCCCATGTCCATGCTCACCCCAGAGTCTATGAGTATCTCAGGAGTATGATGTGAGAACACATACGTTTCCCTGGACAACTAGAGCCCAGGAGAGACTTCTGAGTTCTCCTGAGGGAACCCTGAGATCAGTTGCTGCATAGTTTTATTTAGAGCAGAACATTTAGCAATTTCTTGAGACCTTCTTGGGGCCCAGGGAATGCACACCATTTCCTATGTGTTTAGCTCAATGGATGATGGAAAGAAGGGGGACTATTCAGTCCATGGTTGGAAGGGCCAGTTTCAAACCCAGAGGTCTATATTTGATGTGACCATAAATCCCTTGTGGGAATTAGAGTTTTACAAGAGAAAAAATATATATATATATTTGGGTTCATTGACTTTCTACAAAAGAAGCATAGCAAACAGTTTGGCTGACCTTCAGTAAGTTAAACAGAGATTTGCCCTGTGCCTCAGGATTTCCATTCCTAGGTGTATTCCAAAAATACTGAAAACAGGTATTCAAAAACACTTGTGTAAGAATGTTCTCAGTAGCACTATTTACAATAGCCAAAAGGTGGAAGCAAACCAGATGCCCATCATTGATGAACAGATACCAAAATGCGATCTATCCACATGATGGAGTACTGTTCAGAATGAACACCAAAGAATGAAGCATAGCTACAAGCAGTGACATATATAAACCTTGGAAACAGTGCTCAGTGAAAGTGAAACACAAAGCATCCCATATGGGCTGGAGAGATGGCTTAGCACTTAAGAACACTAAAGCCTGACGTGTTGGCGCACGCCTTTAATCCCAGCACTTGGGAGGCAGAGGCAGGTGGATCTCTGTGAGTTCGAGGCCAGCCTGGTCTACATAGTGAATTCCAGGACAGCTGGGGCTACAGGGAGACCCTGTCTCAAAAAAAAGACACACACACAAAAAAAGAACACTGACTGCTCTTGCAGGGGATCAGTTCCCAGCAGTTCCTAGCTCGTGTATGGTGGCACACAACCACCCATAACTCCAATTCTAGGGGATCTGACTCCCTCTTCTGGCCTCTGTGGGCATTGCACAAACAGGTGCACTTATATGACAGGCAAAAAACACTCATACACATAAAAATAAAATTTAAAAGACCCCATACTGTACGATTGCATGCATGTGGAACCGCTACAACAGCTGCGTCCACAGAAACGGAAGGTGAGAGGTTTGCCAGCTCAGAGGTGAGGGGAGAGCTCCTGCTTTATGGGGACAGCATTTCCATTGGGTAGTAAGAATGTTCTGGAAGTAGAGATTTGTGGTGACTGTACCACATCAGGAATGGGCTAGATACGCTGAACTGTGCACTTGAAAATGGTTGAAACTGTAACTTTATATTACACACATTTGACAATAAAATTATACAAGGAAGGAGTCTGTGGTGCTGTGTTTACGTCAGCAGAACCCTCTCCTTGGGCACAGAGCTGTGTGGAGATGGGTTTCCTCACACCAGCTCTGAGCAGCAACCCACACTCCTGAGGCCCCAGCACACACAGCCTGTGTATCCCCTGCCCACCTGTAGGGTCTCCTCGGTGCTAGACAAAGACCCTTTCTTTCCTCATGGGCAGGAGGCACGCAGGGGCACAGTGGATGCATAAACATGGGCAGGAAGGCAGGCCGCCTGAAAGCTTCCAAAAGCCCCTTTCTGACAAGTGAAAAATGTTGGTGACTTGAAGTCACAGGGCCAGGCTTTTAACAACCCTGCGCGTATTTATTTAACCCAGTAAATACGTTTATTAGCAAGGCCGCCTTTGTACAGCAGGTAATGGACTTCCCATATGGTTCTGCTTTGCAGACCCGGCCATGACGGCTCACACCTAGCTCCCCTCCCGTCTCTGAGGTTAAGACCTTGGTGTGTTACCACTTCACTGCCTTGGCCCCTGCGTGTGTGTAATTACAGTCTTTCCCAGAGAGGAGGAAATCCCCGGGCTTCGGCCTTAACTAGCCCCGGCATTGCACTTCCAGAGGGCACGTCTCAGAGGGGGGAAGAGAGAGCCAATAAAGCCTTCACATTATTAACTTTTTCCTTCTGAAAAGAAGCCTGAAAAATACCATTGCCCCACATTAAAGGATGTGTGTGAGAGCCGCCACCGCCTAATGAAGAGCTCGGACCCTGGGCCACATGCGAGGTCTGCAAAAGCCCCTTTTAACTAACCTTGATGTCGTGCCAGGCCTGGGGCTGTGGACAGGGCACGAGGCTGGAGTGGGGCAGGCTGCACCCACCCCCTACTCAGAGCTAAGGTTTTCACCTGACATAGGGGTCTTGGGTGGCAGGGCAGCATAGGGGATGACATGGAGATAGGCAGATAGTCCCAAAGGACTGTGTGGGGCATGTATTTCCAACACCAAGTTGTCTTCCTGAGGTGTGATGAGCCAGAGCTGGGCTCCAGTGTCCCCACAGCTGAGACCTCCTGGGAGAATGTGACCAAAGGTACAGTAAATAGTGGGCTTTCTCCAGCCGCCAGGCATCCTCCTCACAGGCCAATGTGACCGTCCCTAACTAAGGATTTTTGGTGTTTTAAGAAAGGCTGAAATTCGGGCTGGAGAGATGGCTCAGAGGTTAAGAGCACTGGCTGCTCTTGCAGGGGACCTCGGTTTGATTCCCAGCACCCATGTGGCAGCTAACACCTGTCCATAACTCCAGGGAATCCAATGCCCTTTTCTGACCTCGGTGGGCATTATACAACATGTGTGCTCTTACACACATGCAGGCAACATACTCATATACATAAAATAAAAAAAACACAAAAATTTTTTAAAAGAAAGAAAAGCTGAAATTGCCTCCCTAGGCACTCTGGAAGTACTGTGGTTGCAGTTATATGCAGTGGAGCAGTGGACAGACACCAGCCCATGAGAGACGACACCCATGTTTTGCAATGAGGGCTGGTCATAGTGGCCTGGCCCTCTGTGCTAATGCTCTCAGGGTTATAGTAGTGCTTATCTCCTGGGGTGCACTGCAAAGAGCCCAGGGGTAGACAGGGCTCAGGAAGCAGCCTCCCTTCTTTCTCCCTAATCCCAAGCAGGAAGAGACCCAGGACCAAGTCAGGAGTTTAGAGAAGGGGTAGTCTCTCTGGCCTCAAGATCTTGTTTCCTGGTATGGAGGATGTATGCCTTCCTCTCGCCTCTGTTGCACTGGATGATTGTACAGGCAGCTTGCCAGACCCAGGGAGAGCTTACCAGGTCTACCCTCTGCAAGCCCCCCCCCCCCCCAGCATCTGGGCAGGAAAGGCTTATCTCCCACTCCCTTTCTACCGTCCATGCCTCCAAAACTACCACATATATTTGTGGGTGCTGGGCACTGGCAAGTCCATGGAAGGGAAGGGACAACCCACATAGATCGGGAAGCGAATGGAGCCCCGTCCCATCCTGCCATGTGAATGCCCTGCTGATCAAGTAAAACCTTGGCATTGGAGGGCCAGCAGTGCCTACAGTACAGTCATTGTAGACATGACGAAGGTGGGATAACTGATATTTAATTTTCCTTCACTGTTCCTGAAGTGCTTTGGCATGTCTTGTCTCATCTGGCTCTCATTGTGGGAACAGACAGGCACTAGGAACCCTTGCCATGTGTAGACAGAGTAAAACTCTACAGGAAGGGCATACTCAACTGCCACCGTCAGGCATGGCAATGGCAAGACTACGGCTGATGTGGCCACGGACCTCGTTGTTTAATGGCTTTGTCACCAGATACTTGTCCTGAAACTAAATAAATTCCTGTGCTTCATGCTCTGCCCCATCATAGGTCTGTACATCCCTGGAAGAAACTACTTTGGCAACCTCAGTGGATCACTGAACTCAAATACCAACTGTTTGCAGATGGCTTGTAGTCAAGGCACTTCATTCATTCATTCATTCATTCATTCAGCAAGTACTAATTGGGCAGCTGTACTCTGCAGTGACCAAAACACACCCAGATCCCTGTAGTGCATGCTCATAAAAGCACACGGCTTAGTGCTAGGCACAGTGCCAATACGTAGCAGTGGCTTGACTTCCATTTGTCCATTCTCCAAGTGCTTTGGAGAGACAGCCATGCTGTTCTCTCCCGCTAGAGTAGAAGAAGGAGGACAAGGTCCATCTCTGAGCAGCTCCCAGACCTTGAAGCAGGCAACAGAGGCATGGGAAAACCACCTGTTGGCCCCTGGAATTGCTTTTCCTGGACTAGGAGTGGTTGGGCATTGTCATGCCTGAGCTGGTGATAATGGATTCCACAGCTAAGTGCTCCTAATGGGTGCCTGTCTAGGTGAATGATTTTCTCAGTGACACCAAGCATTTTCTGTACCAGTTACCCACTGTGTATTGTTTATTTACAGGCTCATCAAAGAAAGTGCCAGTTCCTCTACTCAAAAATGGGGGTGAGGCAGGCTCAGGAGCCAGATTTAACCCATAAGGTGATTGTAATCATTTAGTTAAAATGTCCATGTGAAGTGCCTTGAATGGCACTGGACAGACAGTGGGCAATAAGAAAACTGGGATACTTATTTTTGTGTTTATTACTGTTGGGGCCTCAGATTCAAACCTGGAAGGTACACGTCTTTGCTCGCAAAAGACCCACATGCTTGCCAAAGCCAGTGCAGTCATATTTTCCGGGAGGGACTTTACAGGTAAGACGGAGGATATAAAAGCTTGGCAGTCGTGGCATGAGCTTTCTCTTTCTCACAGTGCTTACAGCAAAAATTCTAGTCTCTGGTAGGCTAGAACAGCCCCTGCCTCCTTCAGGGAGCTTTTCCGGCATTATGAGCAGCTGAACCTGCCAGGCTTCAGGTCTCCAAGGCAGCAGCTGTTTGCAAATTTGTCTATCAAAGGCTACATATCGGGACCCTTGAAGTTTTGGAGAGGAAATGAATTTGTGAGTAGCAGGGGACAGGAAAATGCATAGACTGCCTTCTTAGAAACAAGCTTAAGGAGAAAACTGCTAAAATCAAATGCTAAGAAAGACACACCCCCCCCCGAAAGTTTGTTCTTGCAAAGACTGATCACTTTATAAGTAAGAGAAGGTAACATTTTGGTATTATTAAAGGGCTTGGGTTTCAGCTCTCAGGCACCCTTAGGGGAAAATGCAGCCCCTTGTCATGACACGGAGGACAGTCAAGCATGGGTACAAGTAAATAATTTCAACATGCTAAGTGCAGAGATCAAGGTAGGTATTTCCTTTTGTGGTGCTGGAGATAGAAACTTGGGCCTAGGGCAAGCGCTCTGCCACTGAGGTGTGTATTTAGAAACAGTGAATCCTGGTTGGGATGTGTGAACTGCTTTGAAAGCTGGTGAATTCATCATAGGAAACAGAGTGAAGGACGCTCTGGGCAAAGGGAACTGTTTTGACATTTAGAGTCTAATAGGATTGAGGATGAAAGTAGGAAGATGTGGTTGGAGAAATGGCAGGAAGAGACACATAGAAGCTGGTCTGATGTTAGGGATCTTATCTTAATCAGGGCATATAAGATGTGTGTTTTAGAAACTCAGGTTAAGGGGCTACTTCCACTGCTAATCTGATTTGGTTGAGTAGGGCAGCCTCTGTTGACCACAAAGATGGAAAGAGAAGTGAATTCTGGGCTGATGCAATGTTCACACAATGACAGATGCAGGCATACGTAACTGGCCCAAACATGATTGCTCTTTAGGGGCCATCTGGAACCTGCCAGCCTCAGCAGCCCCTCAGCACTACTCCTTGCTTCTCGGAAGCTGTCTGTCTTCATGCAAGCCAGCAAGTTCAACATTTTTGTGCTGGAAAACCCTGCTCTGGTCCACCACAGGCAGCTCACAGCTTTCAGCAGAGGATTACTTAGAATAACAAGTTAATGACTGTCTCTGGGTTAGCTTGACTTGCTGGAAGAAGCAGGCATGCCCAGGGTTCATTTTACTGGAGTCTTTTGGGGCGGGAACAAATTCCATCCCAGGAAAAAAAAAGAAAAAAGAAAAGAATGTCTCATTCTGTCTGAGCAGCATTCAGACCAGTGTGTGGAAGCTGTGCTTCATTTAACAAGGTAAAGGAATGATGTCCTCTAAGTGCAAGCAGAGCTGTATGGCAGACCTACCTGGGGACAGGAGGTCTGGGATGCCTGCTGTGTTGTGGAGGTCAAATGATCTCCCCACTTCCCAGGAAACAGCCAGGGGTGTAAATGAGAATGTGGAGGGGGAGATGGGGAGGGAACAGGGGAGGGGAGAGTAGGAGGAGGGCATAGAGACAGAGCAGAGGCGCTGACTCTCCTCAGTCAACACACAGACCACCAACAGCCCTGGGCTAAACCCGCCTGTTGCTCTTCTATTGGTCTTGAAGGTGTCTACGCTCACTCATCCATTCACTCAATAAACATCTGTGTCCTGAATCTACTAGAGCCCTCTGGGGGTATCAAATGGCACAAAGCTTCTTAGCCAAATGTGAACTTTGGAACCTGCCCTGTCCTCCAAGGGTACCTACGGGTTGCTGTGATAGATGTATGGAAAGAAATACGAGTGGAAGAGCTATACCAACTAAGGGCACATCCTTGGCCTAGAAAAGCCTCGGGATTTTGAGGAGACCGAGTCTTCTGGTGTTCTAGGAGTTTGGAGTAACAGACTTAGACTTTGAAGGACAGACAGGGTGAGTGAGAAGTAGAAGGAGGTCTGTAAGGGGGATTGCAATATCCTGCTTACCAGGACTTGGTTGTTAGCATGTGGTATTGCTAATCTTTAAGTCAATCCCTGCTGCACAAGACCTCTTCCTGTTTGCAGGGACTGGATCTGCCAATGCCAGCATTTTTTTGTGTATGTGTGTGTGTGATGTGCGTGTTTGTGTATACATATTCATATGTATGTGGACCACATGAGGGTGTGCATGCACATGTGTGCCCATGTGTGTGGAGGCCAGAGGACAACCTTGGTGTCATCCTGAAGCACTCTCTCTGTCTACCTTTTTCATCAAATTTTTTAAAATTACATTTATTTATTATTTATTGTATGTGTGTGCATGTATGTGTACACATGTGGATGCATGCAGAGATCAGAGGACAAATTATAGGAGTTGGTTCTCTCTTCCCATCATGTGGATTCTAAGGATTGAACTCATGCTGTCAGGCTTTGCGGCAAGCACCTTTACCAGCTGAGCCATCTCACTGCAGACCACCTCTTTCATACTAATCGTTGGTCACTGATTAGCATAGCCTGGCTGGCATGCTCCAGGGATCCACTTATCTCTGTATCCCCAGGACTGGGGTTACGGGCACATACCACCACACCTGGCATTTTATGTGGGTACTGGGGATTGAACTCAGGTTCTCATGTTCACAAGGCAAGCACTTTACTGACTGAGCTATCTCTCCAGCTCCATTTTTGTACTTTTGCAAGGTTAGTTTTAAAATCCACTTTATGGTGGTAGTGTTGATATACAGAGCACTACTCATATTTAATACAAATGAGTTTGAACAATGCAATCACCCATGAGACCATCACCCAGTCATTGTGATAGAGACATTCAGGACATGCCACACTTTGCTCGTGTTCCTTCTGCTCGTGTTACCAGAAATTTACCCTATCAACAATTAAATTAAACAATTAATTAAAAATTATCATGGTGATGTACATCTTGAATCCCAAGACTCAAGAAGCTGAGGCAAGAGGATTTTGAGTTGAAGGACAGCTAAGCTATGTAGCAAATCCAGGCCAGCCTTGGCCACATAGTGAGACCCTATCTCAAAATGCCCAAAGCAAAATGCTCCAAAATTCCATGTGTCCAATACTGTCTTATTAAATATAAATACTATGTTATACAGCAGATCACTAGAAGTTATTCAAGTATCATGACTGAATTCATATCATTTAACACTTTTCACTCTTCCACTCCTCAGTCCCAGAAAACCACTACTGTCCTCTCCGAGCCTGTGCATGACTATTTTATTTGCGGTTTTTTTTTTTTTTTTGAGACAGAATATCATGTAGTCCAGGCTGGCCTCAAATTCAATACATAGCTGAGGATAACCCTGAACTTCTGAGCCTCCTGTCTCCACCTCCCAGGTACTGGGTTTGCAGGTGTATGCCACCATGCCCAGTTTATGCAGCACTGGGGAGTGAACCCAGGGCTTTGTTCATGCTAGACAAACATAGTACCCACTGAGCTACATCCCCAGCATGTGCAACTGTCGCTTTAGATCTCTCCTAGGTGTGCAATCACGCTGTCTGTCCCTCAGGCTGGCTTATCTCATTTGACATTATGTCTTCCTTGTTCATCCGTGCTGCTGCATATTCCAGGAATTCCTTTACTTTTATGGCTGAAAAACTTCCCTCATATATACTACTTGTACTTTATTCATTCACTCTGTACTGGAAATTTAGGTTATTTCCATGTTTTGGCTATTGTGAGCAGTGTTCCAATGAATATAGGACTATATATATCTCTTTGGAATTCTAATTTCAGTTATTTTGGATATATACCAAGAACTGGGGTTGATTTTTTTTTTAAGGAACATATATATTGTTCACCGTAGCTGTTATGCCGTTTTGAATTTTTATCAACAGCATTGATAGGTTCTAATTTCACCACATCTCCAATTTTTGTTGATTTCTATTATCTCTTGAAATTATAGCCAGCTTAATAAGTGTGAGCTGATCTCTCATTGTGGGTTTGATGTGCATTTCTCTGATACCTAACAAAGCTGAGCATCTTTTCACATACCTGGTGGCTATTCCTATGTCTTTGTTGATAGCTCAGGGAGGTTAGACCACTTTCTTTTGTAAGTGACAGCTTGGTGGCAGAGTGGGGACTGAAACCCAGTTGACATGACTCTTGCCCTTGCTCCTTCTGAGCTTCCTGAAGAAAGGGTGCTTTGGATTGAGCCAGCAGAGAAGCCAAGGGAGCCAGTAAAAGGCGAGGTTGGGACTCTGGGAAGAAGCAGCCGGAAATGTAGGCAGGAAGGCTCTGCAGGGGAGTTTGTCAGGGGTGCAGAAGGAAGTGGGGATTTCCAGTCCCCACTGGAAAGGAAGAGTGTAACTCAAAGGTGAGCTGGGGCAGTCCCTTGAGCCCTAAATTTCCTCCCTGACCTTATAGGAGACCCTGGTTCTGCAACTGGAAGTTCCCAAGGAACAAGAATCAGGAATAATTGTCTGCCAAGAGTTGTGTGTAGGAAACAAAAAAACACAGGTAGGGCTGCGATCATCTAAACAGATGACACAGTTCTTTACTTTGTCACCTTGTGCTGCCCCACAAGAGACAGAAGCCTTCAGAAGCCAGCTTGTAAAAAGATACACTGACTGAGAGGTTCTCTGCTGCTACTGGTGGGATTCTGGGGGTCCTTTGAGGGCCCCCAAGAATCTGGTTTTGATGCTTGAATTCCACAAGCTCATTCTCTTACTGGTTTTGTGAGCTCAGGCAAGCTGCTTAGCAGTGATGGACTTCATTTGTCTCAGGACAAAGGGGCCGCCTGTGATATTGGGGATATGGGTTATGAAACTACTTCCCTGGATTGTTGGCTTCCTCAGCATTTTTTTGCTGTGTCTTTATTCTGTGCACACACTGGGGCTAGAGATTCTGAAGAATTCATGAGATAACCGATGATAGACCTTTAACTAATCATGGCTCCCTTTCTTAGAACACAGTAGAGTTTCATACTATAATAGGGTCTTTTCTTGAGTTAGTATGATCATTAATGTCAACTGTCATGATGGTCCACTTGACAGAATCTAGAATGACCTGGGAGATGAGCCTCAGGCCACACCTATGGGGGATTATCTACATTAAGGTTAGCCTCTGAGAATGTCTGTGAGGTATTATCTTGATTATGTTAATTAACATAGAAAGCCCCTCTTAACTGTGTGTGAAACCATTCCCTAAGCAGGGGATTCTGGCTGTACAAATGGAGAAGGGGAGCTGAGCAGCAGCATACATTCATAACTCTCCCTGCTTCCTGATTGTGAATACAATGTGACCAGCTGCTTTAAGCTCTTGGTGCCTTGACTTCCCCACCATGATGGACTGTACTCTTGAACTACGAACCAGAATAAACTCCTTTTTCCTTGGATTGTTTTAGTCAGTGTATTTTATCATAGCAACAGGAAAAGAAACTAAGACAGTAGAGGTGCTAGGAATGTGTTTTCATTTGCAAGTGGCCTCTCAATGATCCTTATGTCCTGGTACTTACGATCTGGGGTGATTTCCTTGTAGAGGGAATCAGGACTGGATCAGCAGATTGGGCAGAAGTGATGGCATGTTATCGGAACCTGAATTATAACATGACTGCAAGTCTTGCTGTGGTCTTTGATCACTCACTCTGAAGAAGGCCAGTTCCATGCTGTAAGGAAGCTGAAGAAGCTGTACAGATTGGGAGACCCACATGGGACTGAGTGCAGCCCCATCCCATAGCTGACACCAGCTTACTCTGTGTGACTGGCCACCTTGGGGGAGGGCCCTCCATCTCCACTCAAGCCTTTAGATGACAGCTCAACCAACATCTGACTGTAACCTCATGAGAAAAGCACTGAACCTCCCCCAAATCCCCAAGTCCAGAAACTAAAGGAAATGTACATGACTGGGTTGCCCTGATCGAAGTTTTGAGATGTTCTGCTAGACGACAATAGATAATTATATTACGTACAACTCTTCCTGGACCTAGAAGTTCCATCTCTCCATGGTTTCCTCTTGGTCCTTTGGCCATTTTACTATCAACCCCAACTCTGAGTCACACCACTCTCTTCTAGTGTTAACTGTCTCTTTGGTTTTCTGGGATGCTAAGGACTATGTTTAGGGTAAGTCCCACTGGGATAGCTGCCTCAGGGCATGGTGCCCTGGAAGTTGGGCTGTGTCCATTGCAGTTGCTTTTCTTCATCCACACCCACATTCTCTTGTTGCTTTGTGCCGCGCTTCTTTTCTTACAGCTCTCTTATCTTGGCATTTCAGGTAGAACAGAGGCTACCAGCAGACCTAGCATCTTAGCCTCCTCCTCATCTTTCCTTGGTTTCTGTGAAGATTTATGCTTTCAGATCTAGCATGGGGATCTGGTGGCCATGCTGAGTGGTTTGGATTCCTTCTATGGCCCTGGGAGACAACCTCGTTTCTTTTCCTTGGCTAAAAGATAAAGAGCTGTGTCACCCACCTGCCTCATGTGCTTAATCTCAGTTAGTGACGATTTTCCAATAATCTTGCTGCTTTGAAGATGCTGAGCAGTGGGAAACAGATTGGGGAGGGCATGGCAGAGGCCTTCTGTGCCATGTGGAAGAAAGTTAGAAAAGCTTTGTGCATAATGGAGAGCCAACAAAATCTTCAGAGTCAGGGAAAGAGTGCAGAAAATATATCATGAGACTATTCAAGGTTTATTTTCTGAATGTCACATTGTGCTAGAACTGGGTCTTTAAATGCCTCCCTCTGAACTGATTTGTACAAGTAAAGCTTCCTCCTGGGGGGTCTTTGTGCTGCAGAGGTCAGAAGGTACTCTGGGCTGGCCCTCCCTGACCTGCAGCAACATCTCAGGAGACTGTAGCATGCAGCAGGCTTGGTCATGCCTCAGGCTTTAGAAGAAATTGTCAGACGTACCACCAGGTTTTCACTGATTTTGGTTCTTGGGCAGAATAAGCCAAAGAGACAGAGTTCAAGTCCTCAGTCTCCTGAGGAGAGGCCTGGGGTGAATCCCAGCCTTCCCTGGGTGTCAGTGTCCCTCTTACAGTGTGGACGTAATAGCACCCATCCCATAGAGAGCAAAGGAAGATCTTGTATATAAAGCCAGTGAAACAGAGCCGAGTGAGTAAGTGCTACTTAACATCAATCCCCATACCAAAGTGACAGCTGGAGGCAGGGAAAAAAAACCCATACACACATCTAAGAAAATTCTTTTAGGGGAAAAAAAAAGAGAAAGAGAAGAGACAGGAGCACTGGAGAGGAAGAAAGGAATTAGTGCTGTCAACAGCGGGTCAGTTTGTCTTAAAACCTTTCAAATTGTGTAAGGACTGAGAAATGTATTTCCTGGGGCAAGAAGCAGGAGGCTGAGAGGGCTGAGGGGGCTGTGCACACGCCCTCCCCCCCCATCTCCTGTGCAGGCAACTGCTCACTGAGTGGAGCATTCCAGAGGGGTGGGCCTGGTGCTCATGAAACCTCAAGGAGAGATGAGCCAGTGGCCACCAAGCAGAAAGAGTGAGGCCAGGAAAGGAAGGACAGGAAACTCAAGCAGAGATACAGGGTACAGTGTGGGTGAGCCCTGAGCCATTATGCTAAGTGAGAGAAGCCAGGCACCTGGAACACGGAGTATGGGATTCCCTTGATAGGAGATGCTGGAATGGGAGCCCAGATAGGAGAATCCAGGGCAGAAAGGAGATTAGTGCTTCTCCAGGGTTGGGGTGAGGGGTTTGGGGACTTCTAGTAAGTATTGGGATACTTTGAAGCTGAGAAGATGGGAGAAATTTCACTACAGGGATGACTGCATGACTCTACAAATATACTAAAACCCACCAAAAGTAACTGAAAGGTATGTGAATCATGTTCGGACAAATCCAACTTCATGCATTTTCTGGAATGGTTGTGTGACTTTGCAGATATACTGAAACCTATTGAGTGTAATTGGTATGTGACTCATATTCCAATAAAACTGTTACACAGACACACACACAGACACACACAGAGACACACAGACAGACACACAGACACACAGACACACAGACACACACACAGACACACACACGAACATGTGCTGCAGAAACAACACATTGGAGGAAGAAGCCCCAGGATGCCCCTAGTACAACCTACTTGAATAGAGACAGAGTCCAAGAAGGCAGCAGGGCCTGCTTCCTTGCTACCACTTGGGATCAGAGAAAGGCAGTGCCACCTGCTGAGGCCTCCTTTGTGTAGGTACTGTGTGTGAGTCATCTGTATTACACAAGCTCTACCCATACCACTACCCTCTACTATGTTAGCTATACTTTATGTGTGATTAATATACAGGGGACCACAAGACTGCTAGAGGGAAAAATGATGTCCTGATTCTACATTGACTCTTACTTTAAGTTAAGGGATCTCATAAGACTCAAGATTTTCACTATAATACCTGAACAATTCCTAGACCCCAGACCTAGACTTTCTCTTACTAAACTCTAGTGTGATTAGTCTTTAGGTCTGAGATAAGTCACAATGGAACTGGAATGAAAGGCCTCTGGCCCCTGGGTGGGGAAACCTGGCCAGGTAATTTGTACACATGGTAGGTAGACAGGCCTTCAGGGTTGAATCTGCTTTTAAATATCTGGAACATGAAACCCAGAGATAGGAGCCAGGTCTTTGTCCAATATTCCCTGCATAGTGCCTTGTGACTTCCTTGAATGAGGATAGGAGTAAGCAGGAAGGCAGGGGCTACTGGGTATATTCTCGAGAGGGGAGGCCTCACCGGAAAGTATAGAGGCAGGGAACTCTCACTTGAGGGGAGTGTAGCCTATACAAGATCAGAGGAAAGTCTCTGGGTAGAAAATAAGTTGGAGTAGAGATGAAGAGGCAGTCTGAGGAGTCCTGGGTTCCACAGAGCTCTCTCATTCCTCAGTGGTATCCCATGCTCTGGGATTAGAAGAGGGTGGATATACAGATGAACAGCATAGTACCTGATAGTGCTTTCAGGTGGTTCTGCTTGGCTTTCCTCAAGCCTTAGAGAAGTAAGGGGGCGGCACTGTTTCCCAACAGTGGTGTCATCAGGCTAAGTTGGCTCAGGCTTGGGTTCTGTCCTATTTTCCTGTCTTGCTATGATAAAATACTGACCCAAACAAACTTAGGGAGTTTATTTACAACTCCCAGGTCATTATCACTGAGGGAAGTCAGGGCAGGAACTTGAAGGCAGGAGCTGAAGTAGAGACCATGAAAGAACAACACTGCTTACTGGCTTGTTCCTCTGGCCTGTGCTCAGCCTGCTTTCTTACACAAACCCAGAACCACTTGCCCAGCGATGGCACCACCCACAGTGGGCTGAGCTCTCCCACATCACTCAACAATCAAGAAAATGCCTCATAGACGTGCCCACAGGCCAGTCCAATAGAAGAAATTCCCCTCTTGAGGTTTCCTTTTCCCAGATGTGTCAAGTTGACAACCTACACCAACTATGACATGGCCTTAGTTTTGTCTCTCATTCATTGAGATGTCTTAGGCAAGCTCTTTCTCAGATCTATTATGCATAGTAAGAATAAGAATCATCCCACCTTTCTGAGCCACAAGGATTCCATGAGCTTATGCCTAGGAAATCTGTGCCCTGCAGTATCATAACTTCACTACATGGGCTCTGCTGACTGTCCATCATTCTCCTGTTTCAGAAGCACACAGCTTGGTATCTGTGAAGGCATTCATGCCTCTGAGCTCCAGCCCCTATGATAGAAGCCAAGTTCCTCACAGGGGAACCCAGGATAGATCATGGAAATGCAGCCTCTGAGGGAAGGGTTCCATTGCCACTGACCTGGTGGTTCATCCCATCAAGTCCAAGGAGAGAAGAAAGCACTCACAACATAGATCATTTGAACTGTCATCTCCAGAACCCTGATTGTTCCCACTATAAATTGGTTCCCCCCATATGATTAGGCAATCTTATTTACTCTGAAGTTCCAAAAATCAATGAAAATGTGCATTTATTTTAAAGTGCACACTTGAAAAAATTAATTCACTCAACACATCATACAGGGTCAACAGCAAACACCTTGTGTAAGAAAATATGATGAAGATGGATCTGCAGGTCATCTATCATGAGACTGGAAGCTAATACGCAACACAGCAGTTTTCACTCCCCATTGGCTGAATGACGACTCCTGAACTCAGGCCTTGGATGCGTTCACTGATTTGAGAGTAAATTGGTGCTCAGAAATTTTATTTCTTTGTTTTTTGAGATAGTCTTATTTTACACAGGCTGGCCTCCAACTTGCAATGTAAATGAGGCTGGTCTTGAACTGCTGATCTTCCTGCTTCTATCTCAAACTTTAGGATCTCAGGTGTGAGCCCCCACATCTGGTGGTGCTCAGAAATGTTTTTTTTTTTTTTTAATTTTTTTTGTGTGTGTTTATGTGGTATATGTATGTGTTCTTTTACATGTACGTCTATGGGCGAAGGAGGCCAGAGGCTGGTGTAAGTATTTTCCTCTATTGTTCTCCACCTATTTTTTGAGACAGTCTCTCACTATACCTAGAACTCACCAGCTGAAAAAAACTAGCTGGCCAGGAAACTCCAGGGATCCCACCTCTGCCTCGCCAGGCCTTGGATTTCAGACACATGCACACTACACTTAGCTTTCTTGTGGATGCTGGGGATCCAAAGTCAGGTCCTCATGTTTGTGTGATAAATGCTTTACCAGTTTAGTCACCTTCCCAGTCTCTCTCACCCCTGTGCTCATAATTTTAAGAGAGTTAAAGTTTTGTTGGTTGAGTTTACATAATCGCCAGAGCCATAATTCTTCCCATTCTAACTCTATTCTAGAATGCCCAGGCTCAGAAAAGTTAAGTAACGTGCTTGAGGTCATTAGGCCAGCAGAGGGCAGGGCCTGAATGGAACCCCAGGTTTGCACAAGCCTCAACCCCATCCTCATTCCAAAGCTGCCCAGGGCAGGATACTGCTGGTTCTATTTGCTCAAGGTCTGATTTTGTTCAGAGATGGCTGTGTCCCAGGCCTGAGTTTACTGAAATGTTCTGAGAGTTATTGGGAGAAATGAAGCTTTGAACTTGCCTAATATAACACGGGCTGCTTCTCAGGATCATAAACATGTTTCTGAACCTAATTAAAGAGCCTCATGAAAAGAGCAAGGGCAGGACTGAGACATGACAGTCAGCCTAAAAGCTCCCTGTGAGCCAGGACTGGAGTTTTGCTGTTCCCAGACACTAGAGGACTGGCTCTCTCTGGGGGCGGAGAGTTAAGAGCTTTCTAAAGAAGAAAAGGTTCCTTTACAGTCCTGGCTGGGGACCTGGGCTGAACTAGGGAGGGAATGTAGGAGGCGTAATTGGGGCTTGTAAAACATTTCCAGACAAAATCGCTTAATGTGTTTGGAGAGTAAAAAGCAACGGTCCACATAATCCTTACATTTGGATAGTTTGTTGCGGTCCCTAGAGCTGGGTGGAGGACACAGAAAGGGAGCCAAGGCAGGGTTTACAGTAGTGGATGCTCCACCGGGCACAGGACTCTTGAGCAACAGATTCTTCTTGGCCTTGAATCCTCATGTTATCCATGGTTCAGTGTGTGACCTTGGCCACATAATTTATCCTGCTGAACTCTAGTTTCCTCATATAAAAAATGTGGATAAAATGGTGTTCATACTGGGCTGAGGAGATAGCTCAGTCAGTAAAGAGCTTGTCTTACAAGCATGAGAACCCGAGTTTGCTTCCTAGAACCCATGTTAATAAACAAACAAATGAATAAACAAATAAATAAATAAAAGTGTGGTAGTGCACACTTGTAATCCCAGCTCTCGGGAGAGGGAGAGGGAGACAGGATCATCCCTGGGGCCAGTGAGAGATCCTGTCTCAAAAAAGGTGGACAGAGCCTGAGGTTGTCCTCTGGCTTCCACATGTGTGTGCACACATTTGCGTGTGTACCCACCCCAACAAATATATACACGTGCACAATAGTACCTACTTATGGGTATATTGTGAGAGTTAAGGACTCAAAATGCTTGCCCCATGGTCTGGGGTTGAGGAGGGAAGTGTTCCCATAGATGTTTGCTTTTTTGGTTCTGCTCTTTGGGCATGGAGTTATTCCCAGGGTAGGGCAATTTGCATTTCTTTGGGGATAGGTCACCCTGGTGAGTTTCCAGAGCCCTCACCAGGTCTCCAATTTCCCCTGGCTTCCTTTCTGCCTGTAGTTATTCCCATCCATTTTCTAACAGGCTCCTTAACAATATGCTTCTTGGATCTGTCTCACTTCATCTCAAAACCCGAATAATGCTCTGTCCCTCGCAGAAGAAAGTTCAAACTTCTGGGCCCCTCAGACTCAATTTAGATTTCTGGGACATGCCCAAGCATGTACCGCTGTGCTCATCATACTAGTGCCAAGTGCTTCTAGTTTCTCTTCCTTTTAGACAAATGGTAAATCTTGCACTTCCTGGCTCCCTGCTGCTCTCAGTTAGGCAAACAGCTTGCTGTGGCCAGTGAGTGGTGAGCTGGGATGACATGTGGGCTGGAGTTCTGTTTTGCTCTGAACAATGGGAAATGGTCTAGATCAGGTGTCAACCAACTTCTGTGAGTATGTTTAGCTCTACAGGCAAGATGGTCTTGGCTGAAGCTTCTTAACTCTGTGACTGTCATGTGAAATAATCAAAGACAATGCACAATTCAATGAGCATGATTGTGTTGCAATAAAATTTCATTTAAAGATAAGATTGAGTTTAATAGGTTAAAGTTCACACACAACTAATCTAGACAAGTTGGCCAATGAAACCTTATGTGATGCTGGAAATGTTTTATAATACCCATTGTCTCCAGTGTGGTAGCCACTAGTCAGTCACATGTGTCTTGGGAATAACCTCACACACATCATATTGGACACACAGTGTTAGACAGCCGCTTCTCCATTAGATAGGGTCCTGGAATGAAGACACATAGAGTCATGTTGGAACTGTAGCTTAATTCTTGATTTTCTCAGCGGTTGGGACTTTGAGGATGCTTGTTACTATAACTTTCCATTGCCATTCCTGACTTACACACCCTCACCTGTATCCACATCCACAACACATGCATTCAAGCATTCCGTGCATTCCAGGTTGCCAGGAAATTCTTGCTGCCCACTCTGCTCAGAACACCCTCCCAGATGTTCTTCCAGATGCTGCCTCATTCTTTAATGGTTACCTCACATTTTACTATTTCTTTGATATTTTCTACCAACTCTCTGTATCTTCATATAAAAAGATTACCTGCAGCTTCCTTGAGGCACTCTGAAAATATAATGCAAATATAATATTGTGATGTATTCGTTTGTTTCCTGTGTTTCCTATTAGATCATGAACTCCTGGAGGAGCCTGGTACATTAGCCTTTAATGTCTTTATAGAGAGCTCAATAAATGTGTGCCAAACTGACCTGAACAGACATCAGTCCCAGGCTATGGGGCCTCTCATAGTCCTCCACTGGTACTGGTTCAACTTTGGACCATTTCCCCGACATCTTGTTATCCTGGTGTGATGGTTTATATGTGAAACGTTCTCAATAGGCTCATGTGTTTGAATACTCGGTCCCTAGCTGGTGGCCTTCGGTTCAGGGGTTGTGGAACCTTTGAGGTGTGGCTGGTAGAGGTGGGTCACTAGGAGTTGGCATTTGAGAGTTATAACCATCCCTGCTTCTGACCAAGTTCCCTGCTTCCTGATCCACCAAGATGCAAACAAACCATACCAGAAGCTCTCATTGATACAGATGGAGCCACCCCAGGCACCATGCATTTTCTGCTATGATGGATTCTTGAAACTATGAGTCCCAAACCAATCTCTCCTCCCTTAAGTTGATCCTGTCAGATATTTTGATACAGTGACAAGGAATGCATCTGGTTACAGAAATATACCTTAGGCTCCAAAATTCTGGCAATGATGATGATGGAGATGAGAAAGGTAGAAGAGATGCCTGTTAATATCACAATGCAGTGGTATAAAAATACCAGTTTTTCTGTTTCCTATATAAACGGACTCCATCTTACAGCATGATTATGGCTGTGAGCATAGTTGTAGCTTGCTGATGGTCTAGGGCTCTTGAAGTTAATGGAGCCAAACTGGAAAGTGTTCAGGAGATTACAGTTTAAGGGCTTTTCCCTGAAATTTCTTTTCACTGAATATGCTTATCAAAAATGCTATTTTATCCTTTCAGTCATTTTCATCTATCTGAAAAAAAGACGCAAGAATTTTGGAGTGTTGTTGGGGGTGGTGTATTGGTACAAATATGGAGAAGGCCCTTTCAACACCCTGTGCTTGTGTGAGTCTCTTTGTGCATAACAAAATGCTTTCTAACTATGTCACCTGCTCAAGGCTCATTTTAAATATATTGGGGAAGAAGAAAGGATAATATTGGTAGCACTTTCCTCATGGAGAAACTATAGTCCAGAGCAGGAAGACCATTCTTCCTTAATCACAAACAAACTGAGGCTCTGGCGGGTACTTGAGCCTGGGACCGGTTCTCTCAGGCCACCGCTCCCAGCCTTAGACACTTCAGCTCCAACAGCTGCTATAATGTATGACTCACCTGCCGGTCTTTACTTCCTTGCTGAGAGGTTAAGGCTGACCTCCCAGGTCCTTGCCAATCTTGAAACCCTCCTCAACGCCACATCCTTACTCTGTTGAAGACCAGGAGTCAGAGCAATCAAGAGCAGGTGGGAACTTTCCTTTTCATCTTCTGAAAAACAAGACTTGGCTCATAAGTGATGTGACACATAGAAAGGTGAATTATTCAAGATGAATTTGTGATTTGGGGATAGTCCTTGAAAAGAAAATAATGAACCTGAACTTCCTTCAGTACCAAAAAGTGTATTCTTTATAGTGTCTTCCTGTCAAGCAGATCATTCTTACTTTGAATTGTGAGTCTATCTAAAAGACCAAAAATAAAGGTGCTATGGATCTCCCTGAGCTGCTTTATACCCTTTCTGTGAGCTGTGGAGAGGGAATTACCCTTACAGCTCTCTCCCTTCCTAGTTTGCTGTTTTTCTCATCCCTTGATACTGTCTTCTGTCCCTAGCCTTAGCACTCTGCTCCCCACCAAGATCAAGAAGGAACTGTGCTAATCACTAATCATGGGCTTGGGTAGCACTCTGGGTAAGTAAAGAATCCAAGAGAATAGTAATAACAAACAAGTTTCTTTGGATGCTAGGGTCCAGATTATGAAATTCCTTCATTGTCTTATGGGTAACTGACCTCTTGAAACATCTGTGATAACTACACTATCCAAATGAGTCTACTAACACTGGAAGGGACTCATTCATAAACTATAAACTAATGGCAATATTAGACATAGGCAGAGTGAGGTAAAACATATGCTTATGCATTAGAAATTGACATATAAACTGAAGAATATTGTGATTAAATACACTTCACATGCTATATATAAAGATATATGCTTTAAAGGAAAGTTAAAAATTATATCCATAAAAATATTTATGAAAGTGCTTCCAAAAGAGCCCAAAGGCTGAAAATGATTGAAATGGGATATAAGGGGAGGACTGGTTGCTAAGTTATAATATATTATAGCCATTAAAGAATAACTGTGAGAATTATTTACATTTAGGTTTTAGCCAAAAGTATTCTTGACAGGGGTCTGTACAAACAGTAAGATTTAAACTGCAATATATCCTGTGATTGAATTGATGAAAGATATTGTCTTTGTGTGAATCAGGACGAAAGGTAAAAAAGAAAAGCATATGTTAGGAGGCATGAAAGATATCTATCTCTATCTAATCTATCTATTATCTGTCTGTCTATCTATCTTAAGCTGGTTTCCTGAGATTGGTTGTCAATGAACCAAAAAATAAGAAGCCGCTTTTACTGTTTCCACTGTGATGTTTGCATTTAATCATTTCAGTATAAAATATAATAGATCTGATTCTTTAGGGTTTAATAAAGTAAACTGACAGCAAAAAGAGGGATGAAGAGAGAATAATACAGCGAACAAATATCTATCTATAACCTGTCAGATCTGAGTATTTCACTTCAGGCTTGGTTCACGTTTTAGAAAGTAGAACATTATAGACACAACTGGGTCTAGCCCTTTGGGTTAAAAAAGGGGGGGATTGTTTCCTTAATATCTTAATATTTTGCTATAGCATTTTTAATATTAAAAACTTTCAGAAAGACAAAGAAATAATCTTTAAGTAAGTTTTGATTTCTCAGTTCAGATTATGGCTCAGAATGTATCTCTCAGTATAGACTGTATCTCAGTATAGTTGTATCTCTTGGTATAGACATCAGGCAAGTGCCATACATCATTCTGATGTTTGGTTTTCTTATGCATAAAGTGAAGAGGAGAGATTTAATATATCCCAGAAGATAAGAACCAAATAAATGAATGGAGCCTTAGAGGCTAGTAGAATTTCAAGGAAAGAATAGGGGTTAGGTCAATATTTGTGAATATGAAGACCAGCTTTAACAATTGCCCAGAGTCGCAGCCTGGGAGAAATGGAAATAGTTCCCTGTATTAGTTACTTTACTTGCTGCCATGGCACAATACCTGGCAAAAGCAGCTTAAGGGAGGAAGGGTTTGTTTTGGCTCACATCTAGGGGAAGTCCACTGTGGAAAGGATGGCATGACACCAGGTGAGGCAGCTGGCTACACTGCATCCACAACCAGGAAGCAGAGACAGGTGAACACCGGTGCTCCACTAGCTTTCTTCTTTTATTCAGCCTTGGATCCCAGCCCACAGAATGATGTCATCCACATTTAGTGTGGGTCTTCTAACCACAATTAATCTAGAAAATTTCTCATAGACGTGCCAAGAGGTTTATCCTTGTGAAGTTGACAATCAGTATTAAGTATCACATTCTCCATGGCTGAGGTCTCATCTCAGGGCCTATGAGAGGAAAGGTCACTACTGACACTCAGGGTCTTGGCTTATCTGTGGTGGCATTTCCAAGCTTTGCCTACCTGTGTGTATCCAACATCAGCAGTCTTTCCCATGTCCTCTGGTCTTCATGCTCACTTCTCAAACTCTCATGGCTTGGCACGTAAGTCAGTGGAGACTCCAAAAAACCTACTGTGGTTTTCTGTCTTTCCTACTTCTTCTGCCAGACAGATGACACCCTGGTTTGTTTTCCCCCACACTCTGGTGGAGGAATCCTCCATCAGTGGCTGGCCAATACTAAATGAAGGAGATGGATGGAGGGAAATGTTCTGACAGGCATGGGTCTCCAGATTGCTCGCAGAAGGAGGCATGCTTCTTTATGAGCAGAAAGGAGAAATAATGTAAATGCTTTATCTAAAAATAATCCTCAGATACATCACTAGACTCTGCTCAGAGAAGGGCCGAAGAAAGGCATGAAGAAGGTCCTGGCAGAGATCACTCACCAGCTGGGTCCTCAGGGTCAGGGCACTGCCCCTTTTAGTCCAATGCCAGCTTCCTTTACATTTTCCCTGCCATGCCGCACCTTTCTTGAGGCACAAGACCTCCATGTCATTCCCCATTGTTCCTTCCTCGGCAGAGCTCAGGCTCCAGGTTTTAGAAAAGCTACAGAACGAGAGGCCTCTCTGTTGTACAGGACAACCAGAACTTACCTTCAGGTAAGAGTCTAAGTGTCAGGGCCCGAGTTTTGAAACGAGAGAGATCATTGTGTTGCTGAGAACCGGTGGCTCTTTCCTGAGGCAGTTATCAACTGATGTATAAACAGCTGTTCCCAAATCTGGTGACACAAATCAACATGATTTTGCTTCTGAGCAAATAATCTGGGTAATGCTCATGGGACCGTTGGTTTCTATGCTGTGGGATTTCAACTAAAGCCGCTTCCTTAGGATGGGCCTTTAAGATCCTTAGAAGACCTTTGCCTGAGAAGTTCTAGGAAACACCACCTTAGGTAGTTCTGGGGTCTTGCAGTTCCATCCTGGAATCTGGAACATCACAATTTGAGAATTGTTTGCTCTCTGGGAGGACTTGCAAATGAAAAGCAGGTTGATTTTTTAATGTAACAAGTTCTGGCTTCTTGATCTTATCTTTACTCTCACATTTTATTGTAGCTAGTGAAAAGTTAGATAGCACTTTCAGTGGTCTGCCTGGAACCTTCCCAGCTGGATCGAGACCATTAGGTGCCTTCCTCTGTTCTGTGTTGCTACAGACTACGGTGTTACCACACTTACAGCCACTACCAAACAAAGAGCCCTTTTACATGAAGACTCCCATAACATATCCATGATTTTCCTGAATGCCTCATTGACAGCCTTCCCACGTCCCTTAAGGCTTTCACTTATACTCTCTTTGAGACCCTTACGGCTGACTGGCCTGAAAGCCAATGCCATATGTTTTAGGATTTTTATTATGATAGCATTTGACTTACAGGTACAAATACCTATTGCTACATTACAACCCCCTCAAGTTTAGTAGCTTAAAACAGAAACCAGGGCTGGGAAAAATGGCTTAGTTGGTAAAGTGCTTGCCACATAATCATAAGGATCTGAGTTTGATTTCCAGAGCCTATGCAAAAAGCCAGGCATGGCGGTACATATTCAGAATCCCCGTACTATTGGAGGCAGAGACAGCAGATCCCTGGGCCTTGCCAGCTAGCCATCCTAACCTAATTGTGAATCCCAGGCCAGTGAGAGACCCTGTCTCAAAAAACATGATAGATGGCTTCTGCGAAATGACTCTTGAGGTGTCCTCTGGCCTCTACATGCACATGCACATGCACACATGTACACATGCACTCATATGCATGTCGACCCATATAAACACCTGCAGACACACAGACACACACAGCAACAGCCATTCATATTTTTATATCTGTCTACATTTGGGGGCAGGACTCAGCTGGGTCAGCTCATCATCTCTGTGACCCGTGGCTGGAGACCCCACCTCAGGAAGGCTCATCCCCATGCTGCATTTGGGGCTGATGTTTGTGTCCTCTTTCCCATGAACCTTTCCATGGAGCAGGCTGGACTTCCTTACTGCATGGAGGTTGGATTTCAAGAACAAGCATACCAAGAGATTATGGAGTCGATTAGCAACAGTTATTAAAGTAAACAAAAAGAACCAAATCTCCCACCTACTGATTCAGTGTTCTATATACCCTACAAACTCACTATAGTACCTTCCAAACTTTCTATGTCAGGGCAAACACCCCTACTTCCTACCTTCTCCCACCACTCATTCATCTCTTTGTCCTGTCTCCCTCCCACTCAGTTCCTTGTATGCTTGTAGTTATGTATCACCCCCACCACTTCCCACTGTCTCAATGACTCATTTTCCTTCAACAAGAGGCAGATGCAGCATAGCCGTCAGACTGATGCCCTGGAGCTGGGCTGCCTGGAGTTCATGCCCGTTCCCCTGCTCGTTAGGGATGTGTGGTTCTAGGCAATTTACTTTGGTCCTTCCTTGAACTTAGCCTTCTCACCTGTAAAATGGAGATTGTAATAATATCTATTTTGAGCTGGGTGTGGTGGCACATGCTTTTAATCTCAGCATTCGGGAGATAGCAGCAGCCTGGTCTACATACCGAGTTCCAGGCCAGTTGGGGCTACAGGGAGACCATGTCTCAAAAAAAAAAAAAAAAAAAAAAAAAAAAAAGACAAAAAATATATCTATTTTGGTTTGAATGTTGATGTCCTCCAAAATTAAGTCAAAACCTAGTCTCCACAATGATGGTATAAGGATATTAGGTCTGTGCGAAGTGGCTAGAGAGAGAGGCTCTGCCCTTCTGAATGGGATTAGTGATTTACAAAAGACACTGCTCCTGCCAAGTAAGGATGCACAGAAAGTGCCACTGAGACCAGGTGTGCTGACACATGCCTGCCATCCCAGCATTTGGAAGGCTGAGGCAGGATTTTTGCAAGTTGGAGTTACAGAATGAGACCTTGTCTCAAAAAATTTAAAAATAACAAAAATGAAACAGGGAAAACAAAAACAAAAACAGGAACAACTGGAGGGAGGGAGGGAAGGAAGGAGGTAAAGGGAAGGAAAGGAAGAAGGAAGAAAGGAAGGGAGGAAGGAAGGGCATTTTTGATAAGGAATAGGCCCTCACCAGACACAGAATGGGCTGGTGCCTTCATCTTGGACATCATCTCCTTCAGAAACATGAGCAATAAATTCTGTTGTTTATAGTCAGTCTAAGATTATTTTGTTATATTACACAAATTGACTAACCAGGTTACACCCTATAGGGTTGCCATGAGGATACATTGAGTTGAGCTGTGCAGACCAGGACTTGGCATTAACGTGTATTATAATTCCAGTTCATCTTCATCTTCTCTGGATGTTGTCCCCATCCTTCCTTTGGCTGTGCTCGTACGTTTCTTTCAAGAGATAAAACTCATGCACTATTATTTTCTTTCCTTACTTAAAAATAACTGTATTTTAAGAAAGTAACAGTGCTGGGTGTGGTGGCACATGCCTTTAATCCTAGCACTTGGGAAGCAGAGGCAGGCAGATCTTTGTGAGTTAAGGGTCATCAGCCT
Source organism: Nannospalax galili (assembly GCF_000622305.1). Classification (NCBI taxonomy): domain Eukaryota; kingdom Metazoa; phylum Chordata; class Mammalia; order Rodentia; family Spalacidae; genus Nannospalax; species Nannospalax galili. Next base: position 1,574,719 of record NW_008343573.1, on the reverse strand, counting down.
GGTCTGCATAGTGAGTTCCAGTTCCAGGCCAGCTGGGCCTACAGGGAGACCCTGTCTCAAAAAGACACACACACACACACACACACACACACAAACACACACACACACACACACAAGTAACAGGAGGCTGGAGAGATGGCTCAGCAGTTAAGAGCACTGACTGATTTTGCAGTGGACCCAGGTTCAATTCCCAGCACCCACATGGTGGCTGACAACCATTGGTAACTCCAGTTCCAGGGGATCTGATGCCCTCTTCTGACCTCTGCAGGCACTGCATGACATGAGTATACCCACATGTATGCAAACAACATACTCATACACCTTAATGAACAAAATATTTTTAAAAAGAAAGTAACAATTATTCTTACTTGTTCAACACTGCTATTCATGCAACAGTTTCACAGCTATTACCACATTTAAGATTAATAACTGGCTGTGTTGGGCAAAATTCCAAAATGACCCTCCAAATCCCTCTTCCCACAGTATATATTCCCTTGAAATATGAGTAAAATAGATTTAAATTTTGTTCTTAATTTATAATACACAGTTGAAGGGAGATTATCTAGATAGGACCAAATTGGAGTCTAGAAGTCAGAGAAGGGTAAGTCAGAGATCTTATGTGTAAGAGGAGACAACCAGAGAGAAAGATATACTATTGGTGATATTGAAGATAGAGGAGACCACATGGATGCAAGAAAAGGAGGATCTCAGATTTGGGACCATAAATAACTGAGATGTGAGCTGAAAGTGAATCCCCAGCTGCAAGTGAGCATGCAAGGTGAATCAGCTGATGCGTTGTGAAAGCCCAGTCATGCTGTGCCTGGATTTCACATCTAAAAAACAAACAAGCAACACAAACAATAACAAAACCCCACAAAGATCACGAGTCTGTTTAAACTTCATTTCTGTTGCTTTGTTAACATATTCTGACATGAAGCAACTTAGGTGAGACAAGATTTATTTTAGCTCATGATTCCAGATCACAGTTCATTACCATAGGGAAGTCAAAGCAATAGGAGCTAGTGACAGCTGTCACATCATACCTACAATCTAGGGCAGAGAGAAATTAATACATGCATGCTCACTTGCTTGTTTGCTTATGGTCAACTTGATTTCTCCACATAGTTCAGAATTCCCTGCCTACGGAATGGTGCCACCCACATTGGGCTGTGTTTTCCCATATCAATTAACTTAATTAAAATAATCTGCCACAAGCATGCCCATAGGTCAATCCAATATAGACAGTCCCTCACTGAGACTCTTTCCCAGGTGATTCTAGTTTGTGTTAAGTTGATCATTAGAGCTACTTATCACAGAGTTCTTTTCCACACTGCTGAATTTGAAGTAATTTTTTCATATAGCAGTAGGAAACTATATGGGCTTCCCAAAGCTGTTCTAACAAATTACCATAAACTTGGTGGCTGCATTAGTTACTTTTCTCATTGCTGTGACAAAATACATGAGAAAAGCAACTTAAGGAGGGAAGGGTTTATTTTGACTCATAGTTTGAAAGTACAGTCTATCATAGCAGAGGAAGCATGGTGGCAGGCATGAGGCAGCTTATCATGTTACATTCATAGTCAGGAAGCACAGAGAACATCCCACTGATTTTCAGTGTAGGATGTCAGCCCAAGAATAGTGCTGGTCACATTTAAGGGTATATCTTTCCATCTCAGTCACAACTCTTATGTGTACTCTTACACACATACCCAGAGGTTTGTCTCCTAGGTGTTCTAAATCTCATCAAGTTGACCATGAAGATTAACCATCAGTCCACCCTTTGTTAACTTGATACTCAAACACATCACTTTCAAGTCATAATATTCTATTCCTGGCCCCTGACATCTCATTTTCATGTCATAATGCATCTAGTTTCTTTCTAAACATCTCTGTACTTATTTATTTATTTATTTACTTATTTATTATTTTATGTGCAGAAATGTATTGCCTGCATGTATGTAAGAGCACCCCTGTCATGCAATGCCCATGGAGGTTAGAAGAAGGCATTGAATTCTGGAACTGGAGTTATGAGTGGTTGTTACCCACCATGTAGGTGCTGGGACTTGAACCTGGGTCTTCTGCAAGACCCGCCAATGCTTTTAACCACTGAGCCATGACTCCAGCCCAACATCTCCATATTCTTTAACATTCCCAATACTGTTCAAAAATCCAAAGTCCCCTCTGAGGCTCAAGATAAGCTCTTAACAGCAAGTCCCTATACATATACAAGTTACATACTTCTGATACTGAATGACACAAAATAAACATTCTCATTCTACAAGGGGGGAATGAGAGCATATCAAGGAAAGATCAGGCCAAAGAAAAACTAAAACACAGCAGGGAAAACCCTAAATCCTGCAGCTTCATGTCCAGCATCTGGGACTTGTGATAGAACAATCTGGGATTGAGTGACTTTGGGCAACTCTGCCTTTCAAACTCTGCTGCATACAGCACATGTAACCTCTCCCTTTGCCTGACTCCATTCTGTGCAAGTAGCTTTCCTGGCATCTCCAATATTCTGGAGTCTCCAGTGCAACTTAGGCTTTACCTTCCTAGTTTCAAGCAGTGACCTCTCAAGGCCTCTGTTTAGGGAAACTGACACCTCCCCCTCACCCCTTCTTGGCCTCAGCAATTTTCCGGAACCTTGGTACAAGTTTCCATGACCCTGTAGCTATCACATTCTACATGCCCCAAAAAACCACGATTGATGCTGACGAGTTCCGTTGTCAGCTCAAGATGTAACCTGCTCCCATTCTATCACAGCTGTAGTGGTCTCTGTGTGCTTTGGTGACCGAATGTGAGAAAACTTTCCTCAGCAATTTCTTTCTAGCATGGAACCTCTTTAGTGGCATCCTCAGTTCAAGCTCTTTCCTTGAAATAAATTTGTGTTTTCACAAGTTGGAGTCTTTGGTGAGTTGAAACTTGTCTTTGGGGCACCTTTCCTAGTTTATCAGTATTGAGTGAGAAGCTTGTCCTTAATGATGTTGAAATCCTTAACAATTATGGATACTTTCCATTCAAGTTGCCTTGTCTGCAGCTTTAAATGCACTCACGTTCCTTTCCTTGCTAAACTACATTTTTCGTATCTTTCTGCTCCACTTGCTACTCTCTCCTGCACTGCAGACATGGATAAGAGCAATGAGAAGTAGCCATGCCACAGCCTGAATGCTATCCTTCCTTGAAATGTCCTCTTCCAAAAAAGTTAACCCATTACTTTAAAATTAAACCTCACTTAATTTCTTAAGACATGGGGGGAATGAAGCCAAATTCTTTTCCAGAATATAAGATGAATGGCCTCTAGCCCAGTTTCTAATAGATTCCTTGTTCGCTTCTGAAATATCATGAACCAGGCCTCTACTGTCCACATTTTTTCTTGACTTTTTTGTCTTCCAAACTCCCACTAGAATGGTCCCATTAGCTCTGCTTGAAGCATTCCAGGGCTTCTCTAGTCTACAGCTCCAAACACTTCTATATTCCTCCTGTAAAGGCCTACAAGCCACATAGTCAGGTTTATGACAACAATAACCCCACTTCTAGTACCAATTTTCTATATTATTTATTGCTATGACAAAACCATCTTAAGAAAGAAGGGCTTATTTGGGCTTACAGTTCCAGGTACAGTCCTTCACGGTGGAGAATGCATGATGGCAGGAGCATGAGGCAGCTAGTCTTAGTGCTTATAGTCAGGAAACAGAGAGAGATGAATACTGGTGCTCTGCTTACTTCCTCCTTTTTATTCATCCTTGGATCCCAACCATGGAATAATGCTGCCCACATTCAGAGTAGGTCTTCCCTCCTCAGTTAAACCTCACTGAAATGCCCTCAGAGGCATGCCCAGAAGTTCATCTGTTAGGTGATTCTAAATCCCATCAAGTTGACAAGGTTAACTATCACAGTGGTTTTAAGCAACAGAAACTTACTCTTTTTCAGTCCTAGAGGCTAGAAGTCCAAAATCAAGGGAAGGGCAGGCTGGTGTCTCCCCTGCAGGCTCCAGGGGAGAACCTTTCTCCTCTCTTCAGATTCTGGCGGTGCTGGGCATTTCTCATCTTTACCTGGTCCACTCTTCCTTGTGTGACTGTGTCTTTTCTTCTTCTCCTCTTTAAGGGTAGTCATCATTGTGTAGGGTCCACCTGGATGGATAATTCAGGGTTATATCCTCAGACTGGGTGCCTTAATTTATCTCTGCAAAGACTTGTTCAAGAAAGTTTATATTCACAGATTCCAGGATTAGGATGAGGATATCTCTTTTTTTTTTTTCTGTGCTGGGGATTGAGTTCATTGTTTTACGCATGCTGGGTAAATACTCTACTGCTAAGCTATACTCCTAGCCCTTAGTTTTTGAGACAGTCTCATCTTGTACATCTCAGGCCTCAGGCTGCCTTTGAAATTGAGTTCCTCCTACCTCAACCTCCTGAATACCTGGATTACTGGTACATACCACCACACACAGTGGACATATTTTTGGAGACATTATTCTATCCATGACCATAAATAGAGATAGCTTTCCTTATTTCTTTATTTTAATAGAGGGAACTGCGGAGTGAATAGATGGATGTAAGGTTTTTAAATTCATAGCCAGTAAATTTCTCATTGTTCCATAGATAGTTGGTAATTTCACAGCATTTAGTACAACATTGGGTAGATAATACTAGTGATGAATAAATACTTGTCGATTAATTGAAATTCGAAATTAGTCAAGAGTGAATTTGTACTAAGCTCAGAAAAGGACTCAGCACTGAACAGAAAATGATCGCTTCTGCAAATTCTTTGAATCTGTCTAAAGAGGTCTAAGTTGATGAATATTTCTGTTCTTGATTAAAATGATTAAGGGTCCTTATGAAATGAGAGCCTTGGAAGCTTTCCAAGAGATGCTTTCCCAAAAGGATTAGAAATGTAGAAATGGAAGAGGGAACTTCCCCTTACCGAGTGTAATTTGGAGACAAACTGGCCTGGGTTTGAAGCCATCTCTGTCACTTGCCAGTCAAACGGCCCTGGTCAAGTCACTTAAGTGTTCTGATAGATACAACAGTGTTTACCTTACGATTGTTTAAAGGACAAACTGAGATGACAGTAATAATAATGCCATGAGTGTGGAAAATACTTTTCCAATTGTTTTGTACGTATTAAATCATTTATGCCTCACAACTACCTATGAGAGGGATAATACTGAGACAGATAGTGGTGAGATCAAAGTTCAGTAAATACCAAGTGCCATAGCATAGTCAGGAATTGAACTCAGGATGTGTAGTTTCAAATGCTACCTTCTTAACCTTTGTACTCTACTAACTATACTCATTAGGGGTTCCTTAAGCTAACAGGGGTGCCATAAGTGATGTAGAATAAGGACTTAAAATAGGAGTTAGGCTTTCTGTAACTGTGGACACTGACTTTTCTGGAAAGAAACTCTCAGCACTAGTCTAAAGGTTTCTATATGTTGTATAGGTTAAACATTCTCTCCCCCCCTTCTGTGTGTGTGTGTGTGTGTGTGTGTGTATGTGTGTATACGTGTGGTATGCACATGTGTGACTTGAATATGTCGGTATGTTTGCCCCTAGGCACATGTGTGGAGGACAGAGGTTTGTGTCAGGTGTCTTCCTCAGTTGCTCTCCAACTTATTATTATTTTTGTTTTGTTTTGAGACAGGGTCTCCCTGTAGCCCCAGCTGACCTGGAACTCTCTTCCTGAGTGCTGGGATTAGAGGTGTGTGCCACTATGCTCAGCTCTCCACCTTACTTTATGAGACAGAACCATTCACTGAGCCTGGAGCTCATTGGCTGGATGACCAGGGAGCCCCAGGGATCTTCCTATCTCTGCTTTCTAGAACAGGAATTAAACATTTTTTTACATGGGAGCTGGAAGTTTGAACTCAGGTCGTCATGCTTGCAAAGGAAGCACTTTACCCACTGAGCCATTTCCCCCGCCTGGGTTGAGCCTATTCTTAACTCTGCAGGTAAGGCTCATGGCCATTTTATAGGGAAGTGCTTACAGTGTTTCAGAGCAGTTAGGTGACTTGCCCCAAACTACTTTCGTAGAAATAGGTAAAGATGGGATTTGAACTCTGGCCTGTCCAAACTCAAAGCCCTTGCTCTCTTCAGCTCAAAGGGGACCATAAAATGTGCAGGAATTTGGGGCTTTGAACCTTTTGAATTTTTTTCAGCTTTGAAAGTCTGTGAGATTCTAAAGAATATGAGGTTCAGTGTTAAAAAATGTTTTCAAATATTTAACCGAGTTTCTTAGGATCTAAGAATGAGACCGAGTTGCTTCTTTAGAAGTGAAGCAATGCTTTAATAGCCACATGCATCACAGTTTTCCTCTTGAAGTTTTTCAATCTCAAATTCAAAGCAAAATGTTAACAATAAACTCTGACTTTCTAGAAATCAATTGCAATTGCCTTTTACTTTAATTGAGCCATTTTGCAATTACTTGAGTATTTTTGGCAATGACCATGTCTTCTCTCACAGGACAATTCTGATTTTTTTTTCCTTTGAGGAGAAAAATAGTCTTGACAGGTGCTTTGGACCCCAAATCACAATGAGCCAAGAAGGAAATAGACTGTGATTAGTGGATCTCCTTGCTACATGTGTGGGGGATGGGGGTGGAGTCTGTCACTGTGTGGGAACTCATCCTTGGGGTGCCAGGAAACTGAGCCAGAAGGGGCATACCGGGGATCCCAGGAGCATCTGGCTTTGTGTCTTCAGCCACTTCAGTCCTCATTTATTGTTCTATTCACTTGCTGATTTCGGCACTCAGATGTGAGTAGGTTGGACTTTGTTTCATCTTTGACAAGAATACACCCATTTAAGCAGAACGTTTGTCTTTGGGTACCTGGCATCCTTAGTATATCACTGTTGTAAGTCCTGGGGGCGCACCCACTCTTTCTACAAATGCTTATTTGATGTAATTTGCCCCAGAACTTTTCTTGGCACTCAGGAGCCAGCCATGATCCATTCTTATTTGCTCTCTGCCCTCTCAGAGCACACATTTCTATTTGAATGGAGAAAGTGGCCAAGCTTAAGCACAGATCTTTCCTGAGTCACTTGATACAGATTCCATAACTGTGGAATGCCCCCAGAAGTCCAGAGCTCACAGAGGGAAGGGCATGCCCTTAACAGAGGCCTCTCCTGGGCCAGCTGTTGCTCTGTTTGACCTCTGAGCATGAAGGCAAGAAGCACATCAACACTATGAAGACAAGCTACTGGAGACCCAGAGCAGCAGAAGGCCCTGTTCCAGTTCACAGTCACCCCCTCAACTGGGCCAGGCCTTCCTGAAGCCCTTTCTGCCTCTTATCCTCTGGAGTCTCTGCTTAGCAGAGCCCAGGATGGCTCAGTCGGAACCATCCAAATAGCCTAGCTTCTGCTTCTCCAAGGAAATGCTTCGTCAAATAGCCAGTTCTTGGGTTGGATACACACTTTCTTCTTTAGGAAAGAGGATGTTGCCTTTGGGGACGTATAACAGAACAGGGGCCATAGAAATTGGAAGTAGATGGGGCTGGAGAGATGGCTCAGCAGTTAAGAACACTGGTTGTTCTCGTGGAAGACCCAGATTCGAATTCCAGCACCCACATGGCAGCTAACAACTGTCTGTAACTCCAGTCCCAGGGGATCCGACAGCCTCTTCTGTCCTCTGCAGGCACTGCCCGACGTGGTGCACTTACCTACATGCAGGCAATACACACATACACATAAAATAAAAATAATAAATACAATTTTGAAAAAGAAATTGGAAGTAGAATGTGTACGCTTCTTCCTGGTCCATGTCCCACCCACTCCAGGGGCCCATGGTTCCTGAGTCCTGATTCTCTAGTTTTGTTTGCTTGCCTGCTTGCTTTTTGAGGTAGGTTCTCACTGTAGTTCAGGCCCAGCTGGCCTCCAACTCATAACAATCCTCCTGCCTCAGAATTCTAAGTGCTAGGACCACATCTGGCTAGAAAATGAGTTTGGAAAGGCATTTCACCTTGGATCCAGTAAAGAAGGCTGGCTTTCTCCACCTTCCCATTTGCCATGGGAACTGTCTGATGCTCGGAGGGTACAGTCATGGAAGCCCACCACACACAGCATGACTAGGAGCCAGAGGCTAAGAGAGGCTAGGGGTGAGGGAGAGGGTTTAGGAGAGGACCTCCTGGGGAGGGACAAATAGATCAAGTAGATATGGAGAGGAAGTCTGATTCTGGAAAGTTGGTGGAGTTGCCAGAGTGCCATCAGCCTGTGCTGCCCGCCATCCCCCACCCAGCACCCTGTGGATCTGTGCTGCCCAGGGCTGACAGGCAAAGTGCTCTAAGCCAGTTTCTGACAAGGAAGCACTGGCTGTTGGCAGGCAAGGTTTTCTGAAACAGCTTCCACAGCAACCAGAGACAACAGGGAGAAGCAGCTGAAGAACCCCTCATTGCTTAGCAAAGGATGGCTGCTTGGGAGGTGGCACTGGCTCGGCACCTGCCCCCCAGGGGATGCGGATGCTGGGAGCATTGCCTGCTGTTCCTCTGTCATCTGAGAAACTTGAATTCGGAGGGCACCTTAAGGCCCTAGGCCTATAGCCTGCCTCCTTTCTCTTGGTGCAAACCTGGCTCTATCTCATGCAGGGTGGCCACTTCATGGAACAATCCATCTTTCCAGGCCAAGTTCACATTGTCCTTGAGCAACTGTCTCTTTGCCTTACCTTGGACCAAGATGTGAGCACCCCAGAGACCAAATCAGCCATGAGAACAACAGATCTGGCAGGGAGATTAGAGCTGTTCATGTGGCAGGGCCTCCAGGGTCCTAAGTATGAGGGAGGAGGACACAAGCTCAGGGTGAGAGAACATCCATGCCAAATGATTCCATGCACAGAAGGAAGTCATTGCTGCGAGGGGGCTCTGGGTACCCAGAGCTGTGCCCAGAGTAAGATCCTGCCTGCCAGGATCTAATGTGTTCCTCTTTATGATCTGCAGACTGCATCCTTGTTGAGCAGTCTCTTTACTTGAAGGGTGAAATTTAGAAAGGGCACTCTTGTGATGACACAGGCAAATGTGATTTCCAGAGGTGGGTAGCCCCAGGGGGTGGCATTTAGGGGCCCCAGCCAAAGGCCTGCTCACAAGTAGTCATTCAGGCATCGGCTCCAGTGGTCTCTCCTCCACCCCCTTGCTTACCCCCTCCTCACCTTCTCAGAGCTCCTAATTCTGAATGTGCCATGTGTTTTCTGGGTGACTATTGGGCTGGTGGTGAAGTCTCGCATTCTGTTTCCGAAATTTCCAACATCTGCCCAGGTTCCCCTTCTTCCTTCATTCCTTGTTCTTTAACCTTCCTGCTAGGAAAGTACCAGGGTGGAGAGAGACTGGAAAGCATAGTTTGCCTCACTCTTGAAATCGCCTCCACAACCTAGCATCCTTGACACTGGCATCCTTTGGTAGGAACCATGTCTTATTCCCCTGTGTCCTCAGTACCTCAAACAAGGAAAGCCCAGGGGCATTTTGATGAGTGTGGAGTGTGAGGGAATGGCGTATAGGGTAAGCTTTAATCTGCAAGTCAGGGTGAATAGAGATGTAGAGACAGTTGCTAGGGGTCAGGGGAAGTTCCCCCTGGTCCCATGGCAAGGGGGATTAAATGCTTGCACTACATCCTTAACAACTTCATGTCACTTAAAACCAAAGGAAGCTTCAAGCCATGCGTAATTGCCCATCCATGAGTCAGTCCTAGAAACCCGAGGTATCAACAGGCCTTCTTGTGTAGGGTGCTATTGGACTGTGCTGGTATCTGCCCCTCCAGTTCAGGTGGACCATTCTTCTCTAACTCCTGGCTTCTGTCTGCTGTTGATGCAAGCAAGGCTTTTCTCCCTTTGGCCATCTTGCAGAGCTAGGCAGCATTGAAGTGCCTTGGGCCTCACAGGCGGGCCTCGTGAGGGGTCTCTGCTGCGGGACACCCCTCCACCCACCACCATGCACACACTACTTTCATTTGCTATTAAAAAAAAGCGGCTGGGAGTGAATTTAGTGGTTGTGAAATTTAAAGAGGCAAGTGCAGAGCCGGGAGGCATTTCCTTAAGCACAAAGTAATGAAGTGTCCCGCCAGCCCGCCCGCACGTGCACATGGTTAACATTAGTGGCAGCTGCAAAGCCCGGCTCTAGGCCCTGTGGAGGAGCCCCACCCCAGGGAGTCCCTCACAGAAGCAGGAGGAGGCCTTTCACACAGAGTAGCATGAGATATTGTCCCTCAGGGAGAAGTATGTGCCTCCTCTCGTTCTGTCTGCTGTTCAGTTTTCACCCATCCCTGACACCTTTTGTTCCTCATGCATTTCGTGTAGGTGCTGAGAACCCATTATAGGGTAAGGTCTGGTGCTCAGGATGCATCAATGAACAACAGGCAATTGTGTGCCACCTGTAAACAAAAGGTTGCAGTTCTGAAAAATACATGCATCTAGTAGAGATGCCCCAAATGCAGTACCTGAGTGAAGACTGCCCGAGGAGGTGGCAGTTGGCTTCTAAGAGGTGGTGGCCTTGAAAAATGTGTAGACACAGATGCAAGTACACGTGGGGAAGGCAAAGAGGTTAACTTAGTTGAATGGAAATGGTAAGGCAGGAGGGTGAGCAGGAGGCTCTGTCCCGTGGGGTGTGGGATTTCATCACAGTCAGCCCTGCAGGCCATGTTTAAGAGCTTGGACTTTGCCTTGCATGAGACAGGGCATTGGCAGCTTTGCCTTTGCCAACAATTTGTATAGGTTCTAGCTCCTCTTGGTGGTTATATCTCCAGGTCTCAAGAGTCTGGACTTTGGTGGTCTTTCACCAAGGCCTGGGTACCTTCTTGGAGCCGAAGTGTGGGCTCTGTTCTTCCTCAACATCATCTGCACTCTCTGCTACCCTTAGATGTCCATGTGAGCAGTCCCAAACCTCAGGTCTCCATGTGGGAGCAGATGCAGGCCTCTTCCCCTACAGGATGCTGCCAGAAACATCTGTTCAGGCCAGAGAGCAAGACCTCTCGTTTCCACTTGTCATCCTTCTCTCGCTTGCTTCTCTTTAAAACAATAACTGTTGTTTTTCAGGGGAGATGTTATGGTCTGTGGAGCTGCGGAAACATTGGCAGGCTTGAGTCATTAGGGCTGGGCCCTTATGCCCCTATGTCCCAGGAGGCCTTAACCCATCAGCCACAAGTGGTGACAGCCTCAGACCTGGTGTCCCAACCTCTTGGCCTGCAGAAGCATGTGGGGTGTGTGCGTGTGTGTGTGTGTGTGTGTTCACATGTGTGTGTATATGTGTGTGCATGCATATGCATGTTCACATTTGTTATTTCTAGGTCTTCATTTTCAGAGAGAAAGGCCAACATCTGGTCCTCATCATGTGTGTGGGACCCTCCTCAGATCAGGACTGACAGAGTTCAAGGCATAGATGTGTATGTGAAAGTGCCCTTCCCCTCCCTCCTTGGCCAGTCCTCACCAGAGCTGCTTTGGTCATAAGCCACAGTACATACTGTGTCTGCCATCCATAAGCTTTGCAGGAGCCTGCAGCTTGGGGTCTGGAAAGCTTATTTACATTAAAATATATAATCAAAACAGCAATTTTTTTAAAAAAGTATTGAATTAGAAGTCTATATCAATAGTCAGTTACAGCTCAGCTGGTGCAGAATTGAATATTTAATTTCTGATGTTAACCTACTGATGTTGCCTGCCTTCCTTGCTTCCTTCTTCCTTCCTTCTTTCCTTCCTTGTTTCCTTCCTTCCTTCCTTCCTCCCCTCCTTCCTGCTTTCCTTCCTGCCTTCCTTCCTACCTTCCCGCTTGCCTTCTTTCCTTCCTTCTCTTTCTCCTTTCCTTTTGTGTGTGTGTGTGTGTGTGTGTGCATGTGTATTATATGTGCATATACATGCTTGTGTAAGAGTATGCCTTATGTGTGTAGGTGTACATGCATGTGTGTATAGAAGCCATAGATCAATGCTGAGTGTCTTCTTCAATCGCTCTTCACCTTACTTTTTGAGACAAGGCCTCTCATTGATCCTGGAGCTCACCAATTCAGCTGGGCTGACTGGCCAGTAAGATCTGAGCATCTGCCTCTGCCTCCCTAGTGCTGGGATTTCAGACATGTTATGCTGCATCTGCTGGGAATCAAAACTCAGGTCCTCATACTTACATAACAAGCACTTTACTGACTGAGTCACTTTCCCAACAAATGCTGCCCCCTCCTTTTTCTTTTTTGAATTCAGGGTCTCACTGTGTAGCCCAGGCTGGCTGATCCTCCCCAATGCTGAGATTACATGTGTATGACTCTAGTTGTTCCCTTATTATGAAATAAACCAGTTTCCCTTGAGAGGGATGGATTCCAAAAGTAAGTGTGGCCAGGCTTAACAAGCACTCGAAGTGCCTGAGGGAGCTCTGGCAAGCTCCAGTCCCTGCTGGGCAGCTTCTCCCCAACTGTTCAGAATGCACATGGGCCTCCTAAGGCTGCTGTCCTCACCATCGCCGTCCATTTCCAGATCTGCCACCATCACTATCACAGCCCTGCACCACTGCCCCCGCCACCGCTGTTCCACCCTGCTTAGTTGCTCTCAACCCCTTCTGCTACTTCTGTCATTACTGTCACTTACCCTTCTCTCAGCGCCACTACAGTTACTGGCACCACTGTTGCCAGGGGAACAATACCATCACCCCAAGGCTCTCATTTGCTCACATTAATAACACTTCCTTGCTGGCAGATCTCTTTCTTACTCGGGAACTTACGTGACCCTGCTCACATCTGGGGTGGCATCATGCCATTGGCCGATTTGGATCATCTGGGACCTGTGTCATTTAGCATATATGAACCAGGGAAATGTTTTGGTTGTCTGTAAGGCCAGCCACATCTGGCCAAGAACCAGTTCCATCCTACCACAGGAGACGTGAGGAATGGAGAGGAGCCCTTGGCTCTTTGGTGAGCTTCATTGTTTGCCATAGTCAGATATCTCTGTAGTATGGGGCTTTAGAAAGCCCGGTGCCTTGGCAGACAGAAACAGAGGACAGAGCACCCGAATGGACACAGTTATGGGGAGGTGCCCCTGCTATGATGTGGCCTCTCTGTGTCTGAGCTTCCCAGGTTACTTCAGCAGAGCCCTCAGCTACATACTAAGTTCTTGTTTAAGGCAGCAATAGCTGTTCAGGCACAGGAAGAGGCTTCCTAAAGCCACTAGGTGAATGACTACTGGAAATAACACTGGAGCCCCAATATCCATTTTCCTAAACTAGGTCTTGGGGCAATGATTGTAGCCCATCAGGCTTCCCATACAGGGCTCCACTTTATGCAGGCCTAGGAGACCATGGATGGAAGGGCAAGTACAGCTCCACCTTCCTGCATTCCCTACAAGATGTTTGGCAGAATCAGCCATCTTCATTCTATTTCTCTGGTTAGGAATTCTTTTAACTAAAGAAAGGTCTGTGTGGCAAAATTCTGGCAAATGAGCAATAGAGGAACCATGTGAATGCTTCTAGGAAAGGTTTTCTGAAAGGGTTTTTTGCTCCTAAAAGAAGACACAAGAAAGGGACTGCTTGGCCTCCTGAAATCGTTTTGCGGGGTTGTGATGTTTGGGTCTACCCCAGCCATTCTGTGACCATGAGAGGAGACATCTGAGAATAAAGTCTCTCCTTGGGAAGTGCAGAGCAGAAAGAAGGCACCTGGGTCAGTGGTAACGTCTGAATTAACCAGCCCTGTCTTTCCTCTGGCTTATGATGTGAGATAAAGTTGTCCTGTATTTTGTTTCTAAACGTTTAAGCCACCTTTAGCGGAGTCTTTTACTCACATTTGAGAACAATCAAAATGATTCAATGTCAAAGAATTCATTTATTCTGGGTCTTTGCCCAGGTTATTCCAATCAACAACAACAACAAAAAATTGAACTATCTCCTTATCCATCTGGTAAACTTGTCCCTAAAAATCAGCACAGTTGTTGCTTCCTGTTGGAACCCTTCCTTAAACACTATTGTGTAAAGAGCTGATCATTTCCCCCTCTGCGTACTCACTATCCTGATCGAAATCTGCAAGGATTGTGGTACCTGGGGTGCCACACATTACTAGGGAAATTGGGGTCCCTTTTTTGGGTTCTTAGTCTCATTAATAAAAGAATTTAAGGGCTGGAGAGATGGCTCCATGGTTAAAAACATTGACTGTTCTTGTAGGAGACCTGGGTTCAGATTAATAAAAGAATTTAAGGGCTGGAGAGATGGCTCCATGGTTAAAAACATCGACTGTTCTTGTAGGAGACCTGGGTTCAAAATCCCAGT